>NC_138208.1:57213812-57813812 GCF_964194415.1 Vipera berus
CTCTACTGATATTAATAGTTGGTGGGACCTGGCATCTGTATATTGCAAGGTAGTCTCTAGTTTAAAGATCCTAGCCTGTATTGAATAACATGAGCATCCTTAGGATACAACTCAGTTTTGGTTCCACGTGTGGCATACTGACCAAAATATATCCAAACTGACCACAATCAGGGAAAGTTACATGTGATATGTGTACAACTAAGGCTACTAATTTAGTTTATTCTTTCTTTGTCTTACTAAAATGTCTTACTTGAATGTTTTGATGAACTAAAACTATGATAGTTAATATAGATCAAGATGTTTCGCCCCATCTGATAACAATCATGGCATAGGAAGTAAATATTACTCTTTTTGAAGAGATTTGATCTTTTAAATCTAAACAGGTAGTCCTCAATAGCCTGATATTACGGGTCACAAGTTGTGATGGCTGTTAAGTGAAGCACCATGTGATCACCTGGCTTAATGACCTCCCCATCTCTTCTCTCCCCAGTATGATCATTAAAGCTAGAAGCAGAAGGCTAGAAGTGGTAGGGAAATGAAACTGGGAGAAAGCTCTTTACCACTTTCATTTCTCCTGGCAGTTCATGCCTTGCCCTGCCTGGGCTATAAAGAAAGGCATTGCAGAACAAGAGCAAGCTGCTCTGTCCCTCGGCTTTCTGAGGCCATGTGCCTACTGGTATTGCTAGATAGTGTCCCTAGACAGTTCAAAAAATTGCAAATTCCTGCTGATTTCCCTTGTCCCGCATAAGTGAAGAAGCTGGCAGGAAATTGCAAGTCCCAGACTGGCAGGTAGGTAAGCGGCTGCTGTTGGGTGAGTGAAGGAATGAGGGATTGTGTGGCAAGGCTTGAGGATGATGTGGGAGGATATTGTGGGAGGCACGACAAGGGTTGAAATGCAATTCTATTATTTTATTCACTCTTCTTCCTCCAAGAATACTTACTTCTTCCCATTCTGAAGTAAATGAGGGTGTTCTTTCAGAATTTCTTCTAGAGGTTTCTTGGATAGCTGAAGAGTCATTCCAATTCTGTCTTGCTTTGTGATCATTAGATGGATAAGAAATAAGATCTGAGTCTGATTTAGAAATGTATTTGGATAAATGAATGTCAAGAAGTGTCTTTGGCAAAGATCGTATTCGTCCAAGTGTACAAGCACGTTCTACAATTCCTGCAGCATTAACTACCCACTGATCTCCAGTTCTTGTGATACCAGCCAATGTGTTAGCTTCACCTATAATGTTTTTAGAAGGAAATATAGTTCTATTCAAAATTGGTGGTTTTTTCTTTTTAACCAGAAGACCAGTGCTATTTTCTTGCAAAGATTGTTGTGGATTCAAAATACTGAGGTTCACACTGATTTTCTGATTCAAGTCATCCTTTGGACAAGTTTTTCTGTAGAGCTGAAGTGGATTTTCTGGTGGGTCACAAGCAGGTGATGATCCATGTAGAAGGCCAGCAAACTGCTCGAAAGGGTAAGCTTCTAGATGATCACTGTCAATGGATGTTTGCTGGGTTTCTGTAAAATATAATGTTCCTTACGGTTTATTATTTTAAACAGAAATCTTTCTTTCCTTTAGCAGTAACGCGTTGTTGCTTGCAAAATTAGAAAAAAAATCTGATAGTAGTGTTAAAGAAAATCAGTTTGCTTTTTAATTATGTTCAGCTAGTTCACTGGAATCAATAAATCATAACAAAAAGAATATACTTTTCTACATTTCTTGAATTAGCCCCTTATTTTGAGAATCTTAGTCTTATTAAATTTCTATGAAGTTGATACAAAATAGAATCATATAATTCGGTGTGTCATAATCTTTTAAATTTTAAATTCTCTTTATCTACTGTGCAAGATATATATGTAAGCACTGAAAAATCCAATAATCTACAATGGTGGCAAACAGCCGCTCCCCCCACCCCATGAAGTAAAATGAAGACTCTTGACTTCTTACATGTTACAGTTTTTCTTAATTATCCTTGCTTTTCTACATCTGCATGTGTCATGTATGTAGCATTAATAGTACAGGTAAGTGGATTTATCAATTGAAATAACATGCCTGTGTCTAGACTGTCTAGAATTGAAGTGTTTCAATATACTGAATATTTCTTTTGCTTTCACGTTTGTTCAGGTACAGGACTTAATACATAATTGCTTTGAATTATCTTTTCCTTGGTGTTCATTCAAGATAAACTATAGATAGAACCAAGAAAATAATTTAAGCTCCACTTGGAAGTATATGTGCTTCAACCTGTTAATTAAAGATTATAATTGCAATAGTAAAGGAAGGAAAGAAGAATAGAAAGAAAGAGTATATACTGCAAAGGAAAATAAAAAAATTAAGAGAACAGAAAGAAAGAAAATAAAGAAAAGTACCTATATAATAAAGAAAAAGAAAATAAATATAAAGAAGTATAAAGAAGAAAGATAAAGAAGAAATATAAAGAAGTGATTTTCAACTTCCATCACAATAAGTATAAACAATTTCAGTAACTTTTTACCATCTTTTAATTTATATCCAATTATCTCTTCATCCTATGTCCCATCTCTTATATATAAACAAACCCATAAAGCATCATCATCTCAGTTCTCGAATCAGCAAAAGTCCATTAAGGGTTGCATGAAATAATAACATATCTAATTGATATGTTATTAAATAACAAATCAAATAAATCAACTTTATATTACTTCCTTTTGCTTCTAACAATCATAATCTTTAGCCTATTCAAGTATTGTCATAAAATTTTATTGCTTTTAATTTCTTTTTTTACCCCTTCTCACAAGATTCATCCAAGCTTTAACAAACCTCTTTTGTAAATCCAATAAAAATATTAGCCAGGTCATTCTCTTTGTTTATTATTTGTAATTCTCTCACTTTTTAAAGCATGAAACATTTTCTATTGTTACTGTGTCCAATAAAACATGTTCCTGTCATTCTGATAGCCTATCATTTGTAAACCCATTTCCAGTGTCAACTCTGTCTTGTCAGATAAAACCTTTTCCTCTTCTGTCTTTTCTTCTAAAACATCTTTTGGATATAGACTATCCTTAGAAGCAAACATTGCTATTGACATTGCATTGTTGATATTAACTTCTGAATCTGTTTTTCAGAAGTATTCTTTAATATTTCCACATAATATTTTGCATTATTCTGTATCTATTAATTCTGATTTATATATTCTTCTCCTTCAACTGAAGTCTTTAGTTCCCTTAAGTATCCAGTTTTTATCCTTTTTTATGTCTTAGAAAAAAATAAAACAAGTTCACTGACCCACAGGACGGGGTCTTTATAATTAATTCGAGATCTTATTTCAAATTTATCTGCACCCTTAGTCCATGTAAAATCTTCTTTTTAAAAAAAGGTTTTATGATTGTAGTTATTTTTTTGTTTCATTAAGGACTTAACACATACTCACTGTTTTCAAACTTGTCAATAGGTTTTGCTTCTAATAGCTGAAAAGTAGTTAATAAACAATTCTGATTCTGATAAAAAAGGAAGTGTGTGAACCCAGTATCCTTTTAAAGATGCTGACTGTTGTGTAGCTGGTTCTTTGCAGGCATTGAGTGAGATGGAAGGTTCAAAACAGTAATATGCTTTATTGTAGTTAAACAGAACAGAACTGAAACAGTGGCTGCTGCATAGCTATTTATACGGTTGGCCTCTAGGCAGCGACCAATAGATTTGAAGAAGGCCATTCCCACCCCAAATCTACCAATGATAGCCTTGGAGACAACAAGTCTGGCTTAGTCAGTAACCGTTACACATATACCACCATTGAGCAACTGTTAATGCAGCATTTAAACAGACATGTGAATCAGTACAAGCAAAAACCCCAATACATTACACACAGCCCTAGATTGTACACATATTATTTACTAACATAATCGTGAAGATATTTCGGTGGTCAATGAGACTGTTCAGAACACCTGGGGGTTCCAGGGAGCCCCCGGTCTACCTTCTTGCCTGCCGGGCTGAGTAAACTGGGACTCTTGGGTTCAATCAAGTCAAAGTGACTTGAGTTCCTTTGACTGGCCATTCCTGGCCGGCCCAAATCAAAGTCTGGTTGGGTAGTGGGGTCAGCAGGGCTGCTGCACAGTTCGGGTTGTCCTTCCCCATGTGGGGACACAATTTGAATTTCCGGATTGGTTCCATCTATGGCCATGTCCCCATTGTAATGTCTGGAATAGTTCTCAGAGCGTGTAAACTTCTCTGTTAGACTGCTGGCTGGTGGCTCTTGTTGCGGATCCTCTGAGGAGTCCTTGGTTAGTGACTGTTCAGCAAACCGCCATCATAGCTGATCAATATGTCGGCGAATAACTCACCCCCCCTTCCAGGACCACCTCATAGGAGAGGGGTCCTGAAACCTTAACAATTTTAGCGGGCACCCACAGAGCCCCATGCCCATAGTTTTGAGCCCACACCCTGTCACCCACTTGCAACTCCCGTGGTACCTTTCGGCGTGTGGTGTCAACTGCTACTCGGTCTGGGTGCAACCTGTCCAGTTTTGTGATCAGTCTTCTTCTCCAGAGAAGCTCTACTGGGCTTTCGCCCATGGCTGTGCATGGTGTAGTGTGCTGGCATAGCAAGAAATCAGCCAGCCTATGGTGCCAATCCCCTGAAACAATGCGTTTTAATGACTCTTTTGTCGTACGCACCATGCGTTCTGCCTGCCTGTTTGTCAAGGGGTGAAAAGGAGCCAACGTGGCATGACTTATGAGTTTGGCCGTCAGGAAGGCCTGGAATTCAGATGCTGTGAACTGGGCTCCGTTGTCAGAGACTAAGATGTCCAGCAGCCCATGTGTAGCAAAAAGTTTCCTAAGCACATGGATGGTCCTAGCAGTAGTCATAGTGGCTATGGGAATTACTTCCAACCATTTAGACTGGCTGTCGACTTCTATCAAAAACAGCTGTCCCTGAAAGGGCCCAGCAAAATCGATGTGGATTCTTGACCACGGTGTATGAGTCTCCTCCCATCAGTGTACAGGGTCCTGCGGCATCTCTGGTCTGGACTGTTGACATGTGTAACACCCATGTACTTGGACCTCAATAGCCTTAACTAACCCTGGCCACCAAAGGTAGCTCCATGCCAGGGCCTTCATCCGGACGATACCCGGATGGCCCTCATGTAGAGACTGGAGAACTCTGTGCCTTAATGAACTGGAGACAATAACCCTGCTTCTCCAAAGAATGCACCCCTTATGAGCTGAAAGCTCATTTCTTTGTGTGAAATAGCTCTGGAACTCTGGTCGCAGGCTATTTTCCAGCCATCTGGTGTGAACCTAGGACAGCACCCTGCTTAAGGTTTTGTCTGCTGCTGTTTTTGCAGTGACATCCCCTGCATGGAGAGGAAGTTCTGGCAAATCTTGAATTGACAAGATGCGAGCGGCTGGAGCCGGATCTGGCTCCATGTGAGGCAATGGCAATCTGCTAAGGCCGTCTGCATGGCCCATGTCTTTGCTGGGTTTGTGAATCAGCCTCTAGCTGTAGGCTGACAAAAAAAATGGACCACCTTAACATTCTAGGGAAAAGTATTTGAGGCGTCTGCCTCTCTGTGGTAAATTGTCCCAGCAATGGCTTGTGGTCAGTAAAGACCATAAATTCCCTGCCATACAAGTAATCATGGCATTTTTTAACCCCGGCTACAATGGCCAAGGCCTCTGTCAATCTGAGCATAATTGCGCTCAGCCGAGGACAAGGTCCTTGAATAGTAAGCAATAGGGGACCGAGTCCCATCATCTGACAAGTGGCTTAGTGCAGCCCCAACCCTATAAGGGGATGCGTCACATGTAATACAAACTGGCAAGTTCTCATTAAAGTCCGTGAGCACTGAATTTGAGGACAGTAGTGATTTTACTCCCTTAAAACTGTTTTCCTGAACCTTGGCTGCAGTGCCCGGTTAATGGTGCACTTGTAATCAGCCCAAATCCTGATTTTCCCATTGGCCTTAAGTGGCGTTACAATAGGAGTTTCCCACTCCCCACCACCTACGGGCTGTAGTACCCCTTGCCTGACCAGCTTGTCCAGCTCTGCATCAATTTTGTGCTTTAACGCAAAAGGCACATGATGGAGCTTAACCCTAATTGGCGTTACGGAGGGATCAAGCTTAAAGGCTACTGGAGGGCCCTTGTACTCTCCCAGACTTGTATCAAAAACATCTGCAAATTCCTCGCATACTGATGCCAAGTTCACCGCTTGTGTCCAGTAAATTCCGGTTATTTGAATGCCCAGTGCATCAAACAAATCAAACCGAATGAGGCTTGTTCTCTGGCCCTCTACCACAATGACATCTAGGGCCCCCAAAAACCCCTTGAATTTTACAGCCAAAGTGGCCTCGCCCTTAACGGCTACTTGGGAATTCTGAAAGTCCGTTAAAATAATATCAGACGGCCGAAGTTTTGCCCATCTCTTGCTGCGGCTGCAAACGAACCTGAAGGTCTCAAGGGAAATAATGGATACAGCTGAACCGATGTCCAGTTCCATTATGCAAGGAACGCCTTGCAGCTTGACTTGTAGTCAAAGTTTTTGTTTGAGGGGGCGGTGAGCTCCTGTGCGGCAGACATTCCTGAGGCTGGAGCAGAACCCTACTCTATGTTGCCCCATGGCCCCAGTACCTCTTCTGAATGACTCATCTGGTTGGCGGTCCTTCTAGTGACCTCTATAGATGGCTGCAATGTGGCCAGATTTCCCACAGGCCCGACATGTGGCTGTCCTGAATCTGCAGTCCATTCGTTGATGGCATCCTGCACAGCCCAAACATCGAAGGAAGGGAACTGCTTTGTCAGGGGGCCTCGGTTCCTTGTCTTGGTGTCGCTGAATCTTGTTGACTTCTTGGCCAGAGTCGATGTTTTCCCGCTGCTTGGCATCCTCATGATGGATGGCTTCTGCATGTGCTATGCTTTTGGCGGGCTGCAACGTCTTCATGGCCCTGCCAGCGGCTTCGTCCGCCATGACCTCTTTCAAAGCTTCTTGGAGCGAAAAAGATGGTCTCAAAGTCTTTCTTCCAAGTTTGTGAACTCACAAAGATGAGATGCTTGTCTTAATGCCACAATGAACTCCGAGGCTGTCTTAGTCAGCCTCCGAGGCTGTCTTAGTCAGGTTTTTGTTCTTGCTGTTTGAAAGCATGCCTCCATGCTTTCACCGACAGCTTCGGTTGAAAATGGTCGCCGAGCCATTTCTTCAGGTCCATGTAAGTAACAGACTCCAGCTGTGCTGGTGTGACCATGTTCTTAGCAATGTCAAACACTGCAGGGCTGCACACAGAGAGGAGTGTTGCAGCCTTCAGACCATCTTTGGCGACTTGATTTGCCCGTAGGTAGTTCTCCACCCTGGATATGTAGGACGACCATCTGTCCAGGTGCATGACATTGAATTCTTCGAGCTTTCTGACCTTCGCCATGGTGAGAAGTCTTCACAGCTCGTGTCTCGGGTTTCCTCGTGCTGCTGGCTTCTTCATAGGCCCTGGGACTGATCCTCAGGGCGGGGTGGTCTCCAGCGTGGCTTGCTAGGCAGACTGAGGGGGGGGGAAATGCAGTTCCCTACCACGCTCTGTGCTGGTCTCACCCCCCAGTGACTTCAGGCTCTTACGAAGAAGCAGCAGATCCCACCTTCGTCACCAGTGTTGTGTAGCTGGTTCTTTGTAGGCATTGAGCGAGATGGAAGGTTTAAAACAGTAACATGCTTTATTGTAGTCAAACAGAGCAGAACTGAAACAGTGGCTGCTGCATAGCTATTTATACGGTTGGCCTCTAGGCAGCGACCAATAGATTCGAAGAAGGCTATTCCCACCCCAAATCTACGAATGATAGCCGTGGAGACAACAAGTCTGGCTTAGTCAGTAACCATTACACATACACACCATTAAGCAACCGTTAATGCAACATTTAAACAGACACGTGAATCAGTACAAGCAAAACCCCCAATACATTACAGTGACCATGGTGTGAGCAAGACCACTTATCTCCCAGTGTTCCAAATCCACCAGCAACCACTGTCTTGCAGCCTCCTCATAAGGAATAACTGTTTCAAGCACTTATGTGCAACCCTCTTTATTTAGAGAGGTTCAAAGATCTATCTACTCATTCGTGCATTGTTCTTCAGTGCCTCTTCTTCCAGAAGATTATTAAGAACTTTGTAATGAAAATCCCTTTCACAATTCCTATGTTGGTTTTCTCATACAGACGGTTAAAAAATTATACAAAGATTTCAATCCAGGAACAATGTTCATGCAAGTTGAATTGTGCACTACACACATACGCAAAATTAGTGCTTGGCATTTTGCATAAAATTGTAGTAATCTATTTTGTATCTACTTGTATAATTTCAGAATTATATAAGGCAGGACTTACATAATCTTGGGACTTCTGATATTATAATTGTTCATGGATCTATACGTTTCTCTTAACTACAAAAAACATCTTTTAACAATTTATGCAGTGCCACGAAACTTACATTAAAATATGAGGATTTTAATTGATATCATACTTTTAAATCAAAGCAGAAAAGACACTGCAGATATAACTTAGCTGAACGTTTAAAAAGTTTTGAGGTGGTTCTTAGAAGTTTCTGAAACAGTTTTGTCTTATTTGGAGTTTCCCCAAAGTTTTATATTTTAGACTGATATGATTCATTCAAAGCTTAAATCATGAATTATTATTAATGGTATATTTCCTCCTTGATCAAATTTATGAACACATCAAATTTACCTTCTTTCTATAGTTTTAATGTTATTTTAGTACTTATTGCTAATATAATTAGACTTTCTGAAAATATTTATAGAACTAAGTTTTAGAAGACCCAGCAAAGTAGGACTAAGGTTTTAGATTAGTATTTGTCTTCTTCACTTATCTTATATGTCAAGGGATTTTTCTCAGAATTGTAAATTTGAAATGATCACATGATTATAAAAATGAAGACAACTGAGTAACAAAGTCTACAATATACAGGGTAAAATAAAAGTGATTAATTTAACTGTGGAGTTGATTTACATTCTTACTGGCCACCTACATATTTTCCAATAAATTACATTAAATAATTTAGCAATGCTCTCAGTACTTTATCAAGTATATCTTGTATGATTTTCACTGTGCAAATTACAAATTCATGTTGTAAAAAATGGATTCAATGTTCCAGACTTTAAAATTTATTATAAGGCATTTATCCAACCTGGCTAGAATAAAAACTGTTAATATAAGTCTCATTCAATTGTTGTGTGTTAAAGTTTAATATGTTTACTATGTTTTAGGATGGATCAACATAGCAAGTATGCTAGTTTTCAGAGGCGTGAAGCTTGCCAAAATAATTATCAAACTAGACTGAAGGGATAAATTTAAACCTGAATGGCAGCAATGTTGATGTAGGATGTCTTGTCAACATTTCAGTTAGCTTTTATTTTCAACAGAGAGGCAAGGAAGAAGACTGTTCTGCAATATGGTAAAGGATTTTGGAGTTCTTCTGTTTATAAAATAATTTCCAAAATCTTTTAGTCAAACATAGTCTATAGGTTGGGAAATATACTCCTTCAAACACTGAGTTTTGTTTTGTTTTATTCAGTTTCCAATGTATATGCTGCATCAGGCTAATATCCTTCATTCTAAATATTATATAATGGAGAACTGGGGACAGTTGAATTATATATTAAAGTAATAAAACTGCATTTTTGTTATGAGTGAAAACTGAATTAATCATGCCTACTGAATAAAAATATGTGTAACAAAGCAAGAATCAAATTATTAGATGAACAATGCTTGTAAAAATTATACCATGTTATATCAGTAATAAGCACTGTGGTTGCCATAGCAAAGGATTCTAGTATGAAATAAAATCTCTTGTTTGAAATGTGTGCCATAGCTATGGTAACAAGTACATTATGACACTTGTGCTGCTAATCTACTTAAATTATCTTTATACTTAATTTAGAAAGAAATATTAGCAATACAAAGCTAAAAATATTTCTAAAATATATAATGTGCAATCATTGGCACACTGGAATGTTGAACATTCAATAAGAATTAGAAAAGGAGAGCATTCAGCAAGTTACTGATGCTTTATCCAAGGTATGTTTGAAGAAAATGTTGATGCATACAAAGCAGTGAACAGGTGTTTTAATTTATAAATCACATTATTTATATGAATGAGAAATGCTAAATAAGATACATCATAAAATAGGTATAAATATTTCATAAGACATTATAGAATTTAATGAAGGGATGGGATATATATTTTTGTAATAAATACATGAATAAACAGAACAGATTCATCATTCTCTTTAAATAACAAATTAAATTGGATGGTATTATGAAACAAAAATTGTTAAAAAAACCACAAAAGACACATTTCTATAAACATAAAAATACCAAAGTTATTATTTATTAATAATAATAAATAATTATTTATTTTTGATACACAATGAATGCATAACTATTTATATGAGTAAATATATATGTATCATATGTAAATTTGATATATTACAAATACAAATAACTATGTATTTATGTATGTATATACGTGTATATACAGTATGTGTATTTGTGTGTGTGTAAGTGTGTGTGTGTGAGAGAGAGAGAGAGAGACTGCATATAATTCCTATTGGAATATGAACTGGAAGGCAATTTTTTTTAGTTATTATTTATTTATCTATTAAATTTATTTGCCACCCATCTCACTTCAAGGCAACTCTGGGCAGCTTGCAACATCAAAATAAAACCATAAAAGTATATTGTTGTTGTTAGCTGCGAAGTCGTGTCCGACCCATCGTGAACCTATGGACAACGTTCCTCCAGGCCTTCCTGTCCTCTACCATCTTCTGGAGTCCATTTAAGCTCACACCTACTGCTTCAGTGACTCCATCCAGCCACCTCATCCTCTGTCGTCCCTTTCTTCTCTTGCCCTCAACCTTTCCCAACATTAGGCTCTTCTCCAGTGAGTCCTTCCTTCTCATTAGGTGGCCAAAGTATTTGAGTTTCAGCTTCAGGATCTGGCCTTCTAAAGAGCAGTCAGGGTTGTTCTCCTCTAGGACTGACCGGTTTGATCGCCTTGCAGTCCAAGAGACTTGCAGAAGTCTTCTCCAGCACCATAGTTCAAAGGCCTCAATTCTTTGGCGCTCAGCCTTTTTTATGGTCCAACTTTCACTGCCATACATTGCAACTGGGAAGACCATAGCCTTGACTATACGCACTTTTGTTGACAGGGTGATTTGCCATGGTTTTGGTTGCTACCTGTTGTACAATGTTGCGAACCTCTGTCTATAGTTCTTCAGGCACTGTGTCTATCAAATCTAATTCCTTAAATCTATTTGTCACCTCTACTGTATATTCAACAGGGATCTGATTTAATTCATACCTGAGTGGCCTAGTGCTTTTCCCTACTTTCTTCAGTTTAAGCCTAAACTTTGCAATGAGAAGCTCATGGTCTGAGCCACAGTCAGCTCCTGGTCTTGTTTTTACTGACTGTATAGAGCTTCTCCATCTTTGGCTGCAGAGCATATAGTCAATCTGATTTCTATGTTGACTGTCTGGTGATGTCCATGTGTACAGCCGTCTCTTGGGTTGTTGGAAAAGAGTGTTTGCTATGACCATCGTATTCTCTTGACAAAATTCTATCAGCCTGTGCCCTGCTTCATTTTGTGCTCCAAGGCCAAACTTGCCTGTTATTCCGGTTATCTTTTGGCTTCCTACTTTAGCATTCCAATCCCCCATGATGATAAGGACATCATTTTTAGGTGTTAGTTCTATAAGGTGCTGTAGGGCTTCACAGAACCAGTATTTTACAGTAAAATACTACAAAATCCCATAATCAGTGATATAAAAAAATAAATACAATCTGTACTGCAAAATAAATAGTGATGTATATAATATTTCAAACTGAACAGACACAGATGTACATTTTGAATAAAAAATAAAATACAGAACACAGTTCATACAAAAAAAGCCTTGGGACATAACTGCCCAGAGTCGCTCTGTGAGTGAGATGGGTGGTCTCTAAGCCTCATGTATAAATAAATAAAATAAAAACTTTTTCTTTTTTCCTGAACAATGAGAAGGACAAAGAAAAAAACAACTTAAGAATATATAGTTCATTGTCCTTACCCTAACTGTAACCCTAAGAATCTTGTCCCAAGGTATGCAATAGTAAAAACCAGAGTGGAATGTAAGCAATAAGTTAAATATAATATTCAACTTAACAGAACTTCAGATGCAACAAATGCAACAAAGTATATTTGAGAACTGCTACAAATATTTCTCTCATTCTCACACATCTTCCCTTGCTTAAATGGAAATCAAGAAGGCATTGTACATTCTTTGCTGTCCAATGTATGTTGCTACCTGGTCCAAATAGTTGGATCTTATTAAATGAAAACACACAAGATCACCATAAGTCTGAACTTTGATTGAAAACTCAAAAGCCATTCTCTGCATTTGCTTGTGAAGTATCTCAGCCACATAAACATCTTTGCTTTTATAAAACTAACTTTCCTTGCTTTTTATTGTAACTTTTTAAACTATTGTTGTTTTTAATCCTTATAATCTGATTTATTGTTTGTGTTTTTATTGTATAACTTATTGTTTGTAAACCATTATCACTGAGTATAAATAGGTGGCCATATAAAATAAGATAAAATAAAATAAAAACTAGTAAATTCATATTGTTATATCACAAAAGTTGCAACAATAAAACAAATAAACAGAAACAACCTTTCTTTTCTACAAACTTAAAATATCCTCATTCCCTTCTATCTCTACTTGAGCAGCCATGTTGAGAATTCTTCTTTTCTTCTGCCTCAGTCCTGGCACTGAGATACAGATGCTAGAATTCTTTCAACCCAAGGGAATCTTGTTTGCTCCCCATAAAAGGATTTTTGCTGTTTTTTTTCAACATACATGGCATAATCAGCAGTTTTAGTAGGCAGTAGGAAATACCTCATCTAGATAAGAATAACTCAGTAAATTTCTACTTCTAATATATGTGATTTATTTTTTAAAAAGGTATTTTCTTCTTTGAAATTTGTATTTGTTTGATTTCACTGTCAATCATCCATCAGAATGATGGCGCTGTTTCGGGCGAAAAAACAAACAGCTGAGCCGCGGGCAGCCCGGGAAGGCTGTCTTCGGCACCGCGCCGCCACCGGAAGTCATTTTTTTTATTTATTTATTTATTTATTTATTTATTTATTTATTTATGGGACTTATATCCCGCCCTATCTCCCGAGGGACTCAGGGCGGCTAACAACAACAAAACTTAAAGGTCTCTGTACAGTAAATTAAAATTAAAAATTGAAATAAATTAAAATAAATTAAAGAATAGAGTTAAAATTGTAAACATAATTAAAATCCCTGTCAGTCCAGGTCAGCCAGGTGGAAAAGGAGTGTTTTGAGGCCGCGGCGAAAGGACTGGAGATCTTGGGCCATCCGAAGCTCAGGGGGGAGCTGGTTCCAAAGGGCTGGTGCTCCCACAGAGAAGGCTCTTCCCCTGGGGGTCGCAAGCCGACATTGTCTGGCCGACGGTACCCTGAGGAGGTATGTATGATGGTATGATGCAAGTAAACAAAATAAACTAAAATTTGGCACTCAATTAAAGTGGAATTCTCATCACAAAAAGGGATAGGATGAAGAGAAAGTTTATTCACTTTCTGTGAATAAATTTATTCTCTTCCCTAAGAAATGCTATGAATATATAAAATTATTTTTGTTTCCAGAAAAAAATCAGAGATGTTCATGTAATAAGTAAAGTAGTAAGTAAAAAGATGCAGTTCAGTGGTGAGAAAAAGAAGATCCTACACTTAGGCAGAAGAAACCAAATTCATGGCTATAGAATTGGAGG
Organism: Vipera berus; assembly: GCF_964194415.1. Taxonomy (NCBI): domain Eukaryota; kingdom Metazoa; phylum Chordata; class Lepidosauria; order Squamata; family Viperidae; genus Vipera; species Vipera berus. The sequence continues at coordinate 57,227,618 of NC_138208.1, forward strand.
TACCTGGCTCAATAGTAGTACTGAGGAGACAGACCATCACAGTATGATCCAAGAATGTGCTGCAGCTGCCAAAAAAGCCAATGCAGTCCTAGGCTGCATCAACAGAGGGATAATGTCAAGACAATGAGAAGTGATATTATCACTTTACACTGCACTGTTGAAACTATAGTTGGAATACTGTGTCTGGTTCTGGTCCCCACGATTCAAAAAAGATGTTGGGACTCCGGAGACTTTTCTCTGTGCAGAGAAGAGGAGCAAAGATGATAAAGCATCTGGAGACTAAATCGTATGATGAACAGTTGAGGGAACTAGGTATGTCTAGCCTATTGAAGAGAAGGATTAGGGGAGGGGGGGATATAACTATCTTCCAGTATTTGAGGAGCTGTCAAAAAGAAGAGAGAATTGATTCATTCTCTAAGGGTCTGGAGAGCAGGACAAGAAGTAATAGGTGGAAGCTTGCTAAAAAGAGATCCAGCCCAGAAGTAAGGAGAAATTTTCTGACAGTGAGAACAATTAATCAATGGAACAGCTTGCCTCCTGGAGTTGTGGGTGCTCCATCACTGGAAGTTTCAAAAATAGGCGGGACAACCATTTGCCTGGGGTGGTATAAGGTTCCTGCCTTGAGTAGAGGTTTGGACTGGAAAACCTCTGAGGTCCCTTCCATGATACTATATTTTGTTAAACAAAAGATTTATAGGAAAACTTTTATCTTTTTTCTTTGTGTGACCATCCTTAATTACAGGTTGGCTTTTGTGAACATGGCATAATCTGCCCAATAAAGAAGATGGCTGGCAAACACAAATATTTAGTTTGTTCTACTTTACTTGAAATAAGCATTTATTCAATAATAATCAAAATAATTTCTGTTCTGAAATAACTACAGTGAGGGAAAAATATTTGATCCTGTGCTGATTTGTACGTTTGCCCACTGACAAAGAAATGATCAGTCTGTAATTGTAACAGTAGGTTTATTTTAACAGTGAGAGACAAAACAACAACAAAGATCCAGAAAAACGCATCTCAAAAAAGTTATAAATTGATTTGCATTGTAATGAGTGAAATAAGTATTTGACCCCTTCACAACATGACTTAGTACTTGGTGGCAAAATCCTTGTTGGCAGTCACAGAGGTCAAACATTTCCTATAGTTGGCCACCAGCTTTGCACACACATCTCAGGAGGGATTTTGTCCCACTCCTCTTTGCAGATCCTCTCCAAGTCATTAAGGTTTCAAGACTGACGTTTGACAGCTCAAACCTTCAGCTCCCTCTACAGATTTTCTATGGGATTAAGGTCTGGAGACTGGCTAGGACACTCCAGGACCTTAATGTGCTTCTTCTTGAGCCATTCCTTTGTTGCCTTGGCTGTGTCTTTTGGGTCATTGTCATGCTGGAATACTCATCCACAACCCATTTTCAATGCCTTGGCTGAGGAAAGGAGGTTCTCACCCAAGATTTGATATTACATGGCCCTGTCCATCGTCCCTTTGATGTGGTGAAATCGTCCTGTCCCCTTAACAGAAAAACACCCCCAAAGCATAATGTTTCCACCTCCATGTTTGATGGTGGGGATGGTGTTCTTGGGGTCATAGGCAGCATTCCTTCTCCTCCAAACACGGTAAATTGAGTTGATGCCAAAGAGCTCGATTTTTCTGTTTAATCCCATTTATATCCTGCCCTTCTCCGAAGACTCAGGGCGGCTTACAATCTAAAGCACAAATCAATGTGCTTAGCAATAGCCTTCATTCTATGTATATGCCTGCTTATTATTAGGGCTTTCACACACACACCCCCAAGCGGCATTATTACAAAGTCAGCTTATTGCCCCCAACAATCTGGGTCCTCATTTTACCTACCTCGGAAGGATGGAAGGCTGAGTCAACCTTGAGCCTGGTGGGATGCGAACCTGCACTAATTGCAGGCAGCTGGTGTTACTTAAGGAGGCATTAGCCCACTGCTCCACCAAGGCTTTTGGATTTTGGTCTCATCTGACCACAACACTTTCACCCAGTTCTCCTCTGAATCATTCAGATGTTCATCGGCAAACTTCAGACAGGCTTATACATGTGCTTTTTTGAAATGTATTTTTCTGGATTTTTTTTCTTGTTATTCTGTCTCTCACTGTTAAAATAAACCTATCATTACAATTATAGATTGATCATTTCTTTGTCAGTGGGCAAACATACAAAATCAGCAGGGGATCAAATAACTTTTTCCCTCACTGTACATCCATTGTGCTCTTAAAATTTGCATTTCTTTTGAATATCCAATTTTGAAAGAAAAAAAAGGCTGATTATTCCCTATAGCATGCAAGAGGACTAAATATGTAGCTTTTGGATTATTGGATTAATTATTCAATCAGTAACAATAAATAAACTACTTTAAAATATTACTATCATTTCCACTAATAATTTGCTAAAAGCAAATCCATAATTGCACCTTGTATAGTTGCTTCAGTGGAGCTGCCTTTCAAGCAAACCTGGTTACAATCTTGCAGCTTTACCTATTTTATTTCTTGCACCACATCAGGTGGTAATGTGTTTACCACTCTAATTGCTCATTAGACTTTGTGCAGGATGGAGGGGAGAAGAAATCTGTTCCACTGTTGTATGTTATGTCCTCAATAGATGGACACATTGGGGTATTACTATTTAGAGAATTCACACTGTGTCTATTAGAAAGGAATTCTTTTCCTGCCTATGTATGTTTATTTTTCACTAGTCCACTTTTCATGTCATGAAAGAAAAGAAAGCCAAAAACAAAGATATAAAAAGATATGCAGGTAGAGACTAATTTTCAGTGCATGCAATGGAAATTTTCAAGCAGCTGAAAAACTAAATTACATTTAGAGGCCAAAGTGGAACATTTTCTACAGTCATGCCCATTGTAGCAATATTAAGAATAGCAGCAAAATGGAGGGTAATGGAATCACAACAATAAAGACATAAAATTAGAATGCTTTTTAACTGAGATTTTCAGTTAAACCGTGCTTGCTCTAGCAGAAGGTATCACTCTCCAAATAATACCTGCTTCTGTTAGTTTTGATTTTTCCTTGCCATGTAAGGCTTCATCTTTCTGCTATTCATTGACTACAACCACATATTATTACAGTATTACATTGCTCTTTGGAATTTTATGTACATTTTTAGCAATAAAAATACATCCGTTTCAGAGCTGTGATTATTTTCTTCAACAGTTAGGTTAAATTACCTTCAAATAATTCCTTCCTACTCTAACAGGAAGTTGTTTGTTTCTTTGTCACTGAAGTACAGTACATTAAGTTACAACTTTCATTATATAGATTATATACATGCAATTTATATATATACTACTATTAAGCAATAATAATGTTACTTTCAGTGATTTATTTCATTTTATTTGAGATAAAAACCTGTTTTGAATTTCATATGGATTACATTGTGCTAGCAAAAATCATATTGATACTGATTAAAATTCTTGATTATTTTTTTACAGAATTTTTACATTAAAAATATTTTACAATTATTTAGTTATATTCTTGCATATTTATAACATGCCATTCAGTGTGTCTTAATTAATTTGTAGAAACTTATTCCATATTCATCCATAATGTTGTATTTCTATCTATTTTTATTTTTTAAACAGCTTCTAAAAGATTTGAGGCTAAATATTTCTCTCTCTCTAAATCAGGGGTGTCAAACTCGCAATGTCATGTGACGTGTTGCAATGTATCGCAACTTTTTTCCCATTGCCAGCAATGCTATGGGCGCGGTTTCGACACGACGCATCCGGCCCGTGGGCTGACAGTTTGACACCCCTGTTCTAAATCTTTTTCTCTCACTCTTTAAAAAACTATCATTGATCCATCAGCTATTAGGATAATTGTGTTATGTTTTTAATCATGGCACTGAGACATCAAACCCAATTCTAAAAACACTACTCACCTACATGATTTAAAGCAAATTTCCTTAAAGTGTTGCATTCAAAATAAAGCCTACATAAAATGATTCAGCTCCATTAATCAAGATTACTTCAAAAATTTGTTTTCCTATTAATCTATTTAAGGATTATTTTATATGCAGTTATTAAAAATGATTATATACTTATATATTCTTTATAGAAAAAGATATTATTGAAAATATTGCAAGTTAGGAATATTTATTCCATAATAAAATAATTTTGTTTGCCTAGGGGTGTTACAGTAAATATTTTCAGTTTATAGAATAAATGTAGTTTTCATTTTTGTATCATTTAAGTACTTCTGATATTTCCTATTCCTCTTCTTCCTCAAATTGATCTGATTTAAACAATGCTTAAAAATGCTTTCAAACAGAGACCCTTGCCATCTATCTATTATTTATTTACTGCTTTTCTGTTGTTAAAGGTACGCCAAATCTTTTTACACAATAAAATATATTAAAATTATAAAGTATATATTGAGAGAGGGGATGTGCATTCAACAGACTATTAAAATTATCTATTCAGACTTGATTTTCTAAGTGAGAGATCAGACCTCTCTGACTTCGCCAGATACATGATTCGCCGAGAGCTCATGAGCATTAGCCTCTCAAGGTTTGATGACTGTCCAGAGAACTACAGATCCTGGATATCAACCTTCAATGCTGCTATTGCTGATCAAAACCTTACCACCAAGGAGGAACTTGATTTACTCATAAAGTGGCTGGGGCCAGAATCTGCAGATCGTGTTAAAAGACTGAGAACAGTACATGTTGATTCTCCAGATGCAGGCCTTGCTGCTGCATGAGCAAGACTTGAGCAAACCTACAGAAGCTCAGAAGCAATAGAAAACACTCTATTCAAGAGACTGCAAAACTTTCTAAAAATAGGTAACAAAGATCATCACAAGCTTCAAGAACTAAGTGATCTCCTCATGGAGATAGAATTGGCAAAAACAGACCCAAGTCTACCTGGTCTAAGCTACCTAGACACCTCCCATGGTGTGAATCCAGTGGTGTTAAAACTGCCATACAACCTGCAGGAGAAATGCACACAACAAGGCTCAAAATACAAAAGAGTCTATAATGTATCTCTCCCTCCATTCTCATATTTTTGCAGGTTCATCAGCGAACAAGCCTGGACAAGAAATGATCCCAGCTTCAGCTTCAGTGAATCCAGTGTGCCTGCTTCATTATCATCATCAAGGTATGATAACACAGCAGCTAAACACAGAGACTTATGTGGAGCTGTGTTTACAAAAGAGACGGACATCTCACCTCCTGTACCATCTCCTGCTCAACGGAGTGGTTCGGGTGATAGAAATAAAGATCCTAATCGTCAGTGCCCTATTCACAAAAAACCTCACCCTCTTAAGAAATGTTGTGGGCTTAGAGCAAAGACTATACAAGAGCGGAAAGAGGTTCTCCAAAAACTTGGAATATGCTACAGGTGCTGTGCTTCTTATGATCATTTTGTTAAAGACTGTAAAGCCTTTGTCAAGTGCACAGAATGCAGTAGTGACAAGCACGTTACAGCTATGCATCCTGCTCCACTTCCAGGCAATCCACAGCAACCACCTGCATCCAACCCTGCTTCAAATCATGGCGGGGAGCAACAAAGTCATGCTCCAGTCACAACAAATGTCTCATCTTCATGTACCAAAGCATGTGGGAAAGGTTTCAGTCACAAATGCTGTGCCAAAATATGTTTAGTCAAGATATATCCAGAGGGTCAGCCCAAAAAAGCTACCAGGATGTATGCCATAATAGATGAGCAGAGCAACAGATCCCTGGTCAAACCGAAATTCTTTGATATCTTTGGCATACAGGGACATGCAACACCATATACTCTCAATACCTGTTCTAGTCGTGTAGAGACCTCTGGCAGAAGAGCTTATTGGTTCATGATCTCTCATATCAAAGCAAAGAAGGGCATACCATTGCCATCATTGGTTGAATGTGACCAAATACCAGACAACAGGGAAGAGATTCCCACTCCAGAAGCTGCATATCACCATCCCCACTTAAGGCACCTGGCTATTGAGATCCCTCCAATGGACATGGATGCTGACATCTTAGTCTTGCTGGGAAGAGATATTCTCAGAGTTCATAAAGTATGCCAGCATTGCAATGGACCTGATGATGGCCCATATGCACAAAGACTTGACCTAGGCTGGGTAATAGTGGGAGATGTATGCTTAAATAGGATGCGCACACCATCTGAGATCAACTCCTTCAAAACTCACATGTTAAAGAATGGGCGTGCATCTCACTTCAGACAATTCCCTTACCACTATGAAGTAAAGGAGAAGCCTCTTGACACCATCCAGGTATCTGATCTTATCCCTACCACCTGTGATGATAACTTAGGCAGCACAGTGTTTTATACTACACATGATGACAACAAAATAGCCATGTCAGTTGAAGACAGAGAATTCATCAACACAATGGACACTGAATTCTCCAAAGATATGTCTAACAGCTGGGTTACACCATTACCTCTTCATGCCACCAGGCCACCGTCTGCATGTGCCTTTGCAAATTCTTCTTGGTTAACAGGGCCTGAGTTCCTGCCTGATCATACAGAAGAAAGCACAGCTGAGGTCTTCAATCTTCAAGATCCTGACAATGATCCAGAGATTCATCTTGAGGTCAAGACCCTTCTCACCAGATCTGAACAAAGAGCCATCATGGACTGTCAACGCTTCGAACGGTTCTCCAAGTGGACAAGGCTTGTATGCATCATTGCAAGGTTAGTCCATATTGCAGAATGCTATCACACCAAGTCTTGTTGTTGTTAGCTGCGAAGTCGTGTCCGACCCATCGCGACCCTATGGACAACATTCCTCCAGGCCTTCCTGTCCTCTACCATCTTCTGGAGTCCATTTAAGCTCGCGCCTACTGCTTCAGTGACTCCATCCAGCCACCTCATTCTCTGTCGTCCCCTTCTTCTATTGCCCTCGATCTTTCCCAGCATTAGGCTCTTCTCCAGTGAGTCCTTCCTTCTCATTAGGTGGCCAAAGTACTTGAGTTTTAGCTTCAGAATCTGGCCTTCTAAAGAGCAGTCAGGATTGATCTCCTCTAGGACTGACCAGTTTGATCGCCTTGCAGTCCAAGGGACTCGCAGGAGTCTTCTCCAGCACCACAGTTCAAAGGCCTCAATTCTTTGGCGCTCAGCCTTTCTTATGGTCCAACTTTCACTGCCATACATTGCAACTGGGAAGACCATAGCCTTGACTATACGCACTTTTGTTGACAGGGTGATGTCTCTGCTTTTTAGTGTGCTGTCTAGATTTGCCATGGCTTTCCTCCCCAGGAGCAAGCGTCTTTTAATTTCTTGGCTACAGTCCCCGTCTGCAGTGATCTTGGAGCCCAGGAAAATAAAATCTGTCACTACCTCCATTTCTTCCCCATCTATTTGCCAGGAATTGAGAGGGCCAGATGCCATGATCTTGGTTTTCTTAATGTTAAGTTTCAACCCAAGTTTTGCACTCTCCTTCTTTACCTGCAACAAGAGGCTCTTTAGTTCTTCTTCACTTTCTGCCATTAGAGTGGTATCATCTGCGTATCTTAGGTTGTTGATATTTCTTCCGGCAATCTTAATTCCAACTTTTGATTCATCTAGCCCTGCCTTTCTCATGATGTGCTCTGCATATAAGTTAAATAGGCAGGGCGACAGTATACAGCCTTGCCGGACTCCTTTCCCAATTTTGAACCAATCAGTGGTTCCGTGTCCAGTTCTCACTGTTGCTTCTTGACCCGCATATAGGTTTCTCAAGAGACAAATAAGATGGTCTGGTACTCCCATTTCTTTAAGAACTTGCCACAGTTTGTTGTGATCCACACAATCAAAGGCTTTAGCATAGTCAATGAAGCAGAAGTAGATGTTTTTCTGGAACTCCCTAGCTTTCTCCATGATCCAGCGTATATTGGCAATTTGATCTCTAGTTCCTCTGCCTCTTCGAAATCCTGCCTGTACTTCTGGTAGTTCTCGATCCACATACTGCTGAAGTCTAGCTTGTAGGATTTTAAGCATGACTTTACTAGCATGAGAAATGAGTGCAATGGTGCGATAGTTTGAACATTCTTTGGCACTGCCTTTCTTTGGAATTGGAATGTAAACTGCTCTTTTCCAATCCTGTGGCCACTGTTGAGTTTTCCAAATTTGCTGGCAAATTGAGTGTAGCACTTTTACTGCATTGTCTTTTAAGATTTTGAATAGCTCAGCTGGAATACTGTCACTTCCACTAGCTTTGTTGTTGCTCAGTTTTTCTAAGGCCCACTTCACTTCACATTCTAGGATGTCTGGCTCGAGGTCAGTGACCACCTCATTGTGATTATCAGGGACGTTAAGCTCATTCTTGTATAGTTCTTCTGTGTAATTTTGCCACCTCTTCTTAATCTCTTCTGCCTCTGTTAGGTCCCTGCCATTTTGGTCCTTTATCATGCCCATTTTTGCATTAAACGTGCCCCTCATTTCTCCAATTTTCTTGAAAAGATCTCTGGTCCTCCCTATTCTATTGTTTTTTTCTATTTCTTTGCACTGTTCATTTAAGAAGGCATTCTTATCTCTTCTAGCTATTCTCTGGAATTCTGCATTCAATTGGGCGTATCTTTCTTTTTCTCCCTTGCCTTTCGCTTCCCTCCTTTCCTCAGCTATTTGCAAAGCTTCCTCAGACAGCCATTTTGCTTTCTTGCATTTCTTTTTCTTTGGGACGGTTTTGGTTGCTACCTCTTGTACAATGTCGCGAACCTCTGTCCATAGTTCTTCAGGCACTCTGTCTATCAGATCTAATTCCTTAAATCTATTTGTCACCTCTACTGTATATTCAACAGGGATATGATTTAATTCATACCTGAGTGGCCTAGTGCTTTTCCCTACTTTCTTCAGTTTAAGCCTAAACTTTGCAAGGAGAAGCTCATGGTCTGAGCCACAGTCAGCTCCTGGTCTTGTTTTTACTGACTGTATAGAGCTTCTCCATCTTTGGCTGCAGAGCATATAGTCAATCTGATTTCTGTGTTGACCATCTGGTGATGTCCATGTGTAGAGCCGTCTCTTGGGTTGTTGGAAAAGAGTGTTTGCTATGACCATCGCATTCTCTTGACAGAATTCTATCAGCCTGTGCCCTGCTTCATTTTGCACTCCAAGGCCAAACTTGCCTGTTATTCCAGTTATCTTTTGGCTTCCTACTTTAGCATTCCAATCCCCCATGATGATAAGAACATCATTTTTTGGTGTTAGTTCTATAAGGTGCTGTAGTGCTTCATAGAACTGGTCAATTTCATCCTCTTCAGCACTGGTGGTTGGGGCATAGACTTGGACTACTGTGATATTGAATGGTTTGCCTTGGATTCGAACTGAGATCATTCTGTCATTTTGAGGATTGTATCCCAGTATTGCTTTTCCTACTCTTTTATTGACTATGAAGGCTACTCCATTTCTTCTGAAGGATTCTTGCCCACAGTAGTATACCTGATGGTCATCTGAATTAAATTCACCCATTCCTGTCCATTTTAGTTCGCTGATACCTAAGATGTCAATGTTCAGTCTTGTCATCTCTTGTTTGACCACGTCCAGCTTTCCTTGATTCATGGATCTTACATTCCAGGTTCCTATGGAGAAAAAATCTTTACAGCATTGGACTTTCCTTTCACCACCAGACACATCCACAGCTGAGCGTCCTTTCGGCTTTGGCCCAGTCGCTTCATTCTTTCTGGCGCTACTAGTACTAGCCCTCTGCTCTTCCCCAGTAGCATATTGGACGCCTTCCGACCTGAGGGGCTCATCTTCCAGCGTCATATCGTTTTGCCTTTTGGTACTGTCCATAGGGTTTTCATGGCAAAGATACTGGAGTGGGTTGCCATTTCCTTCTCCAGTGGATCACGTTTTGTCAGAACTCTCTGCTATAACCTGTCCGTCTTGGGTGGCCCTGCACGGCATAGCTCATAGCTTCATTGAATTACGCAAGCCCCTTCGCCACGACAAGGCAGTAATCCATGAAGGGGACACCAAGTCTAGTGACCGTGAATGTCAAGGCTGGCACTCACACCAAAAACCTCTCTCTGCAAAAGAAATTGCTGAAAGTGAGCTGTTCATTATACGCAGTGTACAACAGAATATCTTTGGCACAGAAATCAAATGTATCCATGACAAGCAGAACATTCCATAAAACGGTCCAATTGCCAACCTGAACCCATTTATAGACAGTCATGGCATTGGAGCCTACAGAGAATTAGAAATCAGTTCTAAGCCAATCCAGGACCTTTTAGCTGAAAAGAGTTGTACGTGGATCTTCAATCCTCCACACTCTTCTCACATGGGCGGCTCACGGGAGAGAATGATAGGAATCACATGTAGGATACTGGACTCTATGCTAATGGACTTGAACTCTACAAGGCTTACTCATGAGGTCTTAACCACCTTCTTGGCAGAAGTGTCTGCTATAATCAATTCAAGGCCACTTGTTCCATTGTCTACAGATCCAGAATCCCCTACCATCCTTACTCCAGCTACTCTTCTCACTCAGAAGCTCGGATCTGTTCCTGTTCCACCTGGAGATTTTAAAGCAGGAAATCTATACCATGATCAGTGGAGGAGAGTACAACACCTCGCCAACTGCTTCTGGAATCGATGGAAGATGGAGTATCTTTCTCTTTTGCAAGGATGCAAAAAATGGCAACATCAGAACCCCAGTCTCCAAGTTGGAGACCTTGTTCTGCTCAAGGACCAACAAGCTCAAAGAATTGAATGGCCCAAGGGACTCATTGTGAAAGCCATTCCCAGTGATGATGGGAAGGTACGTAAAGTGGAGGTAAAGGTCGCAAGGCAAGGTACCATAAAGACTTTCATCAGACCCATCACAGAACTTGTCTTGCTTTTGACTCTTGGAGACTGAACTTATTCCCTTTCCTTGTTGGATCCCGACTTCAAGAAAAAAAGTGATTTAAACTCTATTATAGACTATTTGAGGCCTGAAATTGCAGTTGTTATTGTTGCAATATATGTATGTTTCTCTTTTATGTTTTTCAGGTCTTCAAGACAACAAGACAAATCACAAATATTTATTTGCATTTGCATAACTACCGTTATAGTATTATATAGTGGTATTTTACAATACCAGACAGGGAGTGTGCTGCCACCATGTGGTCATTTGGGAACTGCAACATATTATGTAAATCTGTTATGTTAATCTGTTCAGTCAATCCCTCCCATTTTGTGACGTACTTCCTCCTTCTTCTTAACCTTGAATATTCTATCACTTCCTGGACACCATTACATGTGGTCTGCTCTCATGGTAGGACCATTACTGTCCATTTCATCATCTACCACATCTTGTTGTCTGCTGTAATCTTCTCTGCATGCAATAAAGATCCTCGTGGATGATAAAAAGGTAATTTTATGAGTTCAGCTATCTGGCAAAGACTGTCAGCAGGGATTGTATCTACTTATACAGATCAGGCACAGGGGTTTCAGCAAAAGGATATATCAATATATAACAGTTGGAGTCAGAATAAAAGGCATTCTCCTCATATCCCAATGGGACAGAGAATAGGTATCTGACAGTAAACTAATGAATTGCCAAATTCACATAAAAAGAAGGTTCATATCACAGATCCTCATGACAATTTTATGCATAATAAATGCAGAAATGTTTGTTATTATATTATTTCACAACAATGTGAAATCACAGCTGCCACCTCTTTAGCTGTTATTCGCTTCATATTCCTTGAGTTCTTTCTAAGAATTTAGGATTTTGTAATATATTGACATAATATATGTGTATATTCAAGCATGTGGTCTTTTGTAACTGACAGATGGAAAATGTGTCAATGCACAGATTTTCTAAGTGCAAAACTCATACAAAAATATTTGGGTAGGGCACCTGCGCTGGGATCTCCGTGGCCAGTTTATGCCATGATCTTCAAATTTCAATTTTCAGATCTAACTTTTTTCTGATCTTCAATTCTTTGTCCTCAATTCTACTATCCCCTGGTATCAGCACATCAATTATATACACTTTCTTCTTCTCAACCACAATTAAATCTGGTATGTTGTGAGCCAACACTTTAACAGTTTGTATTCAGAAGTCCCACAATATTTTAACTTGCTAATTTTCAACTACTATTTCAACCATATTCCACCAATTTTTCATTACAAGCACATGGTAATTTTACAGATGTTCCAGTGAATCATTTTGGTGAATGTATTATATCATTGTTTATAATGAGTTTGTGCAATCTTCTTGCATGAGCTGGGTATATGGGCTACTGTTTTCTTCCACCTTTTTTGCACAATCCACACTTTGAATCATTTGACAATTTTTCAGTTCTGGCCTTGATTGCATTACTTTAAATAATATGCTCTTGAGCACTCAAAATAAAGCCTTTCATTTCTTTTTCTTTTTTAATGATTCATTGGTAAACCATTGCCAGGTTTTACCTTTATCCACTTTTCCCTCATTTTTTTGAAGGAAATTGACCATGTAATGCTCTTCCTTGCCCAAATTCTGTTATTTTTCTACATTATTTCAAATATTCATGTTTTGTTTCCTGCACATATATAAGTTCCAATTTTTAATTTGCATTAGTGTTTGTTTTTGATCATCTTTTATGTGATCAGCTATATGTGCTTTTCTTTTTTGACAGCTCATTTGACTTGAATGCATCCATTTCTGCAGAGAAGGTATAATCTATCATTATTTTGGGGATGTAATGCATGGTAAATAGTTATTAGCTTTGGTCCAAACTGTCCAGTTCAGCTTGTGTCCAGTTAGTAATTCCAGCTATGTATTATATTATTATTATTATTATTATTATTATTATTATTATTATTATTATTATTATTATTATTATTATTATTACAAAATTTTTATTCATAAAACATGAAACTCAAGTCAACTGAACACTCAAATTGACTGGCACTAATGGTTGACACGGGTTGCTGCCAGCATCCTAGGTGTCTATTATTATTATTATTATTATTATTATTATTATTATTATTATTATTATTATTATTATTATTATTATTCATTGCAGTCAGCCAGATGTTTAGACTGGATACGGCATTTTTGTTCACCTATCGAGTCCTTCCTAAGGACCTGAGATGTTCTTGTTTGATGGTGTTAAAGCTATCATTCACAGGATGTAAGTTGTTTAAAGTAAAGGTTGCCTTTTGCAATTGATTGATGATTATTTTTGTCAATGTTTCAGTGGTGTTCAAGTGGTGCTCCAGTTTTTTGGGAATTGCACCAAGGTGCCCCTTACTATTGGTAGTACCTTTGTTTTCTTTTGTCTGAGTCATTCTACTTGTATTTGCAGATCTTTGTTTTTATTATTTTGTCCAGTTTTTTCTCTCCTATTTTATATTTCCAGGTACTCCCACATCCATTATACAATTTTTATTGTCCTTCTTATCAAAGGTTGCTAAGTCTCAACTGTACATGGCAGGTGCTTGAATTCTAAAGTCCCAGAGCACTTTAGCTTTTTAATTCAACAATTTCATAGAAGTTACTATTTGATGAAGTTAGATTTTATTCTGTTTAAGTCTCAGAAGAGCCCAACTGAAGTACAGTATGAAAGCACAGGTTAAAAAAAATTAGCAATATTTCAAAATATTCTTAGTTTTTTTTAAAAAAAGTGTGATTATATAATCAAAATTGTTTTACTGTTTTTAAAACTATTAGGAATATCTTCTCTATATATACAATTTCATGAAAAATACCAAGCATATGTAAGAAACTAAGAATCACTGAGATTGATGAGTATATGATAGATACTGTAGCAACTGAAGAAATAAAACTTTTTGTTAGTATTAAATAAATCAGTGCAGAACCTTGATTAGATGGAAATTGAGAATAGAAATAAAAGGAACAGCTTGCTTCTTTAAAAAAAGGAAAAGGAAATGAGGCACTTGTAATTAAGGGAACTAATATTTTATAGAATGCATATATTCATTTCTTCAAATGGCCAGTACTTATTTTACAGATTCTCCAGTTGCGTCATTTACACTTATATGTTATGTGCCACACATATTTATCTTTTAACCAGCAGCTTCTTCAAGAGTGAAGTGAGGATAGCCTCTGAACTCTTGAGAATAGACTCAGGAGATATAACAAGAGACTGTAATGCAGCATCTAGAAATTATAGCACCCCTATGCATACAACCAAAAGTATGGATCCAGAATGTAGACAACCCTTTTGTCATAATATAAAAGTAATAACTAAAGAAGACACATTAAAGAACCAACATCTTCAAAGGAATAAAATTCATAAGGGAAGAAGAAAGCAACAACACACTACCCTTCCTGGATATTTCTATCAGCAGAGGAAGTATCGGCAAATCTTCTATACTACATCTCTTTATGAAAAATTACCCACATCTATTGTAAAACTACCCACATGAACCAAGTACTCTACTACCAAAGCACAACCCAATTTTCTATAAGAGGAGCTGTGTAAGAATGTTATTCAGACACTGCAGCAACCCATAACATTAGAAAAAGGAAGCAATTTCCTATACAACATCTTCCAAAAAAAAATGGTTACCCACACAACTTTATTAGAAAGTGCCTGTCCATTCAACTCACTACAGCACAACAAGCACAAGCTACAAAAAGGATAACTCCATACATCTAAATCATCTTAGAAAGAACCAAAAGCACCAGAAACCAACCAAAGCCATCCAAAACATCAACATTCAAGATCCAATGAAAACTCCTTAATTTCACAATAAATGGGTAGTGCCAGCCATAGTTTCAACTGGAACACTGTGAGCATCCTAAACAGTAGGGAGTTCCTGGAAGCTTGACCCTCAGACAAATTAGCCAACAACAGACACAACGAGCAACATTTATACAGCATTCAAAAAACAATAGGAAAGCTAAAAAAAGAAACAATAGGACAGAATATCTCCTCACCAGCAATCAATACCCAGATAATAAGAAGTTATCGTCAAGATTAAGACAGACACACAGTGAAATAGTAAACAACAACCTAATCAAGGAACTAAAGGTAAAGGTAAAGGTTCCCCCGCACGTGCGTGCTAGTCGTTTCCGACTCTAGGGGCCGGTGCTCATCTCCGTTTCAAAGCCGAAGAGCCAGCGCTTGTCCGAGGACATCTCCGTGGTCATGTGGCCGGCATGACTAGATGCCAAAGGGGCACAGAACGCTGTTACCTTCCCACCGGAGTGGTCCCTATTTTTCTACTTGCATTTTTACGTGCTTTCGAACTGCTAGGTTGGCAGAAGCTGGGACGAGTAACAGGCGCTCACTCTGTTACGCGGCACTCGGGATTCGACCCGCCAAACTGCCGACCTTCTGATCGACAACTAGCAAGGAGGAAATAACAGCCCTATCAATACTGACAGGACAAGCTACTGTATATAAACTGAGAGAAAACCCTACTTCCTTCTAGAAGATGTTACCTAGTTAGGTAATGAAATGTCTGCAAGCAACCAAACTCAGAGACCAACAAGGACTCCACAGGATAAGCAATAATTAGTTTTATTAGACCTTACCAAATGTTGAATATACTGTACTCATTGGTGCTGACAGTAATTTAATACTTAAAGGTGTTTGTAAAGTCTGTAAAATTATTGTGCTTCTTACTGAAATAGTCTGTCAGACATTCAGGCCAGAAATGTAACACTTTATTGATAGACTCTCTGTCATAGAATGCAGTGTGTAAATGATCTGGTAATCAGTAAAACTGTCTTAAGTTTGTGTGAAATGTAGTTTAGGCAAAAGACCAGTTACAGCATTACCTAGGTCCTGGAAGAGTAAAGTTGGGTTAATTTTAAACACATTTAAACAAATATACTTGTCAGGCACAAGCAACCAGAACAAACCTGTGAAAAGGCCAAACAATTCCTTTACTGTTGAACATTATTACAAGAATCTTGCCAAACTGACTGTCTTCCCTTGGGAAAAGGCAAATATAGTCCTAAAGGTTTGATATCAGACATTTCCCCCCAAAATCAACTCCATGCTGGAATATCTCTTTTCTCTCCCTAGAAGTGCCTCCTCTCCTTCAGCTTCCACCACAGTTTACTTGATTTCCTGTTGCGTTTCTGTTAGCATAAAATATTTTATGTGGCTTGTAATATGAAACATACATACACAAATAAGTAAAAAAATAAAATAAAAACAAATACATTAAATATATATAATATATTAACTGAACATTCAACACATGATCAGAGCAATTTCCTAAAAGGTAGGAGAAGGCAAACACATTTCCCAAGAGAATGCATTTTGCAGCTAAGATTAATATGCAGAAACCACCATTTATTTTTACATTACAGTATTCCATTTCATTTCCAGGCTTACCACCTAAGTTTTAAAATAGATTTTCTAATAAACTGATAAATCCTGAACTATCTCCAGGAATGTATGTAATGCCTTATGGTAAATTAAGAAAAATTCCTAAATCCTGGACCCTTCATCTCAATCACGATCAGAAATCTTTTAACTGGGTTTAGGAGACAAAGCCTTGCATTCATTTTGTCTTGTATATCTTTCCCCTATTGCTCGAGTTTTGGTTTTGACATCATGGTAAGACAGATGCAGGGAAGCAGGGCTCTGCCTCCCATGCTCGATTTCTTCCTGATGGGGACCCGAAAAGGGCCTGAAGTCGCCCCGGAGAGGTGACAAAGAGGGGACCCTTATAGATTGCGGGGAGACAGCAGTTGATCCTCTTGATCCAAGGAAGCCCTCAGAACCAACAGGAGAAAGACTGGCCACACCCATGCACCCAGTCAGAAGCTGGTGACCTCCGGAGAAAAAAGCAGCATCTAACAAGTGCGAACAGCATGTCTGAATCTGGGTGAGATTATTTTCCTTCCTCTATAATTTTAAAACCTGTTCTTGGGGAAAAAAAGCAACCTGCAAGCAAGGAAACTCCCATAACTAAAGGGGGGATTCCTTTTTTTTAACCCCTTCTCCCAGAATGAAAGCGGCGGTTTAAGCTTTCTTGGGGGAAAATAGAGAAGACTATAAAATTAATTTGGACACAGCATAGAGACTTAATGTTGGGAAAAGTTTGGGAAGTTATAATACTTTTAAAATTCTTTTACCTTCCTTGGAGAGTATTGGAGTAAAGCTTTAAGAAGAAAATCCTAGTTGGAAAGTTACAAAATGGATACCTAATGACATCTAGTAGCAAAAAAAAAAGAACTACACTAAGCTCTGTTTCTATTTTGTCTGGAGTGAGGGAACTTGGCCTGAAGCCCAGACATAGACAACAGACTAAATCCTTTGATGTCTCTGAACCTCATAGTTTTCTAGATTGCAGCTGGAAAAGGAGAAACATTTCTGGGGCTGTCTTTTCTGCAGGATGGATTACAACTAAAATTACAAACTATTTTGAAGCCATCTGGCTTCTTTGGATTACAAATACTGCTGGACCTTTAATTTTACAAACCATTTAGAGACAGAGTGAACAGTAAGACATTTTGGATTATAACCTTGGCAGATTGGCAACTCTGGATTTTGGGACAATTGATTAGAACTGGTGTTGGAAGATAGAAGCGGATTATAAACTTTTCTTTCCTCTTCCTATTTTTTCTTTTTGTTTTTTCTCTTTTTGTTTTTTGTTGCTTGGGGAGCCTATTGGATTACAGATTTTTAGTCTCAGAACTACTTAAGGACAGTGGAAGCTCAACTGTTGGTGATTTTTCTAGGAGAAGACCCTATGGACTATTAACTTTGAATAGTAGGGCCTTGCGGATTATAAATTCTGACTGAGCGATAACCTTGGGTTTTGGACAACTGCTCTGGAAGTGAGCCTCACAAATAGAAGTGGATTACAAATCTTTTTTTTTTTACTCTCACTTTTCTTTCAGGGAGTTCATTGGATTACAGAGACTATAGACAAGAACTATAAGAGTTATTTAAGACAAAGTTAAATGATATATTGTGGTACTGAATATAAGATTAATGGTTTTGTATAAGGCGAGCATTTGGGGAAAGTATTAGAGCTGATAAAAGATTTGCAGGGTGGAAACAAAAATGAGTGTTTCAAATTTAGCTAAAACTGGCAAGAAAATGCCCTCAGCCCCATCTTCCACCTCTACAAGCCCTGTGTATCAGAGATCAATCGAATCAATGCTTCAATAAAAAAAATCTAACAACTTTCAGAGGGAGATGCAAGCAGCATTAGAAGCAATCCAAGAGGCAATCTCCTCTCACAAAGAAGATACAAGGAAAACTCATGAGGAGACAAAAGACAATTTTGATAAAATGAATCAAGAAATTCATAACATAAAACTCTCAACTAGAAAGCTTCTGACAGATGGTTACAAAGAATGAACAAAAAATTCAGAAAATAGAAGACAAGTCAGTAGAGACTGATCAGAAGATGGAAGAAATAAAAGATGAAAATCAGAGGCTGATGCAGGCAAATAGAGAATTGGAAGATTCAGTGGCAGTTTTGGAAATGGAAAAGGCATCATATTTTTTAAGATTTCAAAACAATGGAGGATAAGGAAGAGGATCTTGCGGACGATGATAGAACTAAAATAAACAAGTTTATTAAAGCACAAATATAATGTAATTTTTTTCTGCTGAATGGAATACAAAATGAAATCAGTATAGAAAAGAAGAGGATGAGGCAGCTACTGTAAGCAAGATTTAGAACTAAGGATGTAAATTAAAGTTAGACATAATACAAAATAATGACACCACATTTATAATCTGTTAAATCAAACTTCTCATTCAATTAGAACTATTTGCTATTCACTAGAATTATTTAGCCCAATTTTTCATGCAACATATTTTCTGGCAGTGGGATAAGCCAAATTCTTCATATCTCAACAACCTTTCATTTTACAAATATATTCTTACCCTGCTGATCTTTGGTTATCATGATCCTAATACAGTAAATACTGCAAGGAATTTCATCCTCCAGTTGGATACCAATTTTTGCATTCCATCACTGGTCAGGTGGAGGTTGGATTATGAAAAATACTAAGCATTGTGAGGATTTTATCAAACAAATTTTTAAAATACTATTGGTAGATATTTTCAGACAATTTATACATCAAGAATTAAAAACAAATAACTGTTAAGAATAAAACTTTGATATATGTGTTTGTATGTATACTTGGTTAATTTTAAGCCCATATAAAATATTTAACTATGAGTGTTAGAGAAATTAAATGTATTACTTAATTTTTATATAAAATAGGTAGTTCTTGTTTGTGACTTTTTTGTTCAATAACTGTTCGAATTTATGACAATGATGCAAAACTTTACAACCAATCCTTGCATTTACTATTTTTGCAGGTCTGTAAAGAAAAGAAAAGCTAAAGTAAGATCATAAGCACAATTGCAGTTTCACTTGCCTGTTCCAATTGTGATCAATAAATGAGGACTATCTGTATTGGTCTGGATTTTAGCTTTCATCAGCACCTATAGTGTTAAACTTCAATATTTCATTTACCTGGTATGTTGTTTTCTTCAATGCTGTCCTCAACAGACAGAGTGGAGCAGTTGGCTGGACTAACTGGAGAGCTGGAATTAAAGCTTGCGTATCTTACAGAGGAGTTGATTTCAAAATAGTCATGGCTCTGATTTAATCGATGAAATTCAAAAGCTGATACTATTGATGTACGTTGCTTGGGCTGGAAAAATAAATTAATTAAAATGTAGACACTATTTTATTCTTTTCTACAACTACAGCTCACTGTCTCTATTCAGTTTTTAAAAGCAGATGCTAAAAAAGTTACCAACTTCTTTAAATACACCCAGAATAAGAAATGTATTATAATCAGAAATATAAAATCAAGGTAGTATTATTCATTGTTCTACAAAAACAACCTGAATGCCAATTAAAAAATATCAAACTCCTGGGAGGTATCCAAATATTTATTTATAAAATAATTATTCCATTCTCTATCACCAAAGTTGCACTGAAAATTATATACAGTAATGAAAAGCAAGGTTAATCTTAGCAGTTTCAAAATTGTTCTAAACTTTAAAAGACAACATGAGAAAATAAACATAAGAAAATCGCTCATGGATCAGGGATCAGTCAATGACCCAAATAAATCAGCATTATCCAGTTCCCTCTTGGATAGTGGATATTTAACACATTGAACTTACAATTCAAGCTGTAGCATATAACCATCAAAACTATAAAACATTGGTTATTTCCATAACTTAAAGCAATCTTATTTTTAAAACAATGAATAGATAGTTATAACCACATTTGTAGTGGAAGTATTAATAATGAAGCTAATGCTTAAATAATTTGGACACACAAAGTTAAAAAGAAAGTAAGGAAAATACATGTCCCTGGAAAAATGGAAGGCAATTAAAAAAGAGGCTAACAGAAGACAAGGTTACTACTAGTATTATGACTGATGACATAAAATGATCTCACAACAACCCAAAACAACCACAGTTATAAAAACTTTACAATTTGGATGAAATGATTGGATCACGATGAATCAAAAGCAACCAAACAACAACAGAACTACATCAATAGCAACAAATTCCACAGTTTGACAATTAATGTAAGTTTATTTTCAATTGTTCATTCTGAAGAAGCCTAGAATAAATACATTAAAAGGAACAATAAAAAAGGAATAATTTGATTAAAAATCAACCACAAAATATCTATCATAAAAGAAGATAATACAAAAATTAAAACAGGGTTCGTTAATATTTGTGTGTGTGTGTGTGTGTGTGTGTGTGTGTGTGTGTGTATGTAAAACAAACACATCTTAAAACACTGATTGATCCTGAAATTAAAAGTTTTCATTGTCATATGCTTAATGTTAGTCCTATGTGGAACGCATTACAGTAAACCATTCTGGATTTGAACAGAGTATGAGTAACTGTAAGTAGAGCTTTATGCTCCAGGAAGAGGCACAACTGGTGCACAACATAAAGTCATGCAAACACCCTCTTAAATAAGACTTCTGACTGCTTCTCAAGCGTCAGCTCTGTCTGAGGCAGTGTCACCCCATCCAATTCCCAGATTCCAGAAGACCCATAAATCCAAAGCCTTGTCAGGATTCAACTGAAGCCTGTTGTTTCCCATTCAGATCCTCACAGTCTCCAGGCACTGATACAGGACTTCAACACTGCTTAGTTTGCTAGGGGAAGCGATATACAGCTAGGTATCATCAGTATACTGATGATTCCTTACCCTACAACAGCAAATGAACTCACCCAGTGTCTTCATGTACATTTTAGATAGGTGTGGAGAGAGTACTGAACTCCATGGAACCCCTCATAATATGGGCCAAAGGCAAGACTTCTAACTCGCAAACACTGACAGGCACTGGCCCTGCAGAAAGGAAGCAAACTAGTACAATATTATACTTCTCACTCACAACCATGGAGCCAATCCAGAAAGATACCATGGTTAATGGTATCAAAGGCTGCTTAGAGGCTGCTGAGAGCTAGGATAGATGCACTGCTGGTGCCATAGATCATCCAAAAGTGCAGCCAATTATGTCTCCATTCCATGCCCAGGTCTCAGTACTGATTGCAAAGGGCCAAATAACCCATTTCATTCAAGGTCTGCTGAAGCTGCTCTTCAACCACCCTTTCACAGCTTTCCCTAGGGAGGCTAGACACCAGACAAAGGTTGCTCAGTATGGTGGAATCCAGCAATGGTTTTTCTGAGAAGGAGGCAAACCAAGGTCTTCTTAAAGCGCAGTAGAACAATTGCGGAATTAACCTCCACCAGAATCTAACTACACAATACCCCCAGGCAGACTTACTGTAATTAGCCAAGAGAGTCTAAAGCAGAGCCTTTTTGAATGGTTTGAAATTCTTACCGTGTTTCTTGCTACTTTGCCTGAGTTTTATCTTGACTTTTAAATATGTTCACCCTTCCATTAATTTTTCAGCATCTTCAAAATCTCCAATACATTTTTCATTCTTACTTAAAACAACATTGTCTGTAAACCAGTTGTATTTTCCTTGCTCGCCCGTTGCTTGTGTGGTCTGGTTCCCAACAGGCTGCGGACCAGTACTGCTCCATAGTTCAGAGGTTGGGGACCCCTGCACTATATAACAGCAGTCCCCAATCTTTCTGGCACTAGGGACTGTTTTCAGAAGAAAAATTGCCCCCCACATTTAGTTTCAGTAAAGCACTCTAAATTTTAACAGAGTAAGTAATGCAGAAAAACGTGCTCTACCTCTGTTTGGGTGTATGTCTTTGTGTGTGTGCATGCTTCCACATCTCTCCTTATATGGTGTCCCTTCAGTCTAGCCTATGCATTGGATATATAGTATCAAAATAATTTGATTTTTTTAAACAATCTTAAACAAGTAATCTTCAAGGTTGATAGTGAGGTCCTTATTTCATTACTTCATTCACTGTTTCAAAAATATTGAATGATAGATTTGAATAATGTTCTCTAAGAGAATCCAGTGGGAATCTTGCCACTGACTTCAATTAAGTCCAGACATTGATTTAATAAAGAATTAATCAAAGAGTGTGCTATTCAATGCTCTCCATCATCTGTTAACAATTCCATGTTGAAAATAGCACTTAAAAGATGTTTCAAGATGTATCTCATAACAGCTTGTTCTAACAATAATTTTGATGCTTCATTTTTATGCTTGCCAGCCAATGGAGAAAATATCTGTGCAGATAGACATATGGCTTATACAACTGTTACAAAGAGAGTAATAAGAAATCTTATAGAAATAAAAGGAATTTTGCAATAATATAGCATAAAAGCAAATAGTATAAACATTGGATACTGATTTTTTAATGTAATTTTTATTATTAATTTTAATACAATAGTAATTACTATATAAATAGTAATAGTATTACTATAGTATTACTATATAAATTGAACTTAGAGAAAGAGTAGAATGGAAAAAAGAAAAGTGGTGAAAAAAGAAAGAGTACATTAAAGAAAAAGAAATAAAGAAGTGACTTCCAATTCTCATCACAATTAGTATAAACACATTTAATAACTCTTCAATCCCATAAAGCTACATATAACTGTTTCTTCATCTCATATCTAATTATAAAGCTACGAAACCATTGTCATTAGGACTGCCATAGTGCTTCTAGCTTTCCTACAGTTGTGAAGCGGAAGGGAAGAGCTTGGGATCCACAGGTTTTCCCTATCAGTGTGAAAGCCAAAGCAGCAGAAGAGATGTTTCCTTTTCATAACAATTGCTGGAAGATTTATTTGACTATTTGACCTGAACTGTCAAAATGGTAGGGAAAGTTTCACACTTTTAATTATCTGTTTCTCGCCATATTGCCAGAGCTAGCTTTCGTTCTATTGCACTGGTATGCTATACCTAATAAAGTTTACATTAGAGATCATCATACCTCCAATGTTTTACTTTGTTGGATTTTTCCAGCCAGAACTTGACACTAATATTTTATCAATAAACAAATCCATAAAACATGTTGACTCCTGGTGTCTGAAAAAAATCCGTAAAGGGTTTCCAGAACTTGGCAAAAAAAGTCATATTTTAACCTTGATCAAATAAACAACTTTCTATTCCTTGTAAGCCTGTATTTTTTTTCTTTAGAATCTTTACTCCCCTCCAGTATCTAATTTCTAAAATCATCACTTATCTTTGTTATTTACAATAGCCAGGATAGCCAAAATAAATCTATTTCATACCAAAAGCTATTTTTATAGTTAATTCTATGATCTTAAAGTAAAAGTAAGTACTGAAAATTTATCTAGCCTGTTAGTCCATTTAAAACATTGTTTGATCAAAATCTTATTTAGTTTTCCTACTTATTTCACCCCTTCATGGATTACTGCTGTCATGGTGAAGGGGCTTGCGTAATTCAATGAAACTATGAGCCATGCCATGCAGGGCCACCCAAGACGGAAAGGTCATAGCAGAGAGTTCTGACAAAATGTGATCCACTGGAGAAGGAAATGGCAACCCACTCCAGTATCTTTGCCATGAAAACCCTATGGACAGTACCAAAAGGCAAAACGATATGACGCTGGAAGATGAGCCCCTCAGGTCTGAAGGCATCCAATATGCTACTGGGGAAGAGCAGAGGGCTAGTACTAGTAAGCGCCAGAAAGAATGAAGCAATTGGGCCACAGCTGAAAGGATGCTCAGCTGTGGATGTGTCTGGTGGTGAAAGGAAAGTCCGATGCTGTAAAGATTTTTTCTCCATAGGAACCTGGAATGTAAGATCCATGAATCAGGAAAGCTGGACGTGATCAAACAAGAGATGACAAGACTGAACATTGACATCTTAGGTATCAGCGAATTAAAATGGACAGGAATGGGTAAATTTAATTCAGATGACCATCAGGTATACTACTGTGGGCAAGAATCCCTCAGAAGAAATGGAGTAGCCTTCATAGTCAATAAAAGAGTAGGAAAAGCAATACTGGGATACAATCCCCAAAATGACAGAATGATTTCAGTTCGAATCCAAGGCAAACCATTCAATATCACAGTAGTCCAAGTCTATGCCCCAACCACCAGTACTAAAGAGGATGAAATTGACCAGTTCTATGAAGCCCTACAGCACCTTATAGAACTAACACCAAAAAATGATGTCCTTATCATCATGGGGGATTGGAATGCTAAAGTAGGAAGCCAAAAGATAACCAGAATAACAGGAAAGTTTGGCCTTGGAGTACAAAATGAAGCAGGGCACAGGTTGATAGAATTTTGTCAAGAGAATACGATGGTCATAGCAAACACTCTTTTCCAACAACCCAAGAGACGGCTCTACACATGGACATCACCAGACGGTCAACACAGAAATCAGATTGACTATGTGCTCTGCAGCCAAAGATGGAGAAGCTCTATACAGTCAGTAAAAACAAGACCAGGAGCTGACTGTGGCTCAGACCATGAGTTTCTCATTGCAAAGTTTAGGCTTAAACTGAAGAAAGTAGGGAAAAGCACTAGGCCACTCAGGTATGAATTAAATCATATCCCTGTTGAATATACAGTAGAGGTGACAAATAGATTTAAGGAATTAGATCTGATAGTTAGAGTGCCTGAAGAACTATGGACAGAGGTTCGCAACACTGTACAAGAGGTAGCAACTAAAACCATCCCAAAGAAAAAGAAATTGAAGAAAGCAAAATGGCTGTCTGAGGAAGCTTTGCAAATAGCTGAGGGAAAGAGGGAAGCAAAAGGCAAGGGCGAAAAAGAAAGATACACCCAACTGAATGCAGAATTCCAGAGAATAGCTAGAAGAGATAAGAATGCCTTCTTAAATGAACAGTGCAAAGAAATAGAAGAAAACAATAGAATAGTGAGGACCAGAGATCTCTTCAAGAAAACTGGAGAGATGAAGGGAATGTTTCATGCAAAAATGGGCATGATAAAGGTCCAAAATGGCAGGGACCTAACAGAGGCAGAAGAGATTAACAAGAGGTGGTAAAATTACACAGAAGAACTATACAAGAATGAGCTTAACATCCCTGATAATCATGATGAGGTGGTCACTGACCTTGCACCAGACATCCTAGAATGTGAAGTGAAGTGGGCCTTAGAAAAGCTGAGCAACAACAAAGCTAGTGAAGGTGACAATATTCCAGCTGAGCTATTCAAAATCTTAAAAGACGATGTTACACTCAATTGGCCAGCAAATTTGGAAAACTCAACAGTGGCCACAGGATTGGAAAAGATCAGTTTACATTCCAATTCCAAAGAAAGGCAGTGCCAAATAATGTTCAAACTATCACACCATTGCACTCATTTCTCATGCTAGTAAAGTTATGCTTAAAATCCTACAAGCTAGATTCCAGCAGTATGTGGATTGAGAACTACCAGTAGTACAGGCAGGATTTCAAAGAGGCAGTGGAACTAGAGATCAAATTGCCAACATACACTGGATCATGGAGAAAGCTAGAGAGTTCCAGAAAAACATCTACTTCTGCTTCATTTACTATGCTAAAGCCTTTGATTGTGTGGATCACAACAAACTGTGGCAAATTCTTAAAGAGATGGGAGTACCAGACCATCTTATTTGTCTCTTGAGAAACCTATATGTGGGCCAAGAAGCAACATTGAGAACTGGACATGGAACCACTGATTGGTTCAAAATTGAAAAAGGAGTCCGGCAAGGCTGTATACTGTCACCCTGCCTATTTAACTTATATGCAGAGCACATCATGAGAAAGGCAGGGCTAGATGAATCAAAAGTTGGAATTGATTGCCAGGAGAAATATCAACAACCTAAGATATGCAGATGATACCACTCTAATGGCAGAAAGTGAAGAAGAACTAAACAGCCTCTTGTTGCGGGTGAAGAAGGAGAGTGCAAAAGTTGGGTTGAAACTTAACATTAAGAAAACCAAGATCATGGCATCTGGCCCTCTCAATTCCTGGCAAATAGATGGGGAAGAAATGGAGGTAGTGACAGATTTTATTTTCCTGGGCTCCAAGATCACTGCAGACAGGGACTGTAGCCAAGAAATTAAAAGACGCTTGCTCCTGGGTAGGAAAGCCATGGCAAATCTAGACAGCACACTAAAAAGCAGAGACATCACCCTGTCAGCAAAAGTGCATATAGTCAAGGTTATGGTCTTCCCAGTTGCAATGTATGGCAGTGAAAGTTGGATCATAAGAAAGGCTGAGCGCCAAAGAATTGAGGCCTTTGAACTATGGTGCTGGAGAAGACTCCTGCGAGTCCCTTGGACTGCAAGGCGATCAAACTGGTCAGTCCTAGAGGAGATCAACCCTGACTGCTCTTTAGAAGGCCAGATCCTGAAGCTAAAACTCAAATACTTTGGCCACCTAATGAGAAGGCAGGACTCACTGGAGAAGAGCCTAATGCTGGGAAAGATTGAGGGCAATAGAAGAAGGGGACGACAGAGAATGAGGTGGCTGGATGGAGTTACTGAAGCAGTAGGTGTGAGCTTAAATGGACTCCAGAAGATGGTACAGGACAGGAAGGCCTGGAGGAACATTGTCCATAGGGTCGCGATGGGTCGGACACGACTTCGCAGCTAACAACAACATTTATTTCAAATGCTTTCTTAAGTTTATAATTATTTTTTCTTTTATTCAATAAAGACTTTTCAAATTTATAATTCTGAAGGTCTCTAATAAAGCTGTTAGAAAGCCATTTCTGAAAGTGATTAGAGAGTAAGATTTGCAAACTTTGAAAGGATCTGCCCTGGTTGAGAGCAAGATGGTTACTCCCGTCATCTTCCAGTGATCAAATACATGGATAACCACTGTCCTATGCTCTCCTTAAAAGGTGGAGAAATCTGAAGCACATGTGAGGGGCATCCCATTGTCTACTTCTCTGGAAAAGTTCCAAGGAACCAATCTACTCACTAGTTCCTTGATCTTTGCCATGGTCATTGGTTCTGCTTTTGCAGAGCTATCTTTGGTTTGCCATACCCCACCCTCAGAAGTCTAAATACTGGATACTGATTTTGAGAAGCAATAAATTAAACTAAAAATTAAATGTACAATTGGCAAAGTATGTATAATATTTGAAATCATAGTTTAATGTTACTGTATATCAGACATGTCAAACAAAAGGCCCGGGGGCCGGATCCGGCCCGCGAAGTGGTTTCATGTGGCCCGCGAAGCCATCCTGGAAACAGTGAGGGAACGGCCCCCACTGCCTTGGCCCTGGCCCAGAGACCCTCCTTTTGCCAGAGACCCTCAGATCTGTCCCACTCCTGCCCAGGCCCCCATAGGCACTCTTGATGCGAACGATGTAGAGCTGGCCATGCCCACCCAGTAGGCCATACACACTCTAGCCACGCCCACCCAGTAGGCCACGCCCACCCTGGCCATACCCACCCGGCCCCTTGAGGGCAACCGCAATGCTGATGCGGCCCTCAATGAAATTGAGTTTGACACCCCTGCTGTATATGTATACATGAAAATAAGTCTACAGAAATTATTGATCTGATTTCACTTTGCTGGATTTCTGATTTATTATTTTGTGCAAATCAGGAATAAGCATTTAAAATAATGTATGGTTTCTATACAGGCCAGCTAACCAATCTCCAATTTTGTACTGTTTTATTAACCAATTGATTTAATTTATTTTACAAATGATATGTAATTCACATGCACAAAAACGCAAAGCACCAGATAAAGAACTGAAACCTGATTTATTCTTACACTGAAAACAAGAGACCAAGAGAACTTTAAATGGGCTCTGTGCTGTTCAGACACAGAATGCCAGGTGTTGTTGCCCACAAGCTCTCTTCTAATATCTACCAAAGAATGTCAATATAGAATAAATATGTTTATTTAAAAAACAAATTTAATGACAATAAACTATCTTTGGGAAAAATATTTTACCAAACGTTAATATTCTAAACTGATCAGTGCCTTTTAATTAATTTTTAATTGTTTCCTGCTTCCATTTAATATAGTTTGGGACATTACTCACTTGGACAACCATTTGTCCAGGATAGTATAAGGATTCCTGCCTTCGGTTTGGAGTAGAAGACTTCCTAGGTCTCTTCCAAACCTATGATTCTATACTTCAACTGCTATTTAATTTGGTTGGCTGTGATTCAGTTTACTGATTTATGATAGGTTCAAGATGACATATCACTGTGACCTCATCCATATAATTTGCAGGAGTCAATAAATATCAGTTTAGATAAATGTGGCCGAGGTCAACGAGGTAAAAAAAACACAAATGGGCAGAAAGAAAAGCAGAAGGCAAGTATGCTAAGCAATTTAAATATATATTCAGTATAATTCTAATGTATATCAAAAATTAGGCAATACAAAACTTAGATAAATTCTTTCAATTCAAACGTATTTAAAATTAAGTCTATAAATACCAACAGAAGAAAATATTTGTAGCTCAGGATTGAATTTTGGAGTCCTTGATGCTCTCTGAGCTTGATTGTTTGATTACAGAGGTTTTGTTACCAAACTAAGTAACATGATCAGTGCTAGAAGGGAGTGAGGTTTGCTCTGATTTAATGTACTGGTGGCTTGCCCTATCAGCATTGATGGGCGTGGTCTTAGTTGTTCCCTGATTAGACTGTTCTTTAACTGTTAACTTGTCTGTCAGACAAACAAGTGTAGTGTATTTAACATTAAAATAATAATATAAATTCATGTCTTCGTATCCAAACAAGATAGATCTATCTGCAATATTTAGTAATTTTGTTTAAAAGTCTTTAAATGAGCCATATTACAATGTTCATATTGGAAATCTAAAAGAGAAAAAGATTATTATCAGATAAACTCAAATGAAATAATATGTATTTATGACTACTCACCTGAGGTCTTATAACTTTTACTATATTTTTTAGTGCAGTATCTGGTGATGGAGGAGAGCAGTCAGGTGTTGGGCCTGTTGAACTGTTTCTATGGTTACCAGTACCTGGTGCAGTAATTGCTACTTGAGGTGCATTATCTATGAATAAAAATAGTGTTCTGGTGATTATACATTATTACACAGAATATACTGTGAAAACAGAAAATGGCTTTAAAGACAAATGATTCAGTATTTTATAATTTGTTATAATTATTAGATTTATAATCCATATTGTTTGCATTCAGGTTGAGATATTCATTTATTGTTTTCTACAAAGCCTGTCACTGATCACAGCTAATGCTTAGCATTTCAATGCTGGAAACTATTCACGTGGAGAAATAGATTTATGTTCATAGGTTGCCTGTCAAGACTAGAGGGGAAACTGGAAGTATGAGAAGGAAATTGTATTTAGCATTTAGGAATATTAGTATGATACTCTGCTTAAAAATGGATAGGAGGTTAAAAATTATAGTTCTGATATCTTCTGTATAAGAATGCAGAAATATACTAAAGACTTTATAAGTTCCAACAAGTGGTATTAATTAACTAGTGGGAAAAATAGCTTATCTATTAGAACCTTTCTCAACCTCATTCACCAGGATGTGAATTGGTGACTGGACTGCCCCACCAGCCAATTTAATGACCTTTTAAAAAAAATCATCACTATCACCATTCAAATGAATGTAAGAGTCAAATTAACTGCTTAGATATGGTCTTAAGTGGGAATTTTATACAGAGGAATATAGCCTGGATGTAACTATTGACTCTAAACTAAGACACACAAAAGCTTTATTTAAGTATTTGTATATACTTAAATACTTAATTCATACTTAATTTGTACATACATATAGGCAGATAAGCAGATGGTAGCAGGGCTTTGTGCAGTTCCTCCTTTAAGTAGTTCTCGCTCACTCCACTCATGTCCTTGTTAATTCTCATTTGGACTATTGCAGCATTCTATGGATGTGGCTGTCCTTAAATACTACCTGCAAGCTACAGCTATCTAGAATGCTGGATAACTTAAATGAGTTTCAGCTGGATTTTATGTATGTAT
Source organism: Vipera berus (assembly GCF_964194415.1). Taxonomy (NCBI): domain Eukaryota; kingdom Metazoa; phylum Chordata; class Lepidosauria; order Squamata; family Viperidae; genus Vipera; species Vipera berus. The sequence continues at coordinate 57,257,833 of NC_138208.1, forward strand.
AATTCTTTTATCCTTCTTGATATTGAGGCATTATGACACGTGATTATTCAGAAATCAGTGCTTTCTCATTTACTGTAGTAGAAAAAAACCTGTTTCAATTATATTGACATTCTTGGATAATATCTAGAGAACAGACCTGCGAGGAGTTTATAAATTGAGCCTTTATGCCATTATACAGTTAAAGACTGCATCTTACTTTTTACTATGTTTTTGGTTTTAATATTTTTGAACTTTAATGACTTTGGTTTAAATATTTTCATTATACATAGATGTGATTTTATGCCTTGGTTATAAATCTCCCAGAGTTTGGTACAAGATCAGCAGCTATATACATATTTTAAATAAATAAAAGACATTTCCTTCCCAAATTATATTCTTCTAAAATATGAAATAGGAAAAGCTACACAATTATAAAAAAGTAGTATTACAAAAAATAAAAATAAAGAAAACATCCAGAACAGTCTCAAGATTACTCTAATGCACAGTTTATTATATGAGGAAAAAATAGCTTATATATAGTAGTCAGACACTGAAATTCAGTCACTGCCTCATTGGTCCTCATTTGTTCACCCCAGGAAAAAATCTTGAAAGTTTATATACTTTGGTCTGGACTGTTCTAGAAACAGGAATGAAGGTATCACAGAACAATGGAAACTGCAATGCTGACAGGAAAAAAAGCATTGCAAGCTGTATTGGAGAGGAAGAAAATGGAAACCAGTGGTTTTTTTCAAAGGAATTCACAACTATAAAATATTTTTGGAAATTAATCTTTCAAAAAGGTGCAGACACCTGGATGGATATCCATTGTGTGCTGATACAACTCTGACTGAATTGATATTTGTCTCAAGAAAGCTAGGAATGCCCTCTTTTAGTTTCAAATATTTATTAGGACCATATTTGGGAGTGGTGTGAATTTGTTACGCACTAAAACAGCCTCAGGTTAGGCAGCTAAAAGCAGCAATAGATAGCTATATAACTTTTTGTTGTAGTTTACTCTTTCTCACAAGGAGATGGTCTGGAGAAATTGGAACAATAAATATCCTTCTCTCTAAATGCCAAATTTATTAGCAAATACAACTCAGCTGGACCTGTCCTTAATGCTTTTTTGTGCTTCCTGCACAGACATGCATTAAGTAATAAAGTTCCTGCATATTTCTCAAAATCAGCTAATAGTATCAACAAAAAACTAGGTAGCACTAACAGCAATACTTATAAGATCAAAACCAGTAAAACACCTATTTTTGATGAAACTCCTCTTGTTATTTCTAAAGAACAAGGTTTCTTTGTAACTGTTGTATCAAGAAAATCACAGAGACCGTTTTCATTTTCTCCAGGAAATGTTTCTGAAGAAACAGATGGCACTGCTTCCAGTGTAGCACTCCTCTTCTTTGGAAAGGCTTCCTGAAAAATAGAAATAGAATTATAGAATAGAGTTGGCCTTGTAGAGGACAGAAGAGAAAACTATTTAAAATGGCCATACCGGTATAACGCTATCATACATACCTGAAAGTCAATTAAAACAATTATAAGGATTTTTAAAATAACTTTCCATTAAAAATAATTTAAGATTAAAGTTAATTTTTAGAGCTCCTCAAATACATCTTTGAAACAAAAATGTATTTATTTAAAAAGCTATCCACGAATGCAACTTAATAATAAAAATTACTATTAAATCATTATTATTTGCATAAATATATATATGTAAATAAAGAAAACAATTGCAACCAGCTTGCCTTCCATAAAAGACCTGTATATTGTGTGGGTCAGAAGGAGAGCTGTTAAGACCCCTCACATCCAGAACACAAACAGTTTCAACTCCTCCCCTCAGAACAGCTCTACAGGGTATTGCATGCCAAAACAACTAGACACACAAAAAGTATTGTGATGAATACCTAATTCTTAAGGTCCTATCTAATGTCTATGTATATTACCCATGTAGTGTTATAGTATCATTATTTATCTTTCTTATTATCTTCTTTATTCTCCACTTTTATTGAGATGATGATGATGATGATGATGATGATGATGATGATGATGATGATGATGATTCTGTTGTTTTGCATGTAAACTAAGTGTTTCTGTATTGAAGATAAATTCCTTGTGTGTCGAATCATACTTGGCCAAATAAAATTTAATTCAATTCAGTTCAATTCAATTCAAATATCACTGCCTCAACATTTTGCATTTCTTAGAGAATGTGTAAGGGGCATTGTCTTCAAATCTTTCAGAACTTTTTCTATTTCCATTAGAAAGTTATCTTATTATATACCTAGCTCATATAAACAGAAATTCTATATGTTCTATAGAATTATATGGCCCAATTAAAGTTGTTATGTTCTCTCTTTAGCTCATGTAATCTTCAGAGTCTCACAAGGCTTTATCTGCCACTTAACTGATTTATCATCAGCTGGGCATCTGGAAATATAGAAGATCACTTTTCTACATCTTTTACTATTAATAATAGCAAAATAATTATACTAATACTTTCACTAATAATAATAGCAAAAGAGAAAAATGAAGAGTTATATCCTACTTTCCTTTCCATCTTTAGCAAGATTGCTGCTTCTCAGCTAAAGCAGTAATCTTGAAAGTTTGCATAGGGTTGGATGAAAGGAGAAAGAAAAGAACTTCAACAGAATGAATTTGGCACTATCATTTTTCAGGCTGCAAATTCTGAAAAAAAATCATATTGGAACAAATGAAACTCTTCACAAAAGAAGGTTGCACTGTCCTACATACAGTATTCATGTTGGAAAAAGAGATTTAATGCATTTTGAAGAATATATTAATTGTTGTTTAATTGTTGAGTAATATATTGAAACTCAAATTCTGACATTCATCAGTCTAATTTTAGTCTCAACTAGGAATGATTCAGTTTTCAAACTCTACAAACTAATGTTAAATGCCAAAGCTATCTGAAGCAAAGAAATATTTTACCATATATTAGTTACTTGGCAATAAATAATTGAAACTAGTTCTATCTTAGCTGGTAGTGGTGCATATTAATAAACATGGATAAATTCATCATACATTTGTCAGTGCAAAGGGAAAGTGATTCAGCAAAGGAACAGCCACTGAAGAAATTAAAACTGGTACTTTTTCCTTTTTTTTTCTACAGTTTGTAATATTTTATTAGATTGTAGAATAAAATACAAAAATACAAAAGCAAATAATAGGACAAAGTGGGGAGGAAAAAGGGGGGGAAGTGAGGTGGAGAAGGGAAAAAGAACAGACTTCCTCTGTTGCAATAGAAGGAAGCATTAACATCGAACCTCAACGTTTTACTTTTCCATAATATTATAAACTAACCATTTCTATAACAACAAATGAATCCAATCAGTAAAGCCCAAAATCCTCCCCCCCCTTTTTTTTTCTTTAAGTCATCAAGTTTTTGACACCTTGCTAAGCACTGGTTGTACTCAAACATTGTCATGTCCTAAAAGTGGTACAATCTGTGAGAAGGTTGAAAAGCCCTGGTGTAGGTTGTGGCTCTTCTTCTTGTCTCCCAAGATCATTCCCATCTATCATACACTGGTCAAGATTCCTGTTTGAGTTGAACCAATTGATGGCTGGCTTTCATGCTCATGTCCGATTACAGGAGACATTAAACAACTACAGCTCACTATCTGTAACCACCAAGAGTCTCCTCAGCTCTGTTTAACTTCCTACTTGAATTTTTCATTAGTCTGAGAACTGTTTTCGGGTTCATCATGCTAACATTCATTAGGACCACAGTGACATTATCTTCAACTGTATTGAATGCACCATTCATAAACTTTATGGATTCATTTACACTAATCACTATGTTCTAGAAGATTTCCAATCTTTCCTCAAAACATTTGGGAAAGTAGAGTCCCAGACCTGATCCTGTTATCAGCCCTATAGTTGTATAATTCACTGTGTCTCTGGAGGTTTGAAAACTTTTTAATCCGTTTGAAAGATGGCTTATGACGCTTTACCGGCCTAGATCCAGATGACCCTCAGAATGAAGTCATTCTGAAAATGACTTTTGTAGGACAAAGCACCCCTGATATCAGGAGGAAACTCCAAAAATTAGATGCCCCAACTGCCCCCAAAAGCCCAGGGGCTGCATGTCAGCGATTGTGTATTCAGAGCATAGTGTTGTAACAAGCTGTGCTTAATTTGATAGATAAAGAAATGTGTATTTGGGTGAAGATAAATCTTTAGCCGTGCAGAAACTATTAGCATAAGAAAGTACATTAGCTATAAAAGGGGGGGAAATTGATTAGTGTGCGTGTGCCTTTTCTCTTCTGTCTGTGTCAGGGACAAGAGATTGGGAACACCCGGCTTTGCCTTTAATCAAAGAATAAAGCTGTTTCTTTTGCAGTAACCTCACGTTCAGAGTCTCATTGGGATTGGTTTAGATTCTGAGCTGAAAAACCTTACATCTTTATAAACTATCATCATTTATATTAACACAATTTACTACACTCTCTCAAGTTCTTTAACCTTAGAGGGGGGAAAATGTTTTTTTAAACATCCATTTAAGAACTCCTGACTTTTATTTAAAAAATATTTCTAATCATTCATATTTTCAAATTTACTTCAGTAATGTAATGTTTAAACAGAAACTACTCAAACATTGTATATAAAAAGAGAAGAAAACATTTTCAAACCCACATCCAATGCTGATCTTTAAAATTAATGCTTAATGTTAGAATTATTAAGGCACATGTTGCTTAATTTACATCTGATTATGTATTTTTGTACATATATAAAACATGGCACTCCTAGTATCATTTCTTGAAGATACCCATGGAACAGAATTTCTCATCAAATTCCATCCAGATCTTAATTTCTATCCCCACCAATAAAATTAGTGTTGACCTATAGACAGAATAAGTCCACTTCTTTGATGCTACAGTAAAACAATGGACACACATAAACACTACATCATCCAGGAAACATACAGATTGTGATGTATACCTATAGTCTTCCAATCTCCACCCAGAACACATTACCAAATGTATTGTCTATAGTCAGGCAATAATAACAGTAGTTCAAACTTTTACTTGAAAGAGATGCTAATAAGATAAATAGGTCAGAATGTGCAAGTTTCACATTAGGACTCAAAACAACAATAAAATAATGTATCACAGCATTTTAACCACCCAGGACATTCCATTACAGATTTCATAATAGCTGTTTCAAAACAAAAAAAGTTCACCAGCACAATTGAGCAACAGACTGTTGGTATCAAAGGTTTGTTTCAGGTTTTAGATTTCAGACTACCTCAGAAATGGATTTTTAACACATTGTTAATTTTAGAATAATTATAATCTGTCCCATACATGTCCGGCATGTGCAAAACCACCTGTATTCCTCCATTCTTCCCTACCATCCCAATTTCAATCTTATGTTTTATGCATCTGATCAAGTGAACTGTAATTCACAAAATGCCTTTTAATGGTATTTGTTAGCCTGAAAATGTGCTACCAGATTCATTCTGATGTTCAGTTCAGGGAGACATTCTCAATAAACATGTATTCAACTTCTAGCACAAAATAGGGTCTGCCCACATCCAGCCAATGAAAAAAAAATCTCACAGAGCAGTTGAAAGGGTCTAGAAACAATCCAGCAAAACAGAAGGCTATTGATAGCCTTAAAAACTGAAAGAACAGGAAGAAAATACTCTCAACTTCTTTAAGCATATGAAAGATAAGTATAATCTTTGACAAAGATAGGAAATAGGGACCATGCTGGACTAAAGACTGAGAAAACTAGTGTCCAAACTGGTGAGCAGCCTAGAATTTGAAGTTCAGTGATCTTAAAGCTGTCTCTTGATACGAAGTAGACTAGACTATAAACTATATCTCATCCTTTATATTTCTCTACAATTTGTTTTCCCTACTATTTAAGTTGATACAAATACAGATAGCAAAGATGGACAAGACTTTGTGAACGGAAGCTAGCAATTTCTTTCTTCTGTACTTATCTGGAAAATGATTTCAGTATCTTTGTCAACAGCCTATACCAGGGGTAGGCAACCTCGGCTCTTTTATGACTCATGGACTTCAACTCCCAGAATTCCTAAGTCAGCATAGCTGACTTAGGAATTCTGGGAGTTGAAGTCCATGAGTCATAAAAGAGCCGAGGTTGCCTACCCCTGGCCTATACCAAACAGTTTTCTTTTGTTACTCAAGTGTAACTTAAAACCTGTGCTATAAACAAGTACAGTGACAAACTGAGTGGGTAGATGGTAGTTGCAATGTGATTAAAATTTCTAGCAATAAGTAAAAGCGCTTCAACATAGCAGTCCTTCTTTTGTTAGTGGCCAGAATAGCTTATTAATCACACTAATATGACTGTGTTATATCAATAAAAAGGCTCCAAAAAATACAGTGGTCAATGATCCCAATACCACTGAGAGATTTAACAGAACTAGGAAGAAATCTTCCATAAAAGCAATGCAATTTCAGTTCCATACCCAAGCTTGGTACCTAATGAAACAGGAGCTAGATAACTGTTTCATCTAGGATTATTTAATAACTGTAGCTGCACCACCCCAAAGTGAAAGTTGGAGACTGGACAAAAGTCATCCAACACATTTTGAATGAGTAGTAGCTTCAACAAACTTTACTTTTCAGTCTGCACATGCATCCCTCAGCCGCTTAAACTTAAAGGAACTAAGATGGTCAGAGAGCCAATGGGAAGAACAGAGGTTACTGCCAAAAACCCACATCCTTGGAGTCTACAGTATTTGAAAAGATCCCAGATAATATTGTGCAAATCCATATAAATTTACCCCATTTGCCCTTGTCAAAGTGGAGTCTGATGGAGCAAAACCATACAAAAGTAAAATGTCAGTAAAATGTCTTGCAAACTTGTCACAAAACTATGAAGAATTTTTTCCATCTATCTTTTCCCACCTACCATCTTAACAGTGCAGTTAGATGTCATTATAAAGGTGCAATAAAACTTTGCCATCTTTATTGCTATATGTATTCAGTAATACTAAATCCACATCTTCTGCCACCATAACTTAAAGCATTGCTTCTGATGCTTCATATCCCAGATTTCCTCAATAAACCATGAAACCCCACCACTGTAAAATACAGGTGGTTTGCTTCTGATTTCTGGCAAAAACTGCCCAATAGCAAACAATGGGTGTTTGCTATGCAGCATTCATTTAACAATCACAGCATTTGCTTAAAAACTGCTGCAGAAAAGATAATAAAAACAGGTCTGGTCATCTCTTTGCCAGGCTCAATTATAGCCTTAAGTTGAGAATTACTGTACTTTATTTGATCAGTGATCAACATATGAAAATATAACACAAAAGTAAAATCCAGTACATAGATGAAATAAAATACTAGCATAAAAAGATAAAATGTAATATAGCTACTATATGTCCAAGTATAAATCTGAAATATTACTGTCAACAAAGGAAAAATACATATTGTCAGGGCTTTTTTTCTCATAGAACGCTCAGAACGGAGTTCCAGCACCTTTTTTGGATGGAACCTTGTAGGGTAGGCAAGGCAGGTTGTATGACATGTGTGAGTTCCGGCACCTTTTTCTTTTACAAAAAAAGCACTGCATATTGTTGTGTAGTGAGTTCTTTGGAGGCAGGAAGCAAGATGAGAGGTTTCAAACAGGAACGTTTCTTTATTGAGGCAAACAGGAACAGAACTGAATCAGAGGTTTCTGTGTGCAGCTACTTATACAGTTGGCCACAAGGCAGCAGCCAATAGGTTTAAAAGAACCTATTCCCGCCCCAGAGCCAACCAATGATCGTCCTGGAGACTGCATGTCTGGGCAGTCAGCGACCATTACACAGACACCCTAATTAAGCAATCTCAAGCAGCATTCAAAAGACACATGAAAACAGTTCAAGTAAAAGGCCCAATACATTACACCCCTCCCCCCTAGAAAGTACACACATTATTAATATTATTTGAGAATAAAGTCTTGTAAATATGGTGGTGGTCTGTGCAACCTTGCAGACCACCTGGGGGATCCGGCAACTCCCAATCTACCAGCTTGCCCACCGGGCTGGATAGTCCAGGAGTAATTTGTTCACGAGAGTCAAATTGACTCGAGTCCCTTTGGCTGGCCATTCCAGGTTGGCCCAAACCAAAGTCCAATGAAGAAGCAGAGTTAGCACAGCGGCTGTCTTGATCGGGTTGACTTTCCCCATCAGGGGACCCATGTTGCACTTCCAGGCTTCACCCATCTGTGACCACCTCCCCGTTGTACTGACTGGTTGAGTCTTCAGAGCATGTGAACTGCCCTGCTAGGCTGCTGGTTTCTGGCTCTAGGAGTGGACCCATCGTGAGGTCCTCGCTTTGTGGCCGTTCTGCGAACCGCTTCTGCAGCTGATCAATATGGCGGTGCACAACTCGCTCCCCATCCAGAGCCACCTCATATGAGAGAAGGCCCAATATTTTGACCATTTTATCCGGCACCCACAAGTTCCCATGCCCATAGTTCCGGGCCCACACCCCATCACCCACTTGCAACCCCCTTGGAGGCTTTGGGTGCAAGGTGTTTGCTGCCACCTGGTCAGGGTGCAACCTGTCCAGCTTCATGATGAGCCTTCTCCCCCAGCGAAGCTCACGGGCTCTTGCCTGTTGCTGTACAAGGCGTAGTGTGCTGGCAAAGCAAGAAATCAGCCAGCCTATGGTGCCAATCTCCAGTCACTATGCACTTGAGTGACTCCTTTGTAGTGTGCACCATATGTTCAGCCTGCCCGTTAGTCGAGGGGTGAAAGGGAGCTGATGTAGCATGCCTTATGAGGCTAGTCCTCAAGAAGGCTTGAAACTCTGCCACTTTGAACTGGGCCCCATTGTCCGATACTACAATGTCTGGTAGCTCGTGTGTGGCAAAAAGCTTTCTAAGCACCTGGATGGTCCTAGCAGTAGTCATGATTGAAATAGGAATTACTTCCTATTACTTCCTGCCATTTAGAATTACTTCCTGCCATTTAGAGTGGCTGTCAACCACTATCAAGGAGAGCTGTCCCTGAAAGGGTCCAGCAAAGTCAATGTGAATCCTTGACCACGATGTATGAGTTTCCTCCCATCTGTGGACAGGAGCATGTGGCATTTCTGGTCTGGATTGTTGACACGTGTAACACCCGTGAACTTGGGCCTCGATAGCCTTATCTAACCCTGACCACCATAAGTAGCTTCCTGCCAATGCCTTCATCCGGACTATGCCCGGATGTCCCTCATGCAGAGATTGAAGTACACAGTTCCTTAATGAACTGGGAACAATAACCCTGCTCCCCCATAAAACGCAGCCTTTGTGAGCTGAAAGCTCGTGTCTATATGTGAAGTAGCTCTGGAACTCAGGTCCAGGGCTATGTTCAAGCCACCCAGTGTGAATCCAAGCCAAAACTCTACTTAAAACCTTGTTTGGAGCAGTTTCTGCAGCCACATCCCCTGCATGGAGGGGAAATTCAGGCAAATCCTGAATTGACAAAATGCAAGCTGTTGAAGCCAGATCTGGCTCTACCTGTGGCAATGACAACCTGCTAAGGACGTCTGCATGGCCCATGTCTTTGCCAGGTTTGTGAACCAGCCTGTAGCTGTAGGCTGACATGAAAATGGACCATCTTAACATCCTAAGGGACAGTATTTGAGGCATCTGCCTATCAGTAGTAAATAGCCCCAACAGTGGCTTGTGGTCAGTGAAGACCATGAATTCCCTGCCATACAAGTAATCATGGAATTTCTTCACCCCGGCCACAATGGCCAAGGCCTCTTTGTCAATCTGAGCATAGTTACACTCAGCTGAGGACAGTGTCCTTGAACAATAGGCAATGGGGACTTGACCATCACTTGACAAATGGCTTAGAACAGCCCCCACCCCATAAGGGGATGCGTCACACGCAATGCATACAGGCAATGATTCTTTAAAGTGGGTGGAGGACAGTAGTGATTTTCTGCCTTAAAACTGTTTTTGTGAACCTTGATCCACTTCCATGGGGTGTTTTTGTCTAAGAGCCGGTGTAACGGCTCTGCCACTGCGGCCTTGTTAGGAAGGAATGCATGGTAAAAATTAAGGAGACACAGGAATGCCTCCTTTGGACCTGGGGCTAGGCACCAGCTGAATGGCGTTCAGCGTGGAATCGGAAGGATGGATGCCTTCAGCATCATTACGGAATCCCAGTAACTCAGTAGAAGGAACCCCAATGTTACATTTATTTCTTTTTAGTTTAAGGCCCGCTTCGCGGAACCATTGAAGGACAGCTTTGAGCCTCCTTGCAAGCACCTCAGTGGACTCACCGGCGATGAGCACATTGTCGAAATAGAGGCAAACCCCTGGAATGCCCTTGAGCGTATGCTCCATAATTCCTTGAAAAATCCCAGGGGCTATGCTAACCCCGAATTGGAGGCATTTGACTGTGTGTTACAATGGTTTGTGCAGCCACTGTAGCCTCGTCCACAGGTAACTGCTGATAGGCCTGTGCCAAATCTAATTTAGCGAACATGGTCCCCCCCTTGCAGCAATGCCAAAATGTGGCTAACGACTGGCACTGGGTACGCGTGCTGCTTAAGTGCCCTATTTATGGTGCACTTGTAATCAGCGCAAATCCTGACCTCCCCATTGGCCTTAAGTGCCGTGACAATTGGGGTTTCCCATTCACCCCCATCTATGGGCTGTAGTACCCTGTGACTCACTAGCTTGTCTAGCTCTGCATCAATGCATATTAGGATCAAACCCCATAGAGTGCAAATGGCACTCTATGGGGTTTGATCCTAATATGCATTATGGCAGGATCAAGTTTAAAGGCTATTGGAGGGCCCTTGTACTCTCCCAGGCTTGTATCAAAACGTCCACGAACTCCTCACATACTGACCCCAAGTTTGCCACCTGTGTCTGGTGGATTCTGGTGACCTGGATGCCTAGAGCGTCAAACCAATCAAGCCCTATTAAGCTCGTTCTCTGGCCCTCCACCACAATCACATCCAGGCCCCCCGAAAACCTCTTGAACTTGACGGCCAAGGTGGCCTCACCCTTGACGACAACTCGGGAGTTTTAGAAGTCAGTCAGGATGATGTTGGATGGCCTAAGCTTGGCCCACCTCTTGCTGCAGTTGCAGATTTTTTTTTAATTTTAATTTTAATTCCATTTATATCCCGCCCTTCTCCGAAGACTCAGGGCGGCTTACAAGCTTAGCAGTAGCCTTCATTCTATGTATATGCCTGCTTATTAGGGCTTTTACACACACCCCCAAGCGGCATTATTACAAAGTCAGCTTATTGCCCCCAACAATCTGGGTCCTCATTTTACCTACCTCGGAAGGATGGAAGGCTGAGTCAACCTTGAGCCTGGTGGGATGCGAACCTGCACTAGTTGCAGGCAGCTGGTGTTACTTAAGGAGGCATTAGCCCACTGCTCCACCAAGGCTCTTGGTGGAGCAGTGAAATGGAAGGTCTCCAGGGAAATGATGGACACAGCTGAGCCAGTGTCCAGTTCCATCCTGCAAGGAATGCCTTGTAGCTCAACTTGAAGTCACATTTTGGGCTTAAGGGGACGGCGAGCTCCCGTGCGGCAAATGCTCCAACGGCTGGAGCAAAACCCTACACTAAGCTGCCCCGGGGCCCCGGTACCTCTCCTGATCAGAACGTCCAAATGGCGGTCCTTCTGGCAACCTCTGCAGACTGATACGATGTGGCCTGTCTTTCCGCAGGCCCGACACGTAGCTGTCTGGAACCTGCAGTCCGCTCGTTGGTGGCGGCCACCACAGCCTGGACACCGAGGTAAAGAAACTGCCTTGTAAGGAGTCTTTGGTGCCTTGTCATGGTGCCGTTGGATCATGTCAACTTCATGGTCAAATTCGACATCTTCTGGAAGTTCGGTGTCCTCGTGGTGAACGGCTTCCTTGTGCTGAGTGCTTTTGGCGGGCCGCATGGCCTTCACGGCTCTGCTGGTGGCTTCGTCCGCCATGATTTTTTTAAGGCTTTCTGGAGCAAGAGAGTCTCTTTTGCAAAAAGTTTCTATTGTAGCTCTCTGCTCCAAAGTCCACAGATGAGTCGGTCTCGAAGCCTTTCTTCTAACTCTGAAAATTGGCACAGGCGCGAAGCTTTACTCAATGCTGCAATGAATTCCATTGCCGTCTCTCTGGGTTGTTGAACTTGTTGTTCAAAGGCATGCCTCCATGCTATCACCGACAATTTGGGCTGGAAATGGTCACCAAGCCATTTGTTCAGGTCCGCATAAGTAATGGACTCCAGCTGTGCCGGTGCGACCAAGTTCTCCGCGATATCGAAGGTTGCAGGCCTGCAGACACAGAGGAGTGTTCCAGCCTTCAGGCCATTTTTGGTGACTTGGTTGGCACGGAGGTAGTTTTCAACCCTCGAGATGTAGGATGCCCATCTCTCTGGGTGAGTAACACCAAACTCCTCAAGCTTTCCGACTTTCGCCATATTTGGGAAGTCTTCGCAGCTTAGGCCTCTCATTGCCTCATCCTGCTTCTTCCGTAGGCCCTGGGACTACGGGAGAGCAGGGTGGTCGCTAGCGTGGCTTGCTAGGCCGACCGGGGGGGGAACGCATTCCCTGCCAGGTGCTTTGCTGGCCTCACCCCATAGTGACTTTCAGCTCTACCGAAGAAGCAGGATCCCATCCTCGTCGCCAGTGTTGTGTAGTGAGTTCTTTGGAGGCAGGAAGCAAGACGAGAGGTTTCAAGCAGGAGCATTTCTTTATTGAGGCAAACAGGAACAGAACTGAATCAGAGGCTTCTGCGTAGCTACTTATACGATTGGCCACTAGGCGGCGGCCAATAGGTTTAAAGGAACACAGAACTTGGCTACTACATAAATGAATCTTTAACATGTTTCACATAGAAATTGTCTGGCCTTTCTGGAAATGTACATATTAAGGGAAGACTATAAGCAGCCCTAATATCCCTATATAACTTGTAAATAATACATACAAAATGGTTTCAATCTCCCATGAGCAGCTACACATGATTAATGGGACTTTGGAGTGTCTGCTTTGCAGCAGTGCAGATGGTAAAATGTTATACCTGGCTTTGAAAAATGCTATCTTCGATTTGGGGAAAGTTTGATTTTTTTTTAGATATTTTTTTGGTTTCCAATTTTTGCCCTGTTGGGCCAACCTATTAACTTTGGCCTAAAACTCCACATCTTTCTGGTAAGCAGTTGTTTGGTTTAGTCATTCTCCTAAAAAAATTAGTAGTATGGAAAATTCATATAATGCCAGCCTTTGCTCTACAGCCTTTCCAGGGAGAAGGAAAATTGTCTGTTAAAACTAGAGAGGTCATCCAAATGGAAGAGCCAATAGTATCATCATCCTATCTCAAACATTAACTGGGCATTTGCTGTTCCATCGGGTGCAGTGAGGATTGATCTCCAAATTTTTGTTTACACTGATTCCAGTGCATCATTCTACAATATTCTTCTATAAATTCCAACTTATATGCCATAAGATGGCGGACGTGCAGGGCTGAGCTCCGTTAGGAGCTTCGGCAATTTTAGCAATGTGGCGACCCTGGGGAGCTTCACAGTGATATTTGGGTCCTGTGAAGGTTTCGGGTGAGGAGGAGGAGGACGAGGGAGCTGAGCTTTGGTGCCTGCCTTAAGAACGCCTACATGGTTTGCCTGGCTCTGGGAGCCTGGACTCACCGAGGGCTCCAAGGACTCCGAGGACTCTCTGAGGACTTTCTGAGGATTGCCAGCTGAGCCCGGAGGAGCCTGGAGGAGCCCAGGGGAGTTTCGGGAGTTTCTGGACGGCTTGGTGGACGTGGAGGAGCTGAACAGAGCCCCGTGTTGTGTGGCGCCGATCAGCTGTTTATCGGTGCCGCAGGGACCCGGCGAACTCCGATGGAGGCTGTTGGAGGCGGAGGAGCTGGGCGGAGCCCCGAGGGAGACTGCGGAGGCTGCTGAGGCGCCTGGAAAGACCTTGATTTTTTGCTGAAGCTCCGCTCAGTGTGGCTCCGACCGGCTGACCGTTTGTGCATCGGAGGTCCCGAGACCCCTTCCATGGAGCCTGGTGGTGTTCCTGAGATCTGTGACGCCCGGATTAATTGTTTACAGCTCGGTGATGCTCCGGAACGCCTTCCTGCTGCTTGGGAAGCTGCGTGTTGTTAGAATGACTATGAATCGCGGCTTGGAGCGGCGGGGGCGCAAAAATGCTGGAGTGGTGGAGACGTCGTTTAGCTGGTTTCCGAGATGGCTGACGGTGAAGGGAGCGGGCCTCTCTGATATGGTGACCTGGCCTGGTGGTGGAACGCGGACGCTGTTACCTCGGACATTTGTGAGGCAAAACTTAATTTCTGCGCCGCCAGAAAATCATTGGACCATGTTGTGGTTTCCCTCCTTGACTGACTATCATCCAGTCTTTTTTGCAACATGGAAGTGACTTATGTAACCAGAATCCCTCCTACCATTTTGTGACCATGCCGGCTTATTAATCCTGATATATTTCATAGATTCTTTGCTCTAACTCCCTCCCCTTCTCCCCCCTCCCCTATAATAGAAGGCCCGGGTTGTAACCACTGTGGGAGAGTGGTTAAGTTTTTACATCTGCTGCCTCCCAGAGGTGAGAGCTCTGGGGGGTATTGCTCCCCCGGTTTGTATGTACCAGGTTGCCCCCCGGCTTTGACCGCCGTGAGAGGGCGGGATTCGATCTATCCCGGGATTTCCCAGCTCCAGTGGCAGTGGAGCTGGGCTGGCTCTCTGGACACTTGCCTTCGATTTATTTATTTTGAGATCCTCCCATGTTGAGTTGATCTGGTCTGCCTTGCTGTTTTTTTTGTCGGACTTGTTAAGATCATGCGTCTGACTTATTCGAGCACGACCTTATACGCTCTCAGGGGGGCCCCCCCATCCTGGGAGCGACCCGCCTTACTTTTTACACCTCCTCTTGATGAAGGGCCCGAGTGTTGGGACCCTGAGAGATGGCTGGGCATGGGTAGGGGCCTCCGATATAAGCCAAATAGGAGGCCCCTGGTTAGTTTTTTGGTTAAATTTTTTAGGAGGTTAGGGAGGGGGGTGGGAACTTCTTTTGGTTGTTCGGATATGGGGGGCAGTCCAGCAACCACTGTTCAGGCCAGGGCCGGGATTGATCGCGGAGGGGAGGAGCGGAGGTCGGTCGCCCCCGGGGCTCCAGGGCAAGTCGTGGGAATGCCTATTCCCACGACGTTAGGGAATGGCAGCAGGTGCAGGAACAGAGGGCCGTATCGACTCCAGGGAAGGCCTCTCCGCTACTTGCAAGCGGTGAGGCGTTCCGACCCTCTTGTTCTACCCCGAGGTCCCGGGAGTGAGGATGTGCAGCCTCCTGAGCTCCGGCTGGTGTACCTGAATGCCAGGTCTGTCGTTAATAAAGCTCCTCTCGTCCGTGACTTGGTCGAGGGTGAGCAGGCGGACCTGGCTTGCATCACGGAGACTTGGTTGGGCCCAGAGGGCGGTATTCCTCTGGCTGATCTCTGCCCACCAGGTTTCCGGGTGCTACACCGGCCTCGGGCTCAGGGTAGGGGTGGGGGAGTGGCTGTTGTTATG
This sequence comes from Vipera berus, assembly GCF_964194415.1. NCBI lineage: Eukaryota > Metazoa > Chordata > Lepidosauria > Squamata > Viperidae > Vipera > Vipera berus. The sequence continues at coordinate 57,273,324 of NC_138208.1, forward strand.
AGGGAGACCTTAGCTCCGCGGGAGGCCACCGTTCCGCAGATAGTCGGTTGTGAGTCTCTCTTTTTGAGATGCGGCCCTGGTGCGCAGTTGGGCTTGCTGCTGGTGTACCTTTCGCCTAGTCACGCAGCAGCAGCCCTGCCTGAGCTTCTCGATGTCCTCTCTGGGTTGGTGGTTGAGTTCCCGAAACTTATAGTTTTGGGGGACTTCAATCTACCATCTCTGGGAGGATCATCTGAGTTGGCTCGGGAGTTCATGGCTTCCATGACGGCCATGGACCTGACGCAAGTAATTTCAGGGCCGACTCATGAGGGAGGCCACACCCTTGACCTAGTTTTCTTATCTGGGCGGTGGTTAGATGATCTTGGTGGGGGCTCCCCAATTATTATGCCCCTGTCATGGACCGATCATCATCTCCTGCGGCTGGTCTTCCGTTTTGCCACCCCCCGCCGTGGGTGTGTGGAACCAGTTAGATGGTACCGCCCCAGACGCTTAATGGATTCCGCGAGATTCCAGGCAGCGCTGGGGTCCCCACCTGCCTCCCCCACTCACAGCTCGGCAGATGCCTTAGTGGAAGCTTGGGAAAGGGCAGCCACTGAGGCTCTTGACCGAGTTGTACCCTTGTGGCCCCTGACCCGATGCAGATCCCGTCGAGCTCCATGGTTCTCCGCGGAGCTCCGGGAGATGAAGCGCCGGAGACGGGGCCTAGAGAGCGGTTGGAGGTCCAGCCGATCCGAATCCGACCGATTGCGACTAAGAACCCATATTAGGTCTTATCTCGCTGCGATAAGGGTGGCGAGGTCTAATCACTTCGCTACCCTTATCGCGTCCGCAGATAATCGCCCGGCCGCTCTGTTTAGGGTGACTCGCTCCCTCCTTAATCAGGAGGGGAGGGAGGAACCCTTGCAGGGTCGTGCCGAGGAGTTTAACAATTATCTGTCGGACAAAATCACTCGGATTCGGACCGGTCTGGACTCCGACTGGGCAGAGTCTGGCGATCAGGACGCGGGTGGTCTTGTCGATATCACTTGGGAGGAGTTTGATTCTGTGACTCCGGAGGAAGTGGACAGGATTATGGGGAGACTGAGCTCCACCACATGTTTATTGGACCCGTGCCCTTCCTGGCTGATTTATGCAGCCCGGGAGAGGACACGCAGCTGGTTCCAGGCAGTTATATCAGCTTCTTTGAGTGAGGGTAGCTTCCCTGCCGTCTTGAAAGAGGCGGTGGTGAGGCCCCTCCTCAAGAAGCCTGCCTTGGACCCAGCTGTATTGAACAACTTTCGTCCGGTCTCCAACCTTCGCTTTCTTGCGAAGGTTGTTGAGAGTGTGGTGGCGCATCAGCTCCCTTTGGTCCTGGATGAAGCGGATTATCTAGACCCGTACCAATCGGGTTTCAGGCCCGGGCACAGCACGGAGACGGCATTGGTCGCGCTGGTGAATGATCTCTGGAGGGCTCGGGACAGGGGTCATTCCTCTGTTCTAGTCCTATTGGACCTCTCAGCGGCTTTCGATACCATCAACCATGGTATCCTGCTGCGGCGTCTCAGGGGATTGGGAGTGAGAGGCACGGTTTTACAGTGGTTCTCCTCCTATCTCCAGGGACGCTCACAGTCGGTGTTGACAGGAGGGCAGAGGTCGACCGCGAGGTCTCTCGTTTGTGGAGTTCCTCAGGGGTCGGTCCTCTCGCCTCTCCTGTTCAACATCTATATGAAACCGCTGGGTGAGATCATTCGTGGCTTTGGAGTTGGGTATCATCAGTACGCTGATGATACCCAGCTTTTTCTTTCTACCCCAAACCACCCCAGTGATGCCCTCAACGTGATGTCCCGTTGCCTGGAGGCGGTTCGGGTCTGGATGGGGAGGAACAGACTTCAACTCAACCCCGACAAGACCGAGTGGCTTTGCATACCTTCATCCCGGGTCTATTCGGATATTCCATCTCTTTCTATGGGGGGTGAATTATTACCCCCCGTTGATAGGGCTCGCAACTTGGGAGTCCTCCTAGATTCGCGGCTTACCTTGGAAGATCACATGGTGGCCGTGACTAGGGGGGCTTTCGCCCAGGTTCGCCTGGTGCGCCAGTTGCGGCCCTATCTAAGCCGGGATGATTTATGCACGGTCACTCACGCGCTCGTGACCTCTCGTCTAGACTACTGCAACGCCCTCTACATGGGGCTTCCCTTGAGGACCACCCGGAGGCTCCAACTGGTACAGAATGCAGCCGCGAGAGTTGTGTTGGGAGTTTCCCGATACTCCCACGTGACACCTCTGCTCCGTGAGCTGCATTGGTTGCCAGTTGTCTTCCGGGTGAGATTCAAGGTGCTAGTAATGGTGTTCAAAGCCCTCCATGGCATGGGGCCGGAGTACCTCAGGGAACATCTGCTGCCGGCATCAAGCTCCCTGCGCCCTGTGCGTTCCCACAGAGAGGGCCTCCTCAGGGTGCCACCGATCAGAGAATGTCGATTGGTGGCCCCCAGGGGGAGATCCTTCTCTGTGGGCGCTCCGGAGCTATGGAACCAGTTACCGGTTGAGCTCCGGACGGCGCCCGATCTGCGCTCCTTTCGCCGCGATCTGAAAACATACTTGTTCGAGCAAGCCGGCCTGGCCTGAGGGGGGATTGGTGGGGTTTTTTATCATTTTTATTGGGGTTTTTACTATGTATCTATTGTATTTTAATCGGGCATGTATTTAATTATCTTTTAATTTTTGAAAATTTCTGTGTTTTATTCTTGCCCTGTACACCGCCCTGAGTCCTTCGGGAGAAGGGCGGTATAGAAATGATAATAAATTAAATTAAATTAAAATTAAATAAAGGATTTGGGCCAATGACTTGGTCTCAAAACATTTTAATGCTACAGGGATTAACTGGTTTCTACTTGTGTAAAAGAAGCACTTAACAGCACTTGAAAATCTAAGTAGTATCTACACTATGTGATTTTGCTGTGTATTCCAGATGCCTTTAGAGTGGGTAACCACCTCACCTCTATTTTTTGCCCTCCTATCGTCCAGGATTATTGGGTTGCTCTCTTAGCAAAGACCACAATTTTAGGTTTTTCAGAATTATATCCAGGTAATTTTGCTGCAGTATCAAAATATTGCTGCTATTGCTAGTTTCAGCCCTATATATGTTTCAGAAATTATGGTGGCATTATCAGCATAGAGAACTGTAGGGATTGCGCACCTGTTGACAATTGAGTTTTTTTAATTTTTACCAAAGGGAATTTCTGGAAATTGAGTCAAAGGTATGCTTAAAATCTCAAAAGGCCATGAAGAGTATTTCTTCTTATGGATGTATTTTTTTACAAAATGGAACCCACCACTGGGATCTATAATCTGACAGAAGCCACTTGGGAACAATGACATCCATTGTCTAAACTTTCTAGAGAACAAGGTTCTTGATGAAATTTTCCAACATAAAAATGGGAGGATACTCAAACAAAATTTATATCTAAAATGATAAATACCTGAGTAAGACTGGAAAATCCAAGATTTCTACATCCATTACAAGGCGTCAGTGCTTCCCACAAACCTTTAGGTCCACAACTATTTTCAATTCCACCCTCTTCTTCCTCTTCTGCTTGTTCCAGATTTGTGGAAGATGATCTCTGAGGACAGAGTAAAGTGAATATGAATACTGTTGAATTATACAATTTTACATCTAAAGGAAATATATCAATTAAATCAGGTCGTATTAAATTAAAATTCAATATAATTCCACCTAAAATTCTCAGTGATCTGATATATTAACATAGTGGTTATGCATTTGCAAAAAATTAGAAATTGCTGACTTCTATAAGTGAATATTGTAGTAAAATAATCATTTCTGGAAACTCCCATGTTGTCCTTATCACTTCTTGAACTGCTTCATTTTTTATTATTTAATTCAACATGCTACTTTCTGAACTCTTTGAATTTCTTTCACTTAATTGAATACTGTAATGTACCAAATTTCCATAAACCACTAACTGATTCTTTTTTATTATCTTAAACAACATTACCATCATTTTTTAAAAATAGATTATGGCTTCTTGAATGCATATGGCTGTTTAATAATTTATGGTTGGCTATATTATAGCATTTTACACACACACACACACACACACACACACACACACACACACACTTATGTCTGGTAGTACATGTTTTAAATTATAGTAGGTTGAGCTTACCATTGCCTACTTTTCCCACAGGCTTTCCTGTGGGAAAGATTACACAGCTCACAGGAGACTATCAATGGTATTTGGTATTTGGGGGCCCAGTTATCAGGGATCCTTTTGGATCCATGCTGCACCAAAACCTGCCAACTCTCTTAATAACTCAACCAAGAAACATACATTTGGAAGATCCTTCTGTATAAAATGGCTGATGCTCTTCTTTACTGAACCATACTGCCATCTACTGGAAGATCAATACCTAAAAATAAAATCTAGCTATTGTATGTTTTAATTAAGAATTAGTTTTAGTCATAGGTTTGTTGTCAAATTTAGACATAATTAAATACTTTTGTGTAATGATTAAGTAAATATATGTGATTTGTACAGAAAAAATGTTCCACAGACAAAAAAAGGCTTTGAATTATTACTTGCTATAGTTATATCAGTGTCAATTTAAGACCTATGAGAATGGCTTGAAATATCTTTGCTGAAGGAAAATGGTAAGTAAAGGAGTTTAATCAAAAGAATTTACAAAATTATAAAAACAAAACAAATGGGCAGTAAGTTCTCGGAAAGTAGTTGGGGGAAAAAAACCTTACCTAATATAATGATTTTGGGGAGATATTGAAGAATCTTAATTTGCCGCTGCCACTTCAGTTTATTATAATTTTTTAAATTATATTATTTTATGCGTCATATAAACATTTTAATATACAACATATGAAAAAGAATTAAATAATATTGTTAATCACTAGAATTGAAACTATACTCTTTCTCACTTACTATATTAGACTTGGCTCGGTTTCCATTTGCTGCTGCTGCTTCTTCTGATACTTTGGTAGCATCATCCAGATAATTATCTGATATAGTATGGCTCGTATCTTCTAAATAATCTTTTTCTTGGCAGAGCTTGATTTCATCTAATAATTTTGATAATTCACCAGTCACAGCTTCACCTTTACAAGAACCAAAATATAATAATAAGTCAATATAAGTTTCAAAGTATGTTCTTCTTAGTGTAATCCAAGAGCAGAAGCAGATGAAGAGTAAATTTGATATTTAACATGTTCCTTTTTCGCTTTTATGTAGATACAATAAAGAATCTGTGTTATTCTGATATTATTTGATGTAATATTACACACATCAAATGTGTAGGGACTAACATGATTAAATAATGTCATTCTGTAGAATACATTTGAGTTATACAGATATGAGGGGAATTTGGAAATAAACCTCCATTTGGTTATCAATGACAGACACTTGCAAATACAGAACTTTTATTATACACACTAGAAAACTACAACATTACATTAATTTTTGACACAATTGCCATTCAAATTGAGGCACTTGTCTTAAGGTCTTACAAGGTATGAAGTTCCTTAGGAGTAGTCGCTCGGTGCCAAATTTGGGCTTGTCTGAATTTTCACGTTTCACAGTAAACTTCTGAACTATAGTCAAACCATGCTCCATGAACTTCACTAGCAATATTCCTTTGGCATCTTCACATTTGGCAGGATTTTCTATGGCACCACTTCCACTGTGGTATTGGTTCATGATAATGCTCGCCTGCACCACCATTAGACACACCCAAGAACTTTTGAAGCAGTTCTGTTGGGATGTTTTTGATTCTACCATACATGCTTATAGTGGTTGATTGTTGCTCAGTTGTTAATTTTAAATATTCAGTTTTAAATCAATGTTCATTTTTTCTGTAAATTAAATTTTCAGAAATCCATTTCAAAAATTTTTTTATTAAAATACTACTTTATTACCATTATTTGGTATTTCTATATGGATTTGGCATTTTTGGAATCATTTGCAAACAATCACAAAGCTCTCACATCTACCCATTACTGTATGGATCAATAAGCAAATTGGTGGTCCAAAATGGAGCTATTGAAGTATGACAAGTTTCAGGCTGAACTGCCCATTTCCTGTTTTTTTCAAATATACAAAGATAGTTTATTTATAATACTACTGTAGATTTTATTGTTTCATTGTTGTCAATTATGTTCTTTAAAAACAGTTGTTTTGTTACTAACAATTATATTCAAAAATTATTTTCAAAAGTGTATAGAATACATTTCACTATAAGTTCAAATGGAGGCAGATATGTAATTTGAGTTATTGGGTTTTTCTTTGCTCATCCTCACTCTTCTGCCAGACATAATTACAATCTCAGGATTTAAAATAGCTCTTGTGTGATTTGTATAGATTGGTTATTGATGCTATCAAGTCAATGCCTACTCTTAGCAGCCACATAGACAGATTTTTCCTTATTACAAGCTGTCCCTAACCTGTTCTTTCAGGTCTTTTAATGGTGCGTTCATCACCACTGTAACTGAATCTATTCACCTTACTGCTGGGCATCCTCTTCTCTTTCTTCCCTCTTTCCAAGCATTAGAGCCTTCTCCCCCAAGCTAGGTCTTCTTATAATGTGTCTAAAGTAGATAATTTGACCTTGGTCATTTATTCCACTAATAACACTAGTGAGAATTCTGAGTATATTTGTTCTATGACCCATTGTTTGTTTTCTTGGTTTTCCATGGTATTATCAGGAGGTTTCTTCAACACCAAATTTCAAAGGCATCAATACTCTTCCTATCTTGCTTCTTCAAACTCCAACTTTTGCCTCCATCAACTGTCACAAGGAACACCACTGCTTGCATTACTCAGATCTTTGTAAGTTTAGACACATCAAAGCATATACATATCTTTTCCAATACCTGCCTGACCAAGTACTAGTCTCTAGACTATTTCTCAGCTGTGTGTTACTTTACTATTCACCACTTCAGTATCTTCATTGTCAGTTTTAAGACTGGTTTTTGTACCTATTGTCACTAGTTTGATCTCATTTATATTTAATTTTAATCCCATTTTTCACTGTGTCCATTGCATTTCATTACTATATTTTATTACTTGCAGATCCTTTGCATTTTCAGGTATTAGAGCAGCATAGCCAAAGTTATAGATTTTGTTCTTCCAGTGCTAAAATCACACTTGTCTTCTTCCAATTCAACTTCCCATAAAACATTTAGACAGAATAAATAAGGGAAGAATATTCAGCCTCGTTGTGCTGTTTTGGTAACCTGAAGCCAGTTTTTTACTATTTGACTATATTAAGACCTCCTGACCTGTATATAACTTTCTCGTACAAACAATGAAATGTTTCAGGATTTCTATTTTATCTCAGCATATTCCCCAGCTTGACATGATCAGTTGAAGCCCTTTTTTTATAATGAAGCACATACTGATTTCTCTTTAGTGTTCTTTGGCTTCCTCAGTTATCCAGCATACATCAGCATTAATGTCCCATGTTCCTCAGCTTTTTCTAAAGCGATCTTGAACATCTTGAGCATCTCCAGGGCTCTAATCTGTATTTGATGATCCTAAGCATTATTTTATTAGCATGTGAAAATCAGGATATTATACTATAGGTTACATTCTCTGCTACGTCTCTTTTTTGGTATTGAAATGTACTGTACATTGACCTCTTCCAATCAATTGGCCATTGTTTTGTTCTCCAGGTTTATTGGCATAGATTGGTTTGAACTTCTACTGATTTTTCTTCTGTGCTTACCATATTTCTGTGGGTATTCCATCAATTCCTGTAGCATTCCAACTGGGTAATGATTGAAGTCCTGATCTAACTTTATTTTCTAGTACTAAAGATTCTTATAAGTTGGGAATATATATTTAATGTTGACATTAATACAGTACAACATTTCAGTATATTCCTTCCATCTTTGTTTGACCTCCTTTGAATCAATTACTATTTGTCTACTGATATTTTTCAGAAACTCCTTTTGAGTTCAGAGGTCTTTGAAAGACTTTCTTGTTTTTCCATATGTTTCCATCTTTGAAGTCTTTGCATACATTGCTGGATAGGTATTTGGATAGTTTGCTTCATTCATCCTTTCTTCCAAAGCATTGAACATGCTTTTCTAGATTTATCCATTTATTTTAAATTTTTAAACGGGCTATATTGGTATTGATATAGCCATAAGAACTAGGAAGTGGGGGAAATGCTTTAAATTCTAGCTTTAGAAACTATAACAAGTTTCTAACAAGATTTTGAGAAAATGGTTGGCACATGTCCAACATGCGCTAAATGTGTTGCCATAGCATACCCATTGTTAAAATGACACAGCAAAGACTGTGATGATATAAACATCATTTTTTGTCTGTGAGAAAAGTTTATTGACTCTATGGGAAGATTTTTAGTAGAAGTGTATGATAAATTAGGTCTACAACTTAACAAAATATGGCACTTGGCAACCAGTAGTGATTAGTTAAAAGACTTAAAATATGCCTTAGTATATTTAAAACCCAATTATGTAATATATTTACAAAAATTAACATTTTATAAGCAAAGAAGAATATATATTTTTTATTACTACATCTGTAATAATTTGCAAAATAGGTACAATATCGTATTTTTTATTTCATATTTTATGTTTTTTATTATTAACATTTGTTAATACTTAACAAGCTACTGAGAATAGAATATTTACTTTTACTTGTTTGTATAGGAGACTCTTCTAGGGATAAAACACTGGATTGGTGATCTGATATTAAATATTCTTCTATGGATTCCTCTGGAACTTCTGAATTTCCTTTTTCTGTGTAATCTATGGTAAGAATACATCCCATAAATAAAATCTGAAAATTTATCTGAGAATATTTTTGGAATTCTTCATATGTTTTGATTTAATGTTCATGTTGTATTTAAGTTATGTATCTTAACTTATATTGGACAATCATAAGTCATACAGCCACTTCTATGATATTTCCTGATTTTAATGGGAATGAATTACAATTAAATATATCTACAACTGCATTCTTTCTGCACTAAATAAAATAAAACTTCATTTTAGAACATTTGATTTAGTAGTATAGTTAAATTGTCAAAGTTCTGTTACAGTATTATGTCTCTATAAACAAATGTTATGGGTAGTCCTTAACTTACAACAATTGAGATTCGAATTTCTGTCACTAAGAGAAGTGGATGTAAAGTGTGACCATGTCACCTAGCAATGGCAATTCTGGCAGTTCTAACTGCGATCATTAACCGACACCCTCCATCATTAAGTGAGGAACTTCCTGTTGGCTTGCCACAACCAAAATCAGTGGGAAAGCCAGCAGGAAGTTGCAAGTCACAGGCCAACAGGCAGGTAAGTAACTGCTACTGGGTGGAGGAAGGAGCAAGAGAGTTTGAAGTGCATGTAAGGTGCTACATAGGTCAGGTGCAGCAAGGGAGGATGCAGGAAAGTGCAGAAAAGGCATGGCGTGAGTTGGGGAGGATAAATGAGGGTGCAATGGAGGGTTCAGGAGGGGTGTGTATATTCAAAGTTATGTGTAAGTGGGGCCATCTAGGTAAAGGAGGGTATGTGAGAGTGTGAGGGAATGCATAAGAGGCACTGTGTGTGTCAAGAAGAAGCAGGAAGTTTATGTAAAGATGTAAGAGAGGGTTAGGGAAGATGCAAGGAAGATTATTGGATCATTTTCTGCAAACGAAAAAAGCTGTGAAGATAGGATTCTATAAGCCTGTTCATGCTTACTGGGGATCAAATCAGGATCCCTGACTAAAGGCAGCAAGACATGTAAATATAGGGAGTTGGTTACTTAAGTGTCCACAGCTCCTTCCCACTATCTCTGTATTTTTATGTTGGAATGCACATATAGAAGCTTTTTCTTAAAGTAAAATTAAATGGAGAGCACATATCAGGTCATCTAGTGTTGCCATTAATAAGCAATCTGCAATTTCATGATAACCAAGCAACAAAGAAAACAGAGTGTTAGATCTGAAAACTGAGTCATTTTCAGAACCTGTTAGAACTACTTAATTTTAAATATAAAATAACTAGGAAATAGAGTAGTAAACTTTGGTACAGTTTTCTTGGAGAAGAGACTAAGGCAGACGCCAGACTGAATGCAACACTACTTGACAGCTCTAAAAGCTATGGAAATTATTATTATTTTAATGGACAAAATGAGCAAAAACAAGTTAACTGTGTAGTGTAGAGGCACAAAAGCAGAGAAAGCAATGCAGATCAAATAACTAAATTGAAAAGGATTGATATACAGAGATATCAAAAAAATAATACAAAATGTTAAGAGGCAAAAAGGTCCCAGAGTACACATTCTGGATCCAATAACATAGTTTAGGGTTGAACTGTGGAGTGCTTAGAGCTTTCTAGTTTGGTTGGTTGTTTGCAGATGTTTATTGCATAACAACTAGATAACATCATCAGTTCAACATGTATTGATGATGTTAGCTAGGCAGGTAATGAAACATCTGCAAGCAAACAACTAAGGTCAGAAAGCACCTAGGACTCCACATGTTTGCAGTCATTACAAACATGGAGAGTAGATAAAAAAGCAGAAAGCCTCAATTGTTTGTGGCATTAAGGAATTTTTAAAGGAAATGTTTATATACTGAGGCCATTATGTTGATGCAGCTATCCATAATTCTGAAGCAGCAGGAGATTCTCCAGCCTTCTATCCAGTGGTGGGATTCAGTCAGTTCGCACCACTTTGGCAGAACTGGTAGCCCAGTTTTTGTTGCCCAGGCAACAAAATGGATTTCCGGAAGCAGCATCCACAGAATATGAATCCCACCACTGCTTCTATCTCCATGGCTTGCATACTACTCCTTTCTCTTTTTCTACTATGTCTATTGGTCCAAGTTTCTATGGGTCACATGACTAGAATTGACAGAGGAGCTGTGGACCATGCACCAGTTCTATGGTCTCCCACAACTAATCCTTCAGCCATAATTCTAATCAATCAGATATTAGTCCTTTCCAAAAGATTTGAGAGTACAAAATATCAGGTAATTCAAATTCTATTTGATAATCCTGGAAGCAAAATCCACCATACAGAGATAATGATCAAATCCAAGAGGGATTATGCCAGACGGGATTAGCAGATTTATTATAGAATAGGAAACCCATGGTAATCCCAAATCACATTTAGCATAAAATTAATTAGGATATTTTCATAATCAGTTGATTTTTTTAGACCAGGGTTAAGAGCAGCTAAGGACTAACACTCACTGGAAATGTGAAAATGCTGAACCTACGGTAGAATGAAAGGGAGTTGTAATTATTTGGTTCAAATGAGAAAACATATCCTTATTGATATGTTAGCATGAGCCAGCACTATTCCAATAGGAACTGGAGCCAAGTGATGGGTGTTTGTATGATAGTTTCAAAAACTGAAATCAATCTAGAACCAAAATAGGGCTTGCTCCCAAAGCAAGGTTTAAGGCATGGTTGAACAATTACATTGTAATTATAGAATAAAATTTTAGGAATAATCATAATATCTGGTGATCCTAATCCAAGCAAAGGCAACACAGATCATGCATGTTAGAAGTCATAGATGGAAACAATTAAAAAAGATAAAGAGGAAAATAAACAAAAGAATGAAGAAACTACAGAATCCAATGGTGCGTGAAGAAAGAAGAGTTGGAGAGTTTTTCATGATATTGTGGTAGTAAAAGAGAAACTGAAGTATTTGACAGATTCTGTAGATAGCATAGTCCTGTCCCAAAAGCTCACTTTGAAATCTACTGAAACAGTAGTTTGCAAAGGCATAAATACTCATAAAGTAAAGGCATAAAGTAAAGGCATAAATAATCATAAAGTAAATCTTCATCTCCTGCAAAGCCTATTCCCCAGAAAGCAACAGAAAGCACACAACCCTTCATAGTGAGAACATTGGGGGAATTATACATATCTTTGATAAGTGTACCAAAATATTTTGAATGTGTGCCTTCGAGTTTATCTTGACTCCTAGCAATGCATAGACAATTCCATAATGTTTTCTTGGAAACATTTTTGGGATTTGCCATTGCCTTTTTCCTAGAGAAAGGCTGGACAAAAGTCATCCAATTGGCTTCATTGACTAGAACTCAAGGTCTCCTGGTTTCTAGCCTGGAACTTTAAAACCACCAAACCAAACAGACTCTCAAGCAAACATATTTCTATTTTAATATTAACAATATAAACATGTACCAAATATGCCTAGGTGGTAATTTTAATATACAACATGAAAATAAAAATTACAAATAAAATTGAGATTTTTGTAGTTTAATCATTTTTATATGGCTTACATAATATAACTGACTGACCTTGAAGCAATGTAGCAATTTGGAGTGACTGTTGTGATGGATGTTCTTTCAAAATATCTAAAACCGTTCTGCCTAAGTTGTCCTTTATATTGGCATCAATTCCTGAAATAAATATGCAGAATAGAAAACAGGGGGGAAAGGGATATAATATGGAACATTTAAGATTCCAATCCTAAAACCCAAATTTTCTGCCTAGATAGTGAGAGAATTAAGTTAAGGTGAACAAATATGAGTTCAGCAGAGAGGAATTCGGTCAATGGACAGATAGATCTCTCATGTTAGTCCAAACCTGTGCTTGGTAAGCATTGCTGTTTTTGCCAGCAACAGGCCTTGAATATCTAGGAAACATAGATGACTAAAGTGCTCTGGATCTAAGCCACTTGGTTTCCTATATTCAGTCCTATCAGGTGGGATCTGTTCTCAGTATTTTCCCTTGCATTAAACTCAGCTGGTTAGATATTCAAGAAGTAGTCAGTAATTTAAGAAAAATAAACTATTAATATGCATTCACAGAAACACAAACACAGATAAAAACATACCGGTATATCATTCAGCTCTACCCAAGCTAAACTAGCAAGACTTTGGAATTGTTGGATAAGTACCCTTCCCATCTGCTCTATATTATTCTGAGGTAAATGTTTTCTAGAACATAAACTTAAATACTTCAAGCCCAATTATTTAATAAAAGGCAACTTCACTGAAAACAGGTACTTTTGACTAATGCACATATAATCATATTAGCCTTCTCAAAATTTTATATTATGAACTATATAAATCCCAATGCCTAAGAAATCTAATTATTCTATTGTTTTAAGTCACCTAAGACATACTGTAACTAATCAATAGCCTTGGTATATGCAGTTGTACCTCTTCTAAGATCAGCAACCCTTCATAGTCACTCAGGTTCTGATCACCTCAGGACTTGACTATTGCAACATGTTCTATTTGAGCTGCCCTTGAAGACCACCCAGAAGCTTCCCTGATTCAGAATCCAGCAGTGCAGGCAGTGATGGGCATGCTTTGTTGTTGTTATTATTATTGTTATTGTTACATAGTCAATATCCATAGTCAGCAGACATACCAATACTCCTGCCTCCTATTTACCCAGCTGGCTTTCCTGTCTAAGGGAGTCTAGGTCAGCATTATGCCAAACTGGCCATGTAATAAGTTTGCTTCATGAGTTGCACTGGTTGCCAGTTTGCTTCTGGGTATGACTGAAGTGCTGGTTGCTACTTATAAAGCCTTATATGGCATAGGGCCTGATTACATGAAGAACCATCTGTCTCCCATAGTATCTGCCTTCCTAGTCCAATCGGACAGGGTTGAAACATTCTGGTTTCATTTGCTTAAATAATGCCATCTACCAAAACTCAAAGCACAACTTCTTTGTAGCAGCACTTGCCTTACAGAATGAGATTCCCCCTGAGATTTGAATGACACCCACCCTACTAAAGTTTCAAAGATCTAGCTCTTTACGCAAGCCTTTGGCAAGGGTGACTGAAGCCCTCTTTACTTCTTTTTCTTTGTTTCCATCCGGGTTTGTTATCTCTACCATCTTTGATTTATGACTGTGAGTGTTGTTTTCCTGTTACAATATTTAACAATTTCAAGCCATCCAGTGCCACTAAGAGTCAAGTAGTGTATACATTTAATAAATAAACCAATTATTCCTAATATCTAATACCTATTTGATTTAAGAATAAGAAAAATTCCTGTATAACTGTATGAGAATCAGGCCATTGTATAAGAGATCAATTGGAACTGGGTAAAAACTAAAAACTAGTTTCAAATAAGTTTTAATAGCATTTTTTAACATTTTAAAATAACTAAAAATAACTAAAAATCAGTTTAGCAATTATGATTTACCTGTTTCTAAAAGAATGCGTACAACATCTACTTTTCCAAATAAAGCTGCTTCATGTAATGCACTCCCCTTTTCTGTCTAGAAAAAGAAAACATTAATAAAAATAATAATCTAATTATCACAATCAGAAATAACTTTCATGATCAACGTTAACTACAGAGGTATCATTGACTGAGGTTTAATAAATAATAACACAAAATCTGGAATATGGTCCATGAGAATCAATAAAAGGAACGATAATATCAATATTCATGAATACCTCATTAAAAACATGAATCATCAACTGCTTCACTGATACCTGATTTTAATACTACTTACTTATAACAATGGTGAACAACTTTTTGTTGCCAACCATCGCATTTAACAATAAGATATAATGCCAAATAGAAAATGGCAGGTTCTTAAAGAGATGGCTATTTTTTCTTTTTAAAAAACTATGTTAAGCTTACTTTAAGAGCTTTGTGAGAGAGAAAGGGTGTGAGTGGACAACATGTAGAGACAGACAGTACTTTTGGATAATTTTAATAAAGTTTGATAATATAAATTTCCTATTTTTGAACGAGAAGAACTGCCTGAATGAAAAGAAGACATGAAAAGCAGTATGTCAGCAATTTTATGTAGTAACATTCAGACTTTCTGCCATAGAGAGCAAAATGAAATGGAAGTAACTGAACTTAGAACAGAAATTGTGCATAAACATTCTACACCATCAACTTTCCTTCTATGGCTCCCTTCCCTGACTGGTCAAGCAACAGAATCTAATCAAGATCTATTGTAGGGTTGTTTTTTTTAATGCAGTAGTCCACTTCCTTACTCAAACTACTATAAATGGTTTCTTTTTTATTATTTGTAACATAAATTGCCTTAATCTTATGATGCTTACGATATCAGGAAGATAATTAACAGCAGCAGCAGGTAATAAAACACCCCAACCAAAGCAGAGCAGAAAAGGATTAAGTGCATATGAAGATTTGAACATTTTCTGCATTTTAGGTACAATGTTTTCAGAATCTGGAATGTGTTCTACATTGTCTCCATGGTAAAATTATGGTACTACTCACACCCTGATTAAAAATAATTGTGTGGGTATAAAAAAATTATTTTAGTCCCTGTATATGTAAACATAAGAACAAAAGCATTAGTTGTTCATTATGTACTTTTCCAAATGTATGTACCATAATCATTTAGTTAGGCCCCCAAATATTATTAAAATCAGGTGTATAATAATTATAGCAGAATAAATATACTATTATATCATTAGAATATGCACACCTATACACACCCCCAAAATAGGGGTGTGTATAGGTGCATAGGCACAGCAGTTAGTATTGGTTGGGAAGGAATAGTCTACAAGACAGTCAAAAGAAGTGCTATTACAATAAGTTCAGATTCTGCAGTGTTTAGTGGAAGACTTACAAACATCACAGAAATTAACACAGAAATTAATTTGTATACAGTATACAGCAGGGGTCCCCAACCCCTGGTCCGTGGACTGGTACCAGGCTGCAGCATGCCAGCAACCGAGCTGCACAAACAAGCAAAGCCCCATCCGCAGGATGCAGGCAGCACACAAAACCACACTCCCTCTGGTCCGTGGAAAAACCTCTCTCCACGGAACCAGTTGCTGGTGCCCAAAAAGTTGGGGACATCTGGTATACAGTAAACTTACTAATATGAATCAGTAAAATTGATCAACAAGTATTGTTTTGTGTTAAACAAAGACATAGTCTATAAATATCAGTTAATATAAATTTGGAAGTTAGATGAAATGCATACAGAAGAACATGACAAACTACCATAATAAAACATCATTTGAATTACTGTAATGAATATACTAATCATGAAGGTAATCAAATTGATCCATTACTTTCATTTTATTTATTTTATTTAATAATAATAATAATAATAATAATAATAATAATAATAATAATAATAATAATAATAAGAAGAAGAAGAAGAAGAAGAAGAAGAAGAAGAAGAAGAAGAAGAAGAAGTTGGAAGGGACCTTGGAGGTCATCTAGTCCAACCCCCTGCTAAGGCAGGAAACCCTATACCATTTCAGACAATTATTTATTTATTGGTTTTATATACCGCCCTATTCCTGAAGGACTCAGGGCGGTTTACAGGGCAAAGTTAAAAACAATATAAGTTAAAATAGAGTTAAAATAAAACACTCCCAACCCCCTAAGACGCCGCAGTAGGATACCATGGTCTATGGTATCAAAAGCCGCTGAGAGATCTAACAGGACTAGGACAGAGGAACAACCCCTGTCCTGAGCCCGCCAGAGATCATTTACCAGCGCGACCAATGCCATCTCCATGCTGTACCCAGGCCTAAAGCCCGATTGGTACAGGTCTAGGTAATCAGTTTCCTCCAGGAACAAAGGAAGCTGATGCGCCACCACGCTCTCAGCAACCTTTGCTAAAAAGCGAAGGTTGGAGACCGGATGATAGTTGTTTAAAATAGCCGGGTCCAGAGCAGGCTTCTTGAGGAGGGGCCTCACCACCGCCTCCTTTAAGGCAGCGGGAAAGATACCCTCCCTCAAAGAAGCAGTTATTACTGCCTGGAACCAGCCTCGTGTCTCCTCCAGAGCTGCATACACCAGCCAGGAGGGGCATGGGTCCAATAAACACGTGGTGGAACTCAGTCTCCTCATGATCCTGTCCACTTCATCCAGGGTCACAGGATCGAATTCATTCCAAATGACGTTCTCAAGACCACTCAATTCCTCCCCGTCAGTCTCCACCCAGTCAGAATCCAGACTGGCCCGAATCTGAGTGATCTTGTCCACAAGATGATGACTAAACTCCTCGGCCCGCCCCTGCAAGCGCTCCTCCCTCACCTCCTGATTAAGGAGGGAGCGGGTCACCCTAAACAGGGTGGCCGGGTGATTATCTGCGGACGCGATGAGGGCAGTGAAGTAATTAGACTTCGCTGTCCTCATCGCCATGAGGTAAAACCTCGTAGCAGTTCTCAACCGCAATCGGTCAGATTCAGACCGGCTGGATCTCCAACTGCTCTCCAGACCCTGTCTCCGACGCTTCATCTCCCGAAGCTCCACAGAAAACCATGGGCCCATCGGGATCTGCGCCGGATCAGGGGTTGCAAGGGTACAACACGGTCGAGCGCCTTGGTGGCAGCCCTTTCCCAGGCATCCACCAAGGCATCAGCTGGGCTGTGAGTGAGGGAGATAGGTATAGACCCAAGCGCGATCTGGAACCGTTCCAGATCCATTAAGCGCCTGGGGTGGAACCATTATGTAATATCTAATTAAACGTTTAAGCACAGAAAAAACATTGGATTAACCAAAATATTGTGCAAACTGATTTTCCTTAGTTAATGGTACCCAGAGCATGCTCCTTCTGCTAGATGGGGTAGATAGGTAAAGACCATTGGGGAGAGACAGTCCTGTAAATAACTCAGTGGAGGTGAAGATGCTTGGCCTCCTTGGCAAAAGCATTGTGGAACAGGTGCTCTGGTTTCTTTGAGCAGCCTACAGGATTCCATATGTTTTGGACATCATTTTACAGAGAACACCAATGTGCTTGTAGACAAGGAAATCATTGGGTCAACCATGGAATCTTTAGGATAAGCTGAAAGTCAACAGCTGATATGACCAAGAGCTGGAAAGGTTCATGGTGCTGCTACATATGTCAGATCACTGGTGCAGGGAGCATCCATCAATAGTCTTCACTGACACTACAGGACTATGCATATAGGGATTCTGCTCTGGTCGATAAAGGCAATGTTAATGAAACTGCAAAATACCCTAGAACCAATGGTTGTATATATTTGGATCAGGCAATAATGAAACCTATAGCTCTACTGGCATCTTGAAGTTATTCAGGATTGCAAATTTCACCCCTGAACCTAGTGCCTCAGACTGACATGGAAGATGCTATTTCTCACCTGATGTCCCTTGAAATACTTTTCAGGATACTGTTGGTATACTGATTTGACATTTGACACTTATCTAATGTTGTTGGTTCTTCTTAGATTCAGTTAGTTTGACTATGACTGCAACTAAATTGTATGGGTCATTTTACATTTGCTGCAGGATACTCACTGAATCTTAGATCATTAAAAGCATGTAGCTCAGCAGTTTGAGACCCCGTGCCATGAGACAGAGTGAGCTATCGTCATTTGTCTCAGCTTCTGCTAACCTAGTAGTTCAAAAGCATGCAAATGCAAGTAGATGAACAGGTACCACATATAAGCATGCAGGAAGGTTATAGCATACTATTTTTTGCTCTATGCTTTGTGCTGTGGCATGATGTCATGCTGGCCACATGATCATGGAAACATCTCCAGAAAATGTTGGCTTACAAAATAGAGATGAGCTTTGCCCCTTATAGTTGCTCACAACTTGCAGGGTAAAACCTGCAGAGACACCTTTACCTTAATCATTGGGGCAAGTTCCAATTCTTGCTTATGATTATTACTAAGATTTTGTGACAGAACCTGTGTAGATCCACTGTACCTTGTGTGCTTCAAGGCATCCAGGAATCCTTACACAAAGTTGGATAAGTTTGTATAGTATAGTAGGACCAGACCAGGTCATCCAAGATTGTATTTAAGAATCCTTCCTGGAACTGGTCTAGAAGTTATGCATCATTTAGGCTGAATCCTTTGTTATTAGTTTGAATCCAGAGGTGTATTGTATCATAGAACACACCCCCTTGGCACAGGTGGTGCATCCTTCAATTTGCTGTCTTAACCTTGATAAGGTCTTTAGAAGTCTGAGAGAATTCTTCTATGAAGATTCTCCAATTCTGTAGGATGGTAGTTTCAGCTACAAAACATAGGCTGGCCTATTTAGCTGCAGAACCAGTCAATAAACTTAAAATGAACCCCACTTCATGAACTTCCAAATTCTAGAGCAAGGATAAATATTGGAACCTTTGGCAGATATAGTGGAAATGTATGGTGGTAACTAAGATTTGTGAGGAGCTAGAGTCAAACATATACTAGAAGAGCATTTGGATTTGAGGCATAACCCTAACCCTAAATACACTGGATTCCCCACCCTAAATTCTACAAGATTTCACTTCTTCCTTTTTTTCCTTCCCTCCCTATAACGCTAGTTTCCCAGGAAGATTCCAAGAATAAATGCATCATACTACCATTCCTTCATATGTGTTTATCCTCACTAAAGGAATTATGCTAATTCAGGGATTAGCCACCCAGCACTCTTAGCTTCAGCTCTAGAAGGATTAAGTTACAAGTCATTTGTATGTGTATTCTGATCTAATTAGGCCTCTACAGCTTTCCAGATGTTCTCCTAGCCTTAAAAAATTGGGCAGCTATAAAAGATTGGACAATAAGATCGGAAGACCCAATCTGACGCTCTACAGGAAACTGCCCTGAATAAAAGGTGACCCTAGCTTTTCAACAAGACATTTTTGGAGTATTATTTAATTTGACCTTTATAGCCAAGCTTTATCTTATTTTTCCTGGCAAATTGGAAGCCAAGATTCAGATGAAATTTGTCTGAATCCAGACCATCAGGCCTAGCCAATGCTAAATTCCAATTCTTGGTGACAACCCTTGTCCCCTGAAACTAAGCCCCCTGCCCCCTATATATGAAGACCTGAAGGCCTTTAGAAAAGCAGTTAAGTCCTTTCTCCATGCCCTTGGGTCAGGATAAGCAAAGTTCCCAACTGGTATATTTTAATCCTGAAAGTTTGCTTTAGTAGTATGTCATATTTTTCTTTTGTATTTTTGTTTAATAATTGTATATGCTGTCCAGACTCTCATTGTTTAAATTAGACAGTGATATAAAGTTTAATTTATTAACTGATTACATATAACTAATCTAAATAAATTGAACATGATTCATATGTGTTCTGATGAGACAGGTCAGATGAGTTTCTACCAATTCTATCAATTTGACAGCTCATATATGCTCATATAATGTCTCTCTCTAGCCTTGGAATCACTGGTTCCTGCCTTACCAGTTTCACTTTTAACAATGGCCACAATCATTTACAAAGGCAAATTCAATTATTGTTTCATTAGAAATATAATGTTGTATGACCAGCAGTTCAGGTCAATCATTGCTCAATCACTGGAGTTAAAGCTTCTTTTGAGGCATCTCTTTTTCTCTCCCAAAGCCATCCATGTGCTTTTATTGTTGTGAACTGTAATAGGCAGTTTTTCTGTTGCATATATCTTGGCTCTAGATCAGGGGTGTTAAACTCACTGCGTCACGTGACATATTGTGACGTATCATGCCTTTTTTCTCATTGCCGGAACTGGGGTGGGCGCGGCTTCCACGTGATGCATCTGGCCTGCAGAATAGCAGTTTGACACCCCTGCTCTAGATCATAAGCAAGTAAGTTATTATCTAGTCATGTCCTGATCCTAGTTGTGAAGCTAGGTCTTGAATAAAGGATTCAGGGTTTGGAGAGCTAACATTTTTAGTCATAACTGGCAGGACATCCTTGGCAGCTGAGCCAAAATCAAAGAGAACATATAACATATTGAAAGGTGATGCCAGGCTATCTGATTCTTCTTTGCTCTGAACAATTTGAAAAAGGCTGAAGAAAAACTAGAGCTGAGCCCTTAATAATGTCTTATGTTGTATAGCTAGGTATGACTGCAACAGAGTGGTTCTCACTGTTAATAAAATTCTGGTATGCCTATCAATATTGTAGGAGAAATAATTCACCATAAAGATTAGTTTTAAAAGCTTTCTCTAAATGACTGGGAAAATAATTAATCAGGACAGCAAACTTTAGTACAGTTGTGAATCTTTAATTATCTAGCACCAGGTGGCTATTGCAGATGCTTTAAGAGAGTTATGAGTAGGGCTTTCCTAAATCAGATTTGTCACAAACCTGCTTTTACAGGTGTCCAAATATTACCCAGCTTGCCCCACCCAATAAATATTAGGAAACATAATTTAGCTGAGGGCAGAAGCCATTTGTTATGCCCAAACCAGAAACTATAAGCTGTTATTATTTGCCATTATGAATGTGTTAAATGTGAAACTATAGGGACATATGATTTGCCCACCTTTATTTAAATAGTGCAATATTTTTTTTAAAATTACTAACTTGGCAGCTGACATCCATTCCAGCTTCTAGCAGCTCTTGTACCACAGCTTTATGACCATTACGTGCAGCAAGATGTAAAGGAGTATGCTTTCTTGTGTTACAGCTCATCAGATTTGGATATGCATTGATTATCATCTTCACCACCTGCAGTCGGCCATATAAAGCTGCCAAATCCAATGGAGTTTCTAATTTGTTGTTTCTTATTGTGGGATCTGTAAGTTCTTCAAGCAAAATAGCAACCACTTCTGAGTGTCCATATTGGGCAGCACAGTGCAAAGCTGTTTCATTTTCATTGTTCTGTTAAAAAAGAAAAATAAATAAATGCCTTCTCCAGAATACTATAATACAATACAATTGCTTTTTGAGACATGTTTGTAACACATTGAGCAGATCTAGCAGCAAATAAAAAATTAGTTTTGCTAATAACCTTTAGATGAGATAGTTCTGTTACCTCAATTTCTCTTGTTCTCTAAATGATGCAATCTGCTCACTAGAAAAAGGAATACAAATCTTGATTGTATATAGTCTCATTTGAAAATGTATCTGCATATTTTACTCAAATATTATTGGTACTTAACTATTTCCAATACGATTCTTACCGTATATATTCTGTCTCAATTGTAAAATTAAAAATGGTAAAACATAACAAAAGCATTGCTTCTTATTCTGCGTTAGTGCTATCAGGATAGGATTTGTGCATAAAAGAAGACTGCAACTGAGCCCACTAGGATCTTGGAGTCCTATTGGACAATCAGTTAAATATGAGCCAGCAGTGTGCTGCAGCTACCAAAAATGCCAACACAGTCCTAGGCTGCATTAACAGAGGTATAGAATCAAGATCACATGAAGTGTTAATACCACTTTATAATGCCTTGGTAAAACCATACTTGGAATATTGCATCCAGTTTTGGTCGTCACAATATAAAAAAAGATACTGAGACTCTAGAAAGAGTGTAGAGAAGAGCAACAAAGATGATTAGGGGACTAAAGGGTAAAACATATGAAGAACAGCTGCAGCAATTCGGTATTAAGGAAAAGAAGGACTAGGGGTAACATGATAGCAGTGTTCCAATATCTAAGAGGTTGCCACAACCTATTCTCCAAAGCACCTGAAGGCAAGACAAGAAACAGTGGATGGAAACTAATCAGGGAAAGAACTAACCAAGAACTACGGAGAAATTTCCTGACAGTTGGAATAATTGATCATTGGAATGGGTTTCCTCCAGAAGTTGGGAGTGCCCCAAAACTGGAAGTTTTTAAGAGGTTGGACAACCATTTGTCTGAAATGGTATAGGTTTTCTGCTTGAGCAGTGGGTTGGACTAGAAGACATTCAAAGTCCCTTTCAACTCTGTTATTCTGTTAACTGATTAAATTAATTAAATAAATAAAGATAAATAAATAAATTTTATCAGATATATTTCTCCATCTCATGTCAATGTACAATAAATAATAATAAATAATATGATGCATACTCCTCTTGTCTGAACAAGACTTTCCAGGAAGTGACATTGGTTGGGTCCATAGGGTAATGGATGCCTTTTTGTGAAAGGTGTGGTAGCACATGCTTTGAAAGAGGCAATAATTCACTTTTTCTTGAAGAAGTCATTGTTGGATACTAACAGAACTGGACAATTCTCATCCAGTTTCCAGCTTTCCCTTTTCAAGTTTTATTTTATTTATTAAATTTATATGCTACCTATCTCCCCAATGGTTGTTGAGAAGTTTGTTGTCTTGTAACTCCACATGATCTTGGAGGAAGCAAATTAGCTGCACACCTTTCAATCAGGATTCAGTCCTGATAATATGGTAGCATATAGACAATGTTGATCAACCTTTGGTAGACTCAGGATGGAGGTAATTTATCCATGCTGGCCCTCAATCTCTCAGTGGCCTTTGATAATATCAATCATAGTATCCTCTGAGTCATCTCAGAGGATTGGGAGTGAAGCATATGCTGATGCACTAGTTCTCCTTCCTTCAGGGTTGATTCATATCACTCTGGTAGGTGGGAAGAGTTCCATGGCTGAATACCCTGCTTCGCAAGATTCCTTGGTACTGTGTTCATTCCCTGTTCCTATTTAACATCTCCATGGAACTCCTGGGAAGATTATCAGTTGAAACTGAGTGAGATATTCAACTATATATTTATGTTATGAACTGACCAAAGGATGCAATCAGAGCCTGGAAGCCATGGAAGCCCAGATGGAGAAGAACAGGCTTCAGTTCAGCTGGTGAGACTGAATGGGTGTGGGTTTTAAGACACACACCTGACCCCCAGATCTACAAATTTTCCATCTTTAGAATTAGAGCACAATTTGAGGGTCTTCCTGGACTCACCACTCCTGCTTGAAGAGGAGATGGCAGCCTGGCTAGGAAGGCCTTTACACAGGTTCACTTTGTGAACCAATTGAGCCCTGGATTGAGATGCCCTATTTGCAGTCATTAATGCCTTACGCACTTCTTGGTGGGTTTATATTAATATGGGCTAGATGGGTCTGTCCTTGAAAGACTGGAAGTGGTCCAAAGTGCAACAACAGCTGGCAATTTGGGGCATTCCACGATATGCCAATTTAATGCCCCTGATTTGTAAGTTACATTGTCTACCATTGAGGTTCTAGGTGTAATACAATGCAATGTACAATTTAAGGTGCTGGTTATCACTTGTAAAGCTCTACATGACACAGAATCAGGTTGTTTGTGGAACCACCTGTCTGATTATTTCAGGTCCTATCTTTTAGATAGCATTGTCTTGTGGGACCTAGGAATCATATTTCCTTTGTCACTGAACCTGTCCTGTGGAACAGCATTTTCCCCAAGATCTGGATGGCCCCAATTCTGTTCACCTTTTGGAAGATGTTCAGAAATTTGGATTTACCCATAGGCATTTGTTCCACGTGGTTCAATGAGTCTGGTTTGATTGGTTGGTTGGTGTACTAGTAATTCAAAGCAGGGTTTTTTCTTGACTGTGGATGGTATTGTGTCACTGTTTTTCTAATATTGAATTTTTAAAATTCTGTTTGGGTTTGATTTTGATTTTAACCTTCTGTGTACTGCCTACAGCCATTTTGGTAAGATAAGTGTGCAAGTACATTTCCTAAATAATTAAATAAACATTGATCTAATTTGCTTGAAATAGTACATTATTGATGCTAGTTGTATTTTAGAATATCACATTTAAAAATATTGCTTAATATTTAGAGTAGGCAGAAACATTTTTCTTTCCAGAACATTACTAGCAACAATAATATATTTTTTTAAAAAAATCTAGATGAATAGATAAACATTTCTGCTCATCAAATTTAGAGTTAAACAGGTCTATTTAAGGAAATGAACTGACAAAAAGAGATATGAAAAGTATTACATTTTCAGTTTCACATATGTTGAAATAATTCGTCAGTGTTGGGAAACTGTAGAGTTCGGGGTCACTTATAAATATAATCATAAAATATCCACACAGTGATCAGCCATTATTTTCCAGGAAAGGAAAAAAGCAGATTTATACATTAATCCATACCAATATTTTAAAAATAAATTGTACTTTAATGTCATCCATTCTCTGAAGACCAATATCAAATTCTCACTCTTCTAGTCATTTTTCAGTGTAAAAATATTAAAAATTGCAACTCAGGACAACTAGTATCTTAGCAAACTTTGTTTTGGTCCTATCATTTCAATTGTGTTATTACAAGTTTTTACATTGAATAGTTATTATATTTAACACAAGTAACAAAAAGTACTGTGTTTATATACAAATATTGTGTTTCCCAGAATATTTTTCCTATATAGATTTTTGCCAGAAAATATGTAGTAGAATAGTCTCAGCCACAAGCATAATGAACATATTTTAAAAGCCATGCATGCATAATTGCTTGATTTAAATATGCAATGAGGTATTCAATTTATCATACATGGTTATTTTGATAATTCCTGTATATAAATTACAGGAATAAAATATGTATCTGGAAAAGCACACATTGAGCTTGGGTTATATATTTTACCCAATTCAATGTATTTGCAAAGAGCATGTTCCAGCAAAATTCAGTATGACTTTACCTGGGACTCAAGATGCAGATTGAAACTGACTAAAAATGAGAGTGTCTAGTCAATTTCAATCTTGTGTCAATGTCATTGATAAAACCCTCTGTTGCAGTTCTACTGCAACTGCTGAGTTGACCCTAAGAGAAAAAGGAAGAGGGAGGGAAAGTAGAAAGCAAGGAGAAAGAAAGACAGAAATAAGGAAGATAGAAAACAACAGACTTACAGAGCAAGACACATAAAGGACAAGAAAAGAAAAGAGAACAGGAAACAGTTTTTGAAACTTCTCTACTTTCCATATGACTTTTTGCTGATATTTTCAAACATTAAAGATTATTATTATATGAACCCAGTTTATGCGATTGTTCACATAAAACATGTCAATGAGATTATGAAAGTCTTAAAGAGAATATAATTGTGCAATAATATTTATTAAAAAGTAATAATTCTTCTCAATTAAACAAATTTAAATCTTAAAATTTATTTTACTTTAAGATCTTGCTTACTCCTCTTTATGTTTGAGATAATATTTATTTATTTATTTATTTATTTATTTATTTATTTATTTATTTTATTACATTTATATACCGCCCTTTCCCTGAGGACTCAGGGCGGTTTACAGGGAGTTAAAAAACCAGCAATACAAAAGTTAAAAACCAATTTAAAAAAGATTAAACTAACCCTGTGCAATTAAAAAACCCCGATTAAAATAAATAAATTACTCCTCCATAATACACAAGATGTGGCATTTCTACTTGAAATGCCATCTCTCAAGAGATTAAATTGCTGCTAACAATGCCTTTGAGAGCTAATTAAAAAAAAATCTTAAATTTGAGAGTTAATCATTCGAGCATGAATACGTCCTACTGTTCTTTGTAAATATCTGTTCCCCTATTATTGCATTGTGGTTATTGCTGTTTTGATTTTAAATCATTTTCAAAAACTTTATATCAGTTTATTACTTATCTTAATTATTTTATAATCTATACACATGTATATATAATATTTTCCTCCAAGGTTCTTAAGACAATGTCTGTGCTAAAACATTTTCAATGGGTATATTAAAAATGTGTCCTGATTTTCATGTAAGCATTTCCAAAATATTTCAGAAATAAAATGTAAACTGTAAAAAGTACTACTGAAGATATCTCCTTCTATCAAATGGCAGTGGGGAGAAAAACCTGGTGTTTTTAAAATTTCATTCCATTCCTATGTTATATCTTGTCTCCAGAAAACTGGACAGCACCTTCCTGGATAATATTTAGAAAGGCCTTAAAACCAAGTTTTTACACAGATCTTTCAATTTAGTAAAATTAATTATTTTTAAGAATTGACATGCTCAATTATTATTATTATTATTATTATTATTATTATTATTATTATTATTATTATTATTATTATTATTATTATTATTATTATTATTATTATTAATTGATTTTATATACCGCCCTATTCCCGAAGGACTCAGGGCGGTTTACAGGGCAAATTAAACAATACAAATAAATACAATTAAAATAGAATTAAATTAAGACTAACCCACAATTAAAACAAATTAAAATTTAAAATTTAAGTTAAATTAAAACCCCCTCAGTCCAGGCCAGAAAGATCAAATAACCAAGTTTTCAGGTCCCGGCGAAACGAGCAAAGATTCGGGGCAGTCCGAAGTTCCACCGGCAGTTCATTCCATAGGGCAGGCGCGCCCACAGAGAATGCCCTCCCCCTTGGAATCACCCGCCGGCATTCCCTAACCAGCGGAACCCTAAGGAGGCCCTCCCTGTGGGAGCGCACAGGACGATGGGAGGCTGATGCTTAATATGGATGTTAGGCTGATTTCTTTCAAATTGCACTACTAATTTTATAGCTTTAACAGCTTTATATTTAGTTTTATACAGTGAGTCCTTATGGTATTGGCAATATATAAACAAACTAAATAAAACAGGCAAAAAAGGACCTTGTTTCTTTTCATCCATGTTTCCAGAAAAGTAACAAATCCTGATATGTTTAGCAGATTCCTAGCTTGTTATATCTGAATCAAGAATTGTATTTCAACATAATTTTTTAAAAAATGTTTCCTTATTGTTTAAAATATCAACTTCAAATACTTATTTAACAAATTTATTTTAAAAACTGATTCCCCATTTACATTTAACAAACCAAGAAAATTCTTCTATACTTCACACAGCTTGCTTTCTCTGCTGATTCACACATTTACTTATTATACTATAACATTTTGCCTAGTAAACATCATAGTCACCTACCCTATGATTGTTTATGAATATACTGTTATTTCTTTGTTATAACATTGCACTCCCTGTCATAACTAACACTTATTACTCCAGTTTCCTGATTCTAAAGTTATCATTTGTACAGTACTTGCAATTTAGCAATCTGATTTTTTTAAAAAAGCAACCAGAAGTAAACTATAATTTCAGATACAACAACTTTCTTTCATACATTTTTCTTTCTTTCTTTTTCATAAACATGCCTATAAAGAAAGCAGCTACTATACTCTGTGGCTCTAATTCCTGGGAATAAATGTTATTTTCAACATTCCGAAACTCTACATTAGATGTTCTTATACCAAAACTATAGGAATTATGTAAAGGTAGTATTTTTTTCAATTTAACAATGAAATAAAAGTTTGTTTTAAACAAGTGACACATTCTACACTCTTTTCAACTAGAAATCTGACAAACAAGCCAAATACTCAAATTTTCCATTTTGTAAAATTCATTTATATTATACTTTAAAAGTTCTCTAGATCCATCAAATTTACAGTATATTTATTTTTTCTAGTTTTTCCTAAATATTTTCTAGGAGAAAGGAAGAAGGATGATTAGAACATTTTCCTAGCTTCATAATGGTCTTATAATAGATACAAAAAACTTAAGTCTTTTCTCTCCACTAGTTTAAAGTAATAACAGCTTACCCTTTGCAATCCTATTATGCCTATAGTATTTTTTAGATGGAAAACTCTTTAAAAACAGTACTGTAATTGTAATGGTATGCATTTCTAGAACACATTGCCTGATAATAGTGAGAGTTTTGAAAAAGAGAAAAACGAATACGGTAATAATTTCTGCTATTTTAATACCATTCTAAGGTAGAGGTCCCCAACCTTTTGAGAACCAGAGACCAGTTCCGTGGAGAGAGGTTTTTCTGCGGACCGGAGGGGGCGTGCTTTCATGTACTGTCTGTATCCCACAGATGGGGCTTTGCTTGTTTGTGCAGATCTGTCTCTGGCATGCTGCAGCCCAGTGCCAGTCCACAGACCAGGGGTTGGGGGGCCCTGTTCTAAGGGACTATATGGATGTGGTAATATACTTCTAGGATTACATCTGCTGCAATTTAATAGACCATTCTATCAGACTGTATATAATCATCAAGACTTTCCTGAATAATAACAGATAATATGATGATGAATTATATTATATGAATTGCTGATCATATTTTTAATTGAATGTAGATAGTTTTTATATCTGTCTTTATATTGGTTCTTAATTTATTTTTATTGGATTGTTTTGACCTATTGTTGGTTGGCCAGAGTCACTTAGATGAAATAAACACACATTCAAATTAATTCAAATCAAATTAATGTAGATTTGAATAGCATACATTATGTCTTATTTTATGAAATGCTACCAGAGTGTTTAATATCCAATATTGTTGCATATAGGATGGTTGAATGGAGAATTCTAAAACATTTTGCAAAGCTTACAAATGTTAAAGATCATAGTAAAGTTGTTACAAGTTCCCAGTTTTTAAAATTCTTGATAAAAAATATTTACAGAAATAACAGCAACATGCCACTGTTGATTTAAATAGACCTGCTCTTAATATGACTTTAGTCTCCTTTGATTTTAAGATACAAAACTGTTAGCATATCAATAGAATTATGTTATTCATTTATAGCATGGAATTACAATACTTTTTTGTAGCACAACCAACCTATAAAAATCAGTAGCACTTGTTCCAAATACTATTTTTATTATCTCAATGATAAAATAAGATCTGCTAAAAAAAGACTGAACTAAATACAATATCATAGTAACTACAAAAAAAATCTATTTTGATGTCAGATGTTTGCAAAATTGTTCTACATTGTATAAAACCTCTCATCCATATAACCCTTACCCAGATAAATAATTATTTGCCATGAAGGAACTTCATATGAATCCAGTCATATTTCTGTAAGAACAAAAGGATACTTACTTGTGTTTGCTGAAGATATAAACAAATAAATTTAATAATATCACCTGTTCATTCACTCTGGAATGTGATGGCCCATGATGGATAAGAATCTTCACAATCTCTACATCTCCTTTCCAAGCAGCCAAGTGTATAGGAAAATACCCTTTATTATCTGCCACATTAGTGGATGCTTCATACTGAAGTAATTTGATAACTACATCCCTGAAAAATATTTTAAAAATGCACTAAGGATTGACAGATTCCTTCATAAAACTGTGAATTTATAGCACATACTGATAATATATACCAAAAACAATCACAAAATTATTCTTACGACACTGTCATTAATGCTAAGAAGCAGGAAGCAGATGTGTTTAAGAAATTTTAAAATGATTATAATGATTATAATCATCATACTCTTT
Organism: Vipera berus; assembly: GCF_964194415.1. Classification (NCBI taxonomy): domain Eukaryota; kingdom Metazoa; phylum Chordata; class Lepidosauria; order Squamata; family Viperidae; genus Vipera; species Vipera berus. Next base: position 57,303,184 of record NC_138208.1, read on the forward strand.
AAATCACCACTGAATAAGATATTAGGAATTATATATTCATAAAAGGTTTACTCTCTTGAGAAATGCTTTAATTTGGAAGATGGTAGTTAATGGCTAAATCTCATATTACAAAACAAATATAAATCACAGGAATTACAGAAATATTTCCTATTAGAGGTTCACAGTTAAAGATTTTGAAACTCCTATCTTCCTTCAATGATCTTCTCAGCAATCATATAATAGTAAAAAAAGGTCACTCTTATAGGTTCTGTCAGTGCTTTTTTTGTAAAAGAAAAAGGTGCCGGAACTCACACATGTCATACAACCCACCTTGCCTACCCTACAAGGTGCTGGAACTCCGTTCTGAGCATTCTATGAGAAAAAAAGCCCTGCGTTCTGTGAACTATCTTTCCAGCTACAAAGAATTGCTAGGTTTGGAATTTTGTTTTATGAACCACTGAATTTCAAGTAGTTGTTTATAATTAGGCACCATAAGCCAGCATCCCCAATCTTTACAGGTCCCTGGACCAGCAGTGGTGGCGGCAGTATGGGGGTGGTGGAGAGGGGATGGTTTCATGCACACATCTGCCACTTGCACAAATGGAGCATTGCACACTTGCTCGCTGCTTGCGCAGACTGGTTCTTCAAAAGCTGTAGACCAGTACCTGATTGCAGACTGGGAGTTGGGGACTCCTGCCATAAGCAATTGCTGGAAATTCTGGGTATCAAAGTTCCCACAAGCAGAAGGCATGCAAGGCTGCCCTATGATCTTGCTGGCCACTGGATCTTGGACAAAACGGGTTACAGAAAAAGCTCCTGCTCCTGTTTAACCTCTCCTGAGGAACATAATTTTTTATCAGATTTTTGGTACAACTGTTGACTCTTGGTGACTGTCTTAGGCTGACATGCTGCATATGATTCAACCCTTATATTCCAACTCTACTTCCTCATTGCATATCCCTTCTTTTTTTTCCAATTCCTAATTCCCTAATCACATTTTGATTCCGTTTCTTTGATCTTGTGAAGTACCAGATTTTTCTTCACTATCTTTTCTTCAAGCAGTATATTTCTCTATGAAGTTATATTTTGAGAATATTCTGTATGAGCAGTAGCGAATAAAAAGATTACATGTACCAAAAGAGCATATCTTGCAAAAAATTATGATAAATAAAACTTTCAAATTTATTTTTGAAAATAAGTGGAAAACCTTATAATTGTCCTGAAGATTATTTTGCTATAATTACAATATTCATCTATCCATGTCAGGTATATGCAACCAGAACCATTTGTGAATAGACTCAAATAGATATTTTATTGTTGATCACTTATCTTTCAAGAGCTGTCTGCCTTGACCTCAGACATTTCCTATCCTGAACCAATTCCAAACTGGAATGTCTCTTTACTCCCCTTAGAGGAGCCCCCTCTACTTTAGCCAGTGATTCCACTACAGTCCATTCATTCAAGCTTATACTGACCTAAACCCTATTGAGAACTTTTGGGTCCTTCTTAAATTTGAGATTTATGATGAAGGAAAACAGTACACATCTCTGAACAGTGTCTGGGAGGCTGCGGTTGCTGCTGCATAAAATGTTGATCGTCAACAGATCAAGAAATTGAGACTCCATGAAGCTTGTGACTGTTATTGAAAAGAAGAGTGTCCAAAATATTTATTTGTACAATTTGAGTTGTTTATTATTCTCACTTTATCAGATGCAAATAAATGAATGACATGGGCATATTTTTGTTTTTCATTTAGTTGCATGATAATTCTGTACACTAATATTTGCCCAAATAATGTGCACACATAGATAGTCTCCTAAGAAAGCCAAAACCTCAATTTTACTTTGTTAAATATTCAGGTTTGAGGTTTATTAACATTTTGGATTGACCAAGAGCACTGTAGTTGTTCAATAAGAAAATTAATCCTCCAAAGTACAACTTCCCTAATAATTGTGCCCACAGTGTATATGTTACTCGATTTCTAAAGGCTAGAAGCTTACTGATAATAACAAAAAATAAAACATAGAAAATAATTATAAAAGTATAATATGCCTCCCTGATGTGTTAATGTTTGGGCAGCAGAATCTTAAAGCATCCCTAACTGTTTCTCTGGACAGCCATGAACAGCCAGCAGTTCAAAAATATAACATGAAGGATATGATATGAATACAAATAGTGCTTGATTAACAATGGGAATAGGCTTTAGCCATCACTAAGCGATGTGATCTTAAAGCATGACGTCACATGATACCACTTTGCCACAGCAATTCCAGCACTCAAAGTTCCCTATAAGTGAATCATTGTAGGTCATTAGTGGGGATGTCAGATAATCATTATGTGACCTCCTGTCAGCTTTCCCACTGGTTGGAAGTCAGCAAAGAAGTTTGCAAAAGTTCACTGCAAGGAAGCCAAAATGGCTGGAACTCTAAATCATAAATATAATTTGTTCAGTGCCATTGCAAGTTTAAATCATTGCTGAATGAGTAGTCATTAACCAATGAAAACCTGTACCTGAGAATTGTTTCAGGTATGTAAGACAATTCTAAGAAGGCTCAAGCAAGAGATCATTGTAGATGACATTCTCCCAAATTTGGGAAAAGCAGTAATTCTCTTTTACCCGATCTTACTGAGTAGACAGATTCAAGCTTGGTTTATTTTCTTGCAGAGGTTTCATTACCCAACTAGGTAACCTCATCAGTGCTCTTCAACTGGTAAAACAGAATTTCTCAAAAAAATAAAATGCAGTGTTCCAGGTATGCCATAAGATGGCACTAGTCTGCTACAAAGTAAATGTTCTTTACTAAGAATATTACAAAGTATTATAGATCTCAAGAATGTCCTAGACCTAGAGACAAAAAAGAATACCTTTTTGAATATGCTTTCAGTCAACCTTTATGAATAAAAAACATATAAACTTTAGCCTGATGCAGAAATACAAATCACAAATCTAGATACAACATTTGTGGTCATAATGTTTTATCTTTTTCTGCAGCTATAAAATCCTTTTGAAGTAAAGGACTTGGACTTTTCTTTTTCTTGGAGTTCAATCAGAGGATGCAAAGAAATGGTAAACATGTTTTTTTTCCCCCAAGCCTTGATCCAGTTATTTCTCTGGCATTTTGCTTGTAATTCTAAAAGAGCAATAGCTTTTCTGTTTTCAGCAAAGCAATGGTCTGTAGTAAACGGTGTATGTGACAAGAACATTTCTTCCTCATGGGAATGGATATTGAAAAGATTTGAGTCTGCAGACTGCATTATTGTGAATACCTGGCAAGACTTCTGACAAGTAAGTTGCTTTCACAATCATTCATTAATTTACAATAATTCTGTAGGAGAGGAACAGGCTGAGCCTGAGGGAGGGATCAAACATATCACCATTCTTGAGTCCCTTCGTGCCCAAGAGATCAAGTCCAGCATATCTTGAATTCCATTGACTCTTATATACCCCAATTTTATTTAACTGTTAATAAATCAGATTCTTGTAGATAACATAAGCTTGCAATAAATCTTTATATTCATTTGAACTGTTTGGACTTCTGATTTTCCCATGCTTGACAAATTAAAAAAAATATTATATGGGTATAGCTTAAAAAGTTTTTCTTTTTTCAGTGAACTATGATAAGCACACACTGCATGGTAACACTCATTTTAGACATCATTGACTAAATCCATCAATATTCTGGGTATTGTTTGTTCAGATAAAAGATCAAATTCAACATGCCTAACTCCTAACTTAATCTTCCAATTGCACTCACAAGCAAGAACAGGGATATGTTGAAGAAATTAAAAAGTGTCTCTGTAAAACAGTTAGTAAAATGCCTAAGAGGGGACTATATTCTAGATTTAGCAATAAAGGAGAATATTTGTTGCCACCGCAACAAACAAGGAGCTGCACGTGTTCTCAGGTGCTGCAAAGAAGGCAATAGCAGCTGTAGGATACTTAAAAGTCTACAACGGGGAGAGTTGCAGCATCAGTTTTGTTACTGGAAAGGCGAAACTAACACCACTACAAGGTCACACCATGCCCAGATTAGAACTCCACAGTGCTGTTTTAGCCATAGAAACAGCAGACCTAATAACTAAAGCAATGAACCTTGACTTTCAATCCATCACCTTCTACACAGACAGCAAGGTGGTGCTGTACTGCTTCTACAACCAAAGCAGACACTTCTACGTCTATGCAAACAATAGAGTAGAAAAGATTAAAAGATCTCCAAGCCCTGAGCAATGGCAAAATGTGCCAACAGATCACAACCCTGCAGACCAAGCTAAGTGGTCCATTTTTGCATCACAGTTGGCAGACTCAGTATGGCTAAAGAGTCCTGAGTTTTTGGCTCATTCAGACAGCCTGATGTCACCAAGACCAGAGCAATACGTGCTTCCAGATCCAGGTCAAGACGCCAACATTCAACTGCAGGCACTGGACATGGGAACAGAGAAACTGCCCGCTAGCCGTTTCCTAGAACCAGCCCACCTTAAACTCTCCTACAAACGGAGACCCCACATATTTGGCGTAGCAGTAATCATCTTGTTCACTTGTCTTAGCATTCCAGGAACTCACTTTGCAGCAGCCTGCAAGGTCTTGCAGATTGATGAAGGCATCTGTCATGACCCAGTAATTGACAAATACCTAAAGGTCCAAAATTGTGTTTGGACATTCAATCATCCCCATGCATCTCACATGGGAGGAGTGTGGGAGCGCATGATTGGCGTAGCCCGCAAAACCCTGGACTCTATATTGACTAAGACACCCACACTGTCACATGAGGTCCTTGCTACCCTCATGGCAGAAGCTGCAGCCATCATCAACGCTCAGCCTTTGGTTCCAGTTTTCTTTGTTCCTGAGATTCTTTGATTCCAGTTTCTTCTGTTCCTGAAGATCCTTCAGTTCCGGTTTCTTCTGTTCCTGAGAACCCTTTGTTTCCAGTTTTTTTCTGTTCCTGAGAATCCTTTGGTTCCAGAAGGAGACCTTGTCTTGCTGAAAGACAAGGACGCCCATCGGAGCACTTGGCCCATGGGACTCGTGTACCAGGTCCTACCCAGCTCTGATGGACTAGTTCGTCAAGTCAAAGTCCAGATCGTGAAGCCACAAGAGACGGGTCGCGACCCGCAGACTCTTAAACAGCTTTACTCCAGAGCGATCACTGAACTGGTCCTGTTGCTGAAGAAGACTGAACTTGAAGACTGAACCTTGAACTATGCATATTGTGTCGACCTCATGATTGCATTGTTTGATGTAACACTTTGCTTATCTCAGTTATAGTTATGCATGTTTTGTATTACCTTAAACTTAAGCATGTTTTGATACCATTTTTTTTATTCTAGTTAATGGTCAGTTAATAGTCAATATTGCATGCTTGATGCTATGTTTTTAGCTTATACTAGTTAGTTATAGTGGAAATTTATATTTCCAAGCGGGGAGTGTGCTGGACCAGTATATGTTCAGTTGCTCTATTTTATATCTAGTTTAGGAATTAAAAACTGTTTTAGTGCATTCAGCATTTACAGGGTTAATACTAGCAGCAATGTACGTAAGAACGTGTAGCTTTTACAGGGTTAAATGCTGTTTCCTCAAGAGATGCCTTATGGGAATTGTAGTCTAACTGTTTAGTGAGTACCATGCTTATTTAGTTAAGTGGGTGGAGTTTTAAGTTTTATGGTAGGACTTCCTGACTTTGTCTTTTGTTCTACATCTCTTCACGAATGCACGCAAGGAGGCTTCTTTGCTCCAAACAATATGGGGTAAATTTACCTTCAATCTTTTACACTGTCAGGATGGACAGATGTGCCATGTTGGAGGATCTTATCAGCAAACGTAAGTCTGCATAGGATGCCTGACCAATAAAATCTGTTTAACACCATTCTGCAGAATTTATGCTATTTGGATCATTAATTATAAAGCAAATTAATTCGTGTTCCATTATAAAGGGGTTTCTTGGTACTCTTTGAGCTTGATTATTTTCTTGAAGACATTTCATCACCCAAACTAGGTAACATCAGTGCTAGTAAGGAGTGGGGCTTGCCCTGAATTTATATTTTAGTGGCTTCCCCTGTTAGGATTGGTGGGAGGGGACTTGAAGTTTCTTTGGTTGAGCTATTTACTGTTAGATTTTTAGGAGTTCCTTGATTGGGGTATTGTTTACTTCTTGACTATTGGTCTTATGTTAATCATATGTTGTGAAATTAAAGATTTTTCATCATTTCTTCTGACTGCAAGTTGGTTTGAGTGGTCAGACACTTTTTGATGAAGTCACAATGTTTGGACAGACTTAAGCATAGTTTCAGTTGGGAAACTGGCCATGCTAGACCAAACCAAGTTCAAAAAACACCAGAGAATTCCTGGAAGCCTGGCACTCAGACAAATTGGCTATCCTTAGACACACAGACATAAACAACATTTACACACAGTACTATGCAAAAGAGACAATCAAGTCCAAAAGGAAACAAAAAGACCAGAACACCTCCCCACTAGCAATTAACATCCAGATGAGCATAGATGGACCAGTACATCTTTTTCTGCTATCAGTTTTCTACGTTTTTATGTTTCTAAACACTATGACTGTCAGTAACTCTATCATAGAGCATTTTCATGAGAGGAGTGGGTGGATTGCTGAGCAATAAACAGATAGCCCTGAGCAGATTCAATGGCTGAAAAGGAAGCCAGAAAAAACAAAAACAGACTGATCCAGAAGGAACAGGAAAGTTGACTAAGAACTAATGCTTTGCTGAGAAGCTTGTTTGAAATTAGTTCTTTGCATTCATGTGATGTTGGCATAGAACAATGAGTACAACTGACAAGATATAGGCTTCTCCAGGAAATAGAAAAACTAGTAATTTCTAATATATTCTGATGGACTGCCATGAAATAGAAATTAAAAAAAAACTTCAGGGAATATATTTGGTACAGTAAGTAAGTAATTGAAAGTAAATACTTTTTAGAATTATCTATATGAACAATACCACTCATATCTAAATTGCTTTCCAGATTCACCCTGTGAAATGTTTATGTAAATAAGAAAGTGTTCATATCCCTTATACCCAGGATAGATATAACCCACTGAACCTATTTAGGATAGTTAGGAAGCTAGAATTCAAATGGTCCAGGTCTACCACCTGATGGAATTAATTGTACTATATTGCTTATTCTCGAAGAAGAAATAAAATACCAGATTCTAGAACAAAATGTGCAGGCAGGAAAAATTGAAATGAGCTTTACAATATATCCATTATTTATGAAGAAGCTGTTCCATATGATATTGTGACACATATAAACAAAACAAAAAGACCTTCTCCAAAAGAGATAAGAAATATCACAGCAGATAGTGGCAGCACCTAGATATATCTTTGATATGTAAGAAAGGGAGGTAGCAGAACTTAATGAGAAATCTCTTCTATTCCAGGCAGCGACAGTTACTACTTGAATAGGAATTCACACCTACTCACTTTTTAAACACATTTAACCTACTTTTCTGTGCTGGCCTTGATGGTTTCTTGCCACAATTGAGCAATAAAGGAACTCAGGCAAAACAATCTTTTAGAAGCAAAAGGTTCTCTTTATCAGTATCTTAGAACAGCAACTGTAAATGTAGTCAACAGATTTGTTATAGGTTAAGACAAGGAACTGAATAATCAAACAACAAATCTGAGGGGAGAGACAGTAAACAGGATGGAATGGAATCTAGATTTCCAAGCACAACACAGCAAGATAAACCGAATAAATCAGAGACTTGAAAAGTTTTCTCCTAAGGACTGAGGCCAATAAATCAACAATGCCAAGCCTCCACCCAAATGTACAGATAAGCTACAACACTCACTAGAGTTTGCTCTTCTGTTGGCCTGCTCTTTGGCAAGCTTTCGACCTATGGAACTCAATCTCTGCTACTGGATCTTTATCACACACTTCTACTTAAGACTGGGTATCTGAACTGCAGAATCTAGAAACAGGCAGTAGGGGTAGGCAAAGATTCCTTGGGATTTATTGGATTTGTCTGAACCAGCATGGAGTCCAACACTGCTGGACTCACCCAGTCCGGGATTATTGTCTTCTGCCTCCTCATCTGAAGACATATCCATATGCACTGTGCTGGACCAGTATACATTCAGCTGCTCCATTTTATATCTAGTTTAGGAATTAAGAACTGTGTTAGTGTATTCAGCATTTACAGGGTTAATACAGCACCCTAGCAGCATTGTATGTAAAACATGAAGCATTTACAGGGTTAAACATTATTTCCTCAAGAGATGCCTTATAGGAATTGTAGTCTAGCTGTATAGTGAATACCATGCTTTCTAGTTAAGTGGGTGGAGCTTTCATAGTTTATGGCAGGACTTCCTGCCTTTGTCTTTGTACTATCGCTCTGGATGAACCCTGGCATCTGGCTGGGAATATCAAGCTCCATCTTCAACATGTAACTTTGCACAGGATGGAAAGTTCATCATTTTTTTACCTAATGAGATGGATCCAAATTACAACCTTGCATTTCGGATGGACCATTGTTAGTTATTGAGTTATTGATATTGGACGCATGAGAAATAAAGTAATTTGTTATTCCCATTTCATTTGAGTTTATTCTGGCCATTTCAAGAGGGATCAGCATTCACATCTACTTGAAAAGGAACATGCACCCTTAAGTATAAAACCTCTTTTGGAGATCAGATTCTCTCTGAACAATTATATTCTCTCTCTCATGTTCCTTTTCTTGCAAGAGCTTAGACACTCTTGGCATACAGTAGTGGCCAAAATTGTGGGAACCTTTTGGGAAAAGTGTACATTTGAGGTTTGATGGCTAATAACACCACTTTTGGGGGGGAATAGTACCATAAAATTATATATGAATGGAAAGATAATTTAATCAAGAATGTAATGCAACAAGATTTGTCAAATTATCTGTATTCTATGAAAGTTTATAGCCAAATAACCAGAAAAAGGAAGCACAACTTGCTTAGGTTGATATCAGGTAGCTTTCCTTCATCTGATTGTAGCCAATGAGCATGAGTGTTTAGAGAGCCAATCAGGTGTCATCTTGTTTTGGCAATGAGCCAATCAGATCAAAGCAGGATTCAGTTATTGATGTCATGTACTGAAGCTGAGAGGAGGACATTTGTCAGTGTGTTATGTGATCGCTATCAAGTTGGTTGGGGTTTTTTGTGTTCTTTCATTTAGTGAGCTTGTAAAACGTAATAAAATTAAAGTAATGGTGCAAAGAGTTGACTGGTCACCCAGAAAATGATGTAAAATAGTATTAAGTGAACAAGGCTACAGTTATAAAGAAATTAGAAGAAAAATTGGTGGAAACTTAAACAAAGGTGGCATTTCTAAGTTTTTTAAGAGGTATAAGGAGACTCAGTCACTACAAAACCACACTGGTAAAGGCAGGAAAAGGTGCACAACAGCAAGTGATGATAGAAGAATTAAGAGACTGTGCCTACATGACTGAAGAAAATCATCTGGGTGTATACAAGATGAAATGGCGCAATGCAATGTGAAGTTGAAAGCAAGGACTGTTCAGCGCAGACTGCAGGAATTTGGCCTAAAATCTAGAATTCCATGAAAAAAGCCACTTTTATCTCTCAAGCAAAGGTTGAAAAGACTAAACTGGACTAAAACCCATCTTACCTGGACAGAGGAACAATGAGACAGTGTTATTTGGAGTAATGAGGCCAAGATCTCCCTATTTGGTAGTGATGGCATAAAATACGTAAGGAGAAGAATCGGAGAAGATTTGCATCCTGATTGCATTACATTTACCATGAAACACCCAGTCAGTGTAATGATCTGGGGTTGTATGACATCAAAAGGTGTGGGCAGAATTTATGTGATTAATGGGAATATAAAAGGCCAAAAATACATTAATGAAACACTTGAGCCCAAACTGAAGCCTTCCACACATGATCTTTTCCAAGACAATGAAACATTTATATTTCAACAGGATTCAGCTCCATGTCATGTTGCTGCTGTGTGCAAAAAGTGATTTCAAGATAATCATATTCCACTGCTGGAATGGCCTGGGAATAGCCCAGACCTTAAGCCAATTGAAAATCTATGGAGCCAACTAAAGAAACTTGTTAGTCAGAAGCAACCCAGCAATAAAACCCAGTTAATAGAAGCAATCATTCAATCTTGGTTTCACATTATAACAGCTGCAGAACTAAAGGACTTGGTTCACTCCATGGGAAGGCATTGTAAGGCCATAATTCATGCTAAAGGTTACCCAACTAACTGACATGGTGATATTTGTATATCTCATTTTTTCTATGGTGATAATTTTTGTATATCTCATTTTTTTCTACATGTTTCACTTTTCTTCTTTATAACTGCTATTCTAATAGCAAATCCTTCATAAAAGTTATTGCATTACGTTCTTGATTAAATTATCTTTCCATAGATAAATAATTTTATGGTACTGCTCCAAAAAAAGTGGTATTAGCCATCAAACCTGAAATGTACACTTTTCCCAAAAGGTTTCCACAATTTTGGCCACTACTGTAGTTTAGCTCAAATTTGTGATCAGTCTGCTCTAACCAGGTTTTAAGGTTAAGCACCTGTTCTTATGTGTACTGTTAGCAGAACCTTTTGGTAGCAGAGAAGTAAATCTATATTATAGGTTTAGCTAATTACAGTTATGATTAATCAGGTTAATCATAGATTGAAAATGTTCTCAGAAGTAAACTTTAGGAAAGACCTAATCTGGGAAGGTGCTGCATGCTCACCATTTTCAGGGATTTATTTTAGAATGAACTCAGTTATCATGTTTTACTTTCAGCTCATTTGTCTGTTCATTTTCTCCAAACCGCACAACTTGCTATCAGCAATTTATCATGGCAAAATATTAAATCACAGATCTCATTATGAAACACTAGTAACAGTTTCTGGGTAAGCTTCTTTGGAGACAAGTACAAAGATTATTGATTGATCAAAGTGATCTATGCTAAAAGTCTGGATAAAGGTGAAGCCACTTTATGTGTATGGCTGAATGTCAGCACAATCATGACAACTTTTAGCAGCCTTACCTACATCTTGAATAGGACTCATAGTACTCTCTAGGGCAGTATCTCTTCAATTCTCAATGCCTGCAGAACTTCAGCCCCAGCTCTGAGAATGAGAATGAGAAAAGCAGCTCTGAGAAGGAGAGCAACAAAAGCAAAGTTGCATTTGTCCCTGCTATGTTGCCCCCACCCTCCCAAAATTCAGAATCTAGGTAATCTAAATAATATGAACAGTAAGATTCTAGGGAAGTGTAACAAATCTGGATATAATCTCTAATCCAAAAAACAACATTAGAATGAGCTATCGAATGGACTGGGCAAGTCAAGACAATAGAAATGGAGGGCAACTGCTAAGTGATCTATTATTATTATTTATTTCTCCTTCATAGGCTGTCCTTCATTCAAAAGTGAAAGTTCAAGAACTGAGGAAATCCTATCAAGCACTGGAATTAATGAAGGGAACTGAAATGAAACTCATGGAGTTGGACTAATGATAAAGGAATTTCAGTTTAAATGCTGTTATAAGAGGAATTAAAATTGTCAATGTTGAAAATGTTGGCATTAAGAAAACGTCTATTCTAGTACACATGTTTGTGCACTACTTTGTTTTGTTCTACCTCACTATTAAGTACAATAGAAGAATAATAAAACAGTCTTGGCCTCAGACTACAAGAAAGACAAATGACTGCACTGTTGTAAGTCAGCCTAGCAACTTGTGTTGCATTACTAATATTAAATATAGTATCAGAAGCATGACCAAAGTTGAAATTCATAATGGAGCTGAAAGCAAAGCCTGTGATAGAATAATTAAACGTACAAGGCTGGACACCTGAAAAGTCTCCTCAGTTTCAAAGTCTTACGCAACTGTTCCTGTTTTTCCAAGCCTAGAATATATGCAGGCAAGAATGTCACCAGTTTTGAGTAGATGGTGGCCTGAAGACACAATGTCATACTTGTTTAGCCACACTATCACCCACCGAAATTGTTTCCTTACAAAGACTGCTGTCAAGTAAGAGGATATATTTATGGCAAGAGTATCAACTTTAATTCTGCTAATGTTCATAGAATGTTCCTGTAGTTGTAAAACTTCCAAAGAAGAACCCTTTGGCCTATAAACCAGAAGTAAATAAGGATGAGATGCAAAATTAGCATGAGAAAAAAGCATAACAAAAGAGGAAAGAACAGGAAAATAAGGACAACAAACAATAATGGAAAGAGCATGGAAGTTTGGGAACTATTTCAAGTTTGGGACATCTGCACATTTTTCCTTTATCAAAAGAAAAAAAAACAGCAGTCTCAACACATGGTTAACAAAACGACTGAGGAATCCCCACTGTAATGAATTTAGAGATAAATGGAATTCTACCATAAATGTATGTAGTCACCAAGATTTCTATAACATAACTCCTATTTTTTATTTCAATTAATCAGGTTAATAAGACACTGAAAATCTAGTTTGCTTGATTCTGAGCAGTTGCTAAGGGCTTGAAAATAATAGTTGTAATTATAGTTATAATAGTTATAAGACATCACCTCAATAAATGAACAAGACAATGCTATGCTGTTAATGCAGCAATACAACAAAATATATAGGGTGACAGAAACTTTTGCAGTTCTAGTATATTTGCAAATCCACAGATATAACGAAAAAAGACCAGAAGTACTTCAGGAAATATCATGGACATGGAACAGGCACTGATCACCTAATAGTAGCTACTAAAACCTAATATCTACCGACCAAAATAAACAATTATCACAAAATAGTACTGTTGAAACATATTTTTAAAAAATCAGTCCAGGACAACAAATACTTATGGTATCAAGAGCTATTGGGAAGCCACCCAAAATTCCAGAAATCATACAACAATATTATACTTCTCCACCTTCACACTGGCACAATCCATCCATTAGGTTGAAGAATGGCCCTCACAGATATTTTTTCCCCAATAGCAGCTGTGTTGTCTAACTATTACCATTGCAGTAGATTATATAAAAAACCGCCAATGTAAGAATGAATATTATTGAGATCAATTTTTTTATAAATAAGACTTTTTACTGCTATTTAAAATAAAGTAGAAATCTAATTTGTCTCAAAGAGGCCCTATCCTGTCAAATCTAATCAGTTATGAAAAATGTAAGTTTAAAACCTAAAAACTTACTGACTCAACAACCTAGTCCATATCTGTACTTTATTCATGTGTTGTTCATTAAAAAGTCACTATATAGAACTTTACTAATCATTGGAGTAGATCCTGCTATAGTAGGCTTCTTCAACTGCAAAACTTGCATAAATATTCTGCTAAAATCAACATAAACACAAAAATATGATAATTTTATGCAGCCTAGAATCAATACAAACATGCAATACAAACTAATTCCAACATAATAGTAATATAGCACTTACTTGTGACCATTCAAAGCTGCATGATGTAAAGCAGTGTATCCTGAACTATCTGTGCAATTTATATTTGGTCCTCGCCAGATGCTGAAAATAAAAAACAAATTCCATTGTAACAGTATAAAGTTACTAACATTTAATAAAGGATTAAATATTATTATGAAACAAATCAATGACATTTTAATTGTTATAAAGGTAAAAGAATAATGTTTTAATTTTAACAGTTAAAAACATGGTATGACTATTTTATATATGAAAATAAAGAACAATTTCATTGTAACAATATAAAGGTACAAACATTTTAAAATGATTAAAGATTAATATGGAACAAATAAAAACATTATTTTGTCATAAAGGTAAAGGAGTAATATTTTAATTTTAACTCTTAAAAACGAGGTATGACTAGTTTAGACATTGGAACTTTGATACTGATGGCAATCCCAGGTGAAAAATTACCATCTCAGAAAAGCTGACTTTTCAAGTTCCTATGTAAAGTACATACTTGGTATTCCAGAGTGTAAACTGAAGAATTTGTTGATCAGGAATAAATAAATAGGAATAAAATTCTTTTCTCAAGAATACTGGGCTTTGCCTTACAGTATAGAACAAGGGTAGGCAACCTCGGCTCTTTTATGACTCATGGACTTCAACTCCCAGAATTCCTGAGCCAGCTGGCTCAGGAATTCTGGGAGTTGAAGTCCATGAATCATAAAAGAGCCGAGGTTGCCTACCTCTGGTATAGAAGAAACTCCAGTATTCCTTTATTTATAATTACTAAGGAATTATTTTTTTACTCCTTTACCCAAGAATAGGGGAGAAAGGTTCTGAAGAGTTAACAATTCAGAGGACAGATTGCTGGTTAAACATTTAATTACAGTATAATCTTCATATGAGATTCAAGGTGCTGGTGATGACCTATAAAGCCCTAAATGGCATGGGTCCGGATTATCTTAGGGAGCACCTGCTGCCAGCATCTACTTCCCATTGTCCTGTGCGCTCCCACAGGGAGGGCCTCCTCAGGGTCCCGCCGGTCAGGGAGTGCTGGCAGGCAATCCCCAGGGGGAGAGCGTTCTCGGTGGGCGCGCCTGCCCTATAGAATCAACTGCCTGTGGAACTCCGGATCGCCCCCGACCTTCGCTCGTTTCGCCGGGACCTAAAAACCTGGCTATTTGAGTTAGCCAGCCTGGACTGAGGGATTTTAAGGTTTTAAATTTTAAATTTTAAACTCTTTTGGGGCTATTAATTTAATTTTATTTTAATTTGTACATTGCACTGTTTTAATTTGCCCTGTAAACCGTCCTGAGTCCCTCGGGAAAAGGGCGGTATATAAATCTAAACAAATAAATAAATAAATAAATATTTATTTAGTTAGTAATGGCAAGCTTGTTACATTTGTGTTTTGCATGAACTGGAACTAAGAGTTCTTCCTGCAGCTTACTTCTCTTCTTTTTGCACATCCCTCTTTGCACTGTATCTACAAATTATTAAGTATGTACAGCCTGATTAGTTTTTTACCTTACGTCTAACCTCAAATACAACTAATAAGAAAGGGGGTGGGATTTTGTGATATATGTTATAGTTAACATGAAACTTTAGCAAATTTTCCCAAGTGTTAAACACTGATGCTGTATAGTGATTGAGAAAAAAGCCACTATTTTTCATGTAGAGTTTCATGTAGAGCAGACATGTCAAACACAAGGCCCGGGGGCCGGATCCGGCCCGGGAAGTGGTTTCATGTGGCCCGCAAAGCCATCCTGGAGACAGTGAGAGAACGGCCCCCTCTGCCTTGGCCCTGGCCCAGAGACCCTCCTTCTGCCAGAGACCCTCAGATCTGTCCCACTCTTGCCCAGGCCACCATAGGCACCCTTGATGCGAACGATGTAGAGCTGGCCACGCCCACCCAGTAGGCCATACGCCCACCCTGGCCATACCCACCTGGCCCCTTGAGGGCAACCGCAATGCTGATGCGGCCCTCAATGAAATTGAGTTTGACACCCCTGATGTAGAGATTCTGATTGGGGTTTAGCAGGTAAAAAGGGGCAAAGAGTAAACAACTACAATTCCTAATATAAAGAATATCTTCCATGATTTACCAGAATAGACTGAAAGCACTGCCAGTACCATAAAGCAGCTATGGCCCAGGTATTACCGGCTTTTAACTGTTCAACTTTTCCTCCCTTTGTATGTATTTTTTACTAGTCACATTTTTAACTTGTCAATGTTTGATGTTTTCAAACTGTAAAATTTCTAGATACTTGTAGGTTTCATTCTAATGACTCCTAATGTTGACAGGCCCACATTTTCATTTCCAACCACAAATTCTATCTTCCACTGCCTCATTGCTTTTTCTATAAACATTCTAATGTTTTTACTGACATCAATTATTTCCAAACAACATTTGATGATCAAATTCTATAGTAATGAATCAAATATCTTTTTATTATCAATTCAGAACATATATAAATTGGTTTCTTGGCTTTTGTAAAATTATTTTATCAATTAGAGGTTTTATTTATTTATTTATTTATTTGTTTGTTTTTATAAACCGCCCTTCTCCCGAGGGACTCGGGGCGGTGTACAGAGTAAGGTAGGCAAACATAATGAAACAGTACTGAAAAACAATAATCAAAACAAACTGGGACCCCAATTAGAGCTATCAGGCCAGGCCGGACTGCTGGAACAGGTAAGTCTTTAAGTCGCGCCGGAAGGTGCGGAGGTCGGGGGCCATCCGGATTTCAGTTGGTAAGCAGTTGCCATTTTGTGCCTCTATTTTTCCTTTTATTTCCTTTCTCTTCTACTGAAAGGATGTTATTTTCTTCTAATATAATCTGTGAGTAGTTTAAGCATTGTAGGCAAGCATATTATTGACCTATAATTTCCTGATGTTGTCTCTTTCTGTAGGTCCTTTTTGAATGACATACAATTTTGCCAGTTATTAACCAATTGTTGATATCTCCTTTAAGTAACACTTCATTAAGTGTTTAGCAATAATTTGAGGTAGGCTAGTCAGATATTTGAACAAAAAGCCATGCAATTGATCATTTCCAAGATATGTCCAGTGTCAACTGAAAATGAATAAGGAACATGGCCACAGCCGTGCTCATTTTCAAAGTTGACAGAATCATGACATCCCATTTTTAATCCTTTTTACTGCATTTTTAACTATTTCTGCTGTTATTATTAGTTTTCCATTTGATTTTTACTAAATTTATCTTCAAATTCTTTTATCCATCCAGCATTTTATTTTATTTTTATTTTATATTTCTATTAAATCTATGTAATCCAGATTTAATAATATCTTAAAGGACTATCCTAGATATATAAATACCATATAACTGTTACCCTCACCATAATCTGTAATAAAAACATATTTTAAAATCTTTGGAATGATGGATGGACAGCAGTTTTAAGGCATTTGAAAGCGCTGTTATAATCTGTCTCAGTCATCTTTTTTCAAGATTAAATATACTAGCCCTTTCAATGTCTCTTCATAAGACTTTGTTTTGTTACATTTTTCTAAATCTATTAGACTTTTATCTCTTATCTCTTTATCACTTCAATAAAATATGAATTGTTCCTAACCCCTTAGACCACACAATCATGAAATGCAGAAATAACAATTCCTCTAACACTTACAAATGCACCCACAATTTTAAGACCGTATGGTAGCATAGTACTGATAAGAAACATGATAACATTAACTGTAGGGATTAGCCTGTAAAGAAATTAAGTACTTCAGCCTAAATAGACAAGAACAATCTTTGTGATTCCTCTCTGGATAAGGAAAGGACTTGGGATCACCCACAAGTATCCCAGACAGTTGTTCCTCATAAGGAGACTGTGAGACAGTGATTTTTCTGGCAGGTTTATTGCTCTGGAAGATGAGAGATTGTCATCTTTGCCCAAAATGCAGTCGACACCTTTATAAAGTTCACATACTTCCTTTCTTAATCATTTCAGAAATTGCCTGTTAACTATTTTTCAGATATTAGGAACTTCCACAATAGCAAGTTTTACTACACTTCAGTCCTTTGTGAAAGAAGTTTTATACAATTTTAAGGATTTTAAAAAATCTCTCTTTTTGGAATAAACTGCAAAAGGGTATTTAGAACACTGATTTTAGAAACTTAACTCTGCTCACTGCCAGGAATTCTATCCTGACTAGCTCAAGTTTAACTCAGCCTTCCATTCTTCTGATGTCAGTAAAATGAAGACCCAGATTGTTGAGGGCAATATGCTAACATTGTAAACTTTTCAGAGTGCTGTAAATGCACTGCAGAACACTATATTAGTCTAAGTCCTATTACTATTGATAATATATTAACCAGCTCCAGGATGCCACTTCTCCAGGTTAGTTGGCAGAGCCAGGCCAAAAGGGTGGGTGTGGATCTCACCTTGGGGAGCACAATATTCCAGAGGATGGGTATCACAGCAGAAAAGGCTCTTCTCCTGGACTCTGCCAGTTGAAATTCCTTCACCAATGGGGTCCACCACATGCCTCTTCTGCTGGCACGGTAGAGGTTCCTCAGATAATCTGGACCCATGCCATGAAGAAGGTGATAAGCAACACCTTGAATTGGACCCAGAAGCAGTGAAGCTTATGGAATAGTGATGTTACATGGACCACACAAATGTGTTCTGTACCAGCTGAAGCTTCCAGATACTCTTCAAGGATAGCCCCATGTAGAGTATGTTACAATAGTCCAACCATGAGATGACCAGGGCTTGAATGACTGACTGCATTGGACATATTGAAGGATATTTGTGAACAAATGATCCAGAAGTTAATTTTAAGAATGTCTGCCATTAATGATATGGAGAAGGAGCATGTTTTACTGGATAGGATTGAAACTGATATGCTAGACTGGGTATACAAGTAAAACCAGCTGATATCAAGAAACCAAAAAAGGTGATCTGGATAACTTTCTTATATTGAATTTACAAAAAGAGATTTCTTAAAATTTTCAAGAATTTTGTGAGACAAGAGATAGAAAAAATTAAAAGAAATCAAGTTATTTGAGTTTTGCTGACCAGGACTGAAGAAAGTTATCTGGATTTGTTTATAAATAAGAGATATGAAAAGAAGACATCATTTCTTGTATTTTAAGAGGTGGTAAAACTATTTATACTGTACATGTTGTTATAAAGAGAGAAATCAATTCTTTTTATTTTATTTCTTTCTTTACAATATAAATACACACCCAGGTTGTACCCAAAAACACCTTTGTGCCTTCAGCGCAAGCAGCATTTTATGACACTAGACAAACATATGGAAATACAATATAGAATCAAGAGAAAATCTGACTATGTACTTGCCAATGGTTTTCTTATTTACAGTTATTAGACAAATGAGTTTATGGTTTTGAACCTGAGTTTGAAATGCAGTTATGTACAAATGATGAACATGTAATTTCTAAAGTGTATAAATTTCTATTGAAATTTGAAACAGAAGAACAAGAAGTGTGAGCCTTCTTAGCTAGACAGGAAATAGAACATTTGAGCTACTTCTACTTTATTATAAGACTACATTAACAGAATCTTGCAAATCTGACAGTACAAATCTTTTGTCATTTCCTTTCAAGTCTGAGAAGTTAGGGATGACCCTTCTGAGCCTCTTTCCCCACCCATCAGGCAACTGCAGGCTGTGTCCTCTCTTATCTGATTGTTCCCTGAGTAGCATCTCTTCACCTTATTTCTCAAAGTCTTTCTCACATACCATTCCAAGTGAAGTATGATAAAGTAGGCTAAAAAAATGGTTATAATATACAGCTGGAACTATATGTGGTTGAAAGAATTGAAATTTCCATTATTATAATCTTTAAGATAATGTTTATAAAATGATGTACCATTGGTATGTCACCAAAGAAATAGAGGATGCAATAGAAATCCTTTCTCAGTGCCTGGATGCTGTTAGGACTCAAAGAGAAACAGATTTGGACTCAAGCAAAATGGAGTGACTGTTAATTCAGAAGTCTACTGATTTCATAATAATACCAACTGATTTTCAATGGGGTTGTGCTCTCTCAGAAAGAACAAACAGAAACTTTGACCAAGACAGCCTTTGCCTTCCTCTGGTAGGTACATCCATTCTGGTCAAATTTGAACAGGGTACATTGAGAACGCTCACAAATATCTTTCTAATCTCATAACGTAATAAAATAAAAAATGTAATAATAAAAATAACTGGATTACTAGATTTCCAACTCACTCTATATGGGACTTCTCTTGAGGACCACCAGAAACTTCAGCTACCGTAGTCTTAAATGCAGCAGCCTAAGTGCATACTGAACAGTCTTGGTATCCTACATTATACCATTCAGAAACTGCAGTGGTTATTACTATTTTTAAGTACAGCTCAAGGTATTGGTCACTATTAAAGCCCTATATTATGTGGCATTGAACCAAGGTGTTTTTTAAAAAAACAGCACCTTTCCCAGATAGATTCTATCCAACCAAATTGGATGATCAGGGAGTGCCTGCTGAAGATCCCTCCTATCACAAGGTATAAAAACAGGAATATGACACAAAATGTTGTCTGTAGGATTTCTTACTTTTTTGCCCCTCTCCCTTAACTCAAAGGCTACTAATAACTTCACTTTTTCAGGAAGCCTTGGGAACTGATCAGCATTCTAACATTAAAAGGATCAGCAACTTTAAGAATAATGCTGTCAAACCTTGCCATACTGTACAAACATATCCAAGAAGCTCTTTTATAACAACAGAATATACTATTAATTTAAGGAATATGTTCTGAAATTCCTCAAATTTCAAAGGACATTCAAGCAGGATCAGGAATGTAATCCTCAAAATAATCTGGATTGTTTCTGTGCCTCCTGAAAATGCAACTTTACTGCTTCACACAACATATTTTGCATACAACATATCTATGAATTTACTATAAAGAAGAAAGTGGAGGGTTAAATTGTTTATTAAAATACAGGAGACATATAGTTAGCTATACACCTTCACGTGTAATATTTATCACATCAGATATTTCCATGAGTAGGGCATTGTGTAATTTTATTTCATTGAAAAGAAAGATAGTACTTGGAATAAATGAGCATTTTTCTTAACTTTTATAGGCTAGGCTACAGGCTCAATATACACTATTTAGAGTGAACAAACAGTAATTTTTGCTAAATCCATGAGAGGCAGAAACCTCTACTTTTTCCCATGCAAAAGTAGGAAACTTCAACTCACTGAAGTCTACCTGTAGTATACTAAATAACAGTTAAGAATTCTGTTTTGGAGCTGATTATCGCAAAAATTACTGAGACTCTTGAGAAAGGGGAAAAAAATAATACCCCCCCACACACACACACCTTTGACAAACCCTAATAAAACTTCAGTAACGATCAGAAAGGGTTTTTTTTTAAAAAAAATTGTAGTATTATTATCATTCCCACTTCCAGGATTTATACTATCAGATGCTAGTGATCTGAGCAAGCCAATTTGATCAGCTTTTAATTTTATGTCCCATCCTTCCAGTGATTTACCGGTAATCTGTATTCCATAGGTCAATAACTCCTAATGTTTCATAGGTTTCCAAAATCAAAATCTCTTGGTTAAGACATGTTTAACTTTTTTTAGATGTTCAATAATGTAAGGTCTTTTGTGTTCCAAATAACTGGCTTTATTAATTTTGTATTCACAGCATAACCTGAACAGTATTAAAGGAAATATATTATATTCCCTCTTGATTTTTTCCATGGATGTCAATACTCAAATACACAGCTAAAATCTGAAGGTTGTTTGAAGTTGTCTGAAGGTTGGATCATTGCAAGTGAACTAATTTTTTGTTGTTAGTTTGAGAGACATTTCACTGCCTATCCAGGCAACTTCCTCTGTCAGAGCAAGACAGTTGGGCAGAGAGTTGTTGGAATGTACCAACTCCTACCACACCAAACTCAGGGATTTCCTCCCCAAAGTGCATTGCAAAATTTCTTTACCTTCACTTTCAGAATGGTAAAATAATAATATTACCAAGAAAAGTTAAAACCATTAATATTTATTTAAATTAATGTGTAATATAATTCACATTTTATATCAATACATATTCTAATTAACTTATAAGTTGTGCATAGGGAAAATGATTACACCACCTAACAGGTTGATCTTGAAATATATATTTGCTATACTATTATCTGAATACTTAGAAATTAGAAACAGTTTTTCTAAAATGAATATACATATTTTTAAAAATATAAATTTGTGCAGTTTATGCTGTACTTTGTTTTTAAATGCCAAAGGAGAGATGTTTTGTTTAATTTAACAAAACATTCTTTGTTAGCAATCCAAATTTAATTAAAAATGTCTACAGAAAGTAATGTATTTTTGTAAATTTATTAATCATCACTTTTCTATAATAGCAAGTTACACAAAGTTTGTAATAAATATATTCCTTCAGTCTTTGAACATGAGTGAACAAAAAGATTTGTACAGCTACCAATCTATTGTTAATATTCAAGCAAATGTTGTGCAAATAATTACCGTAAAGATAGATGAGTTACTATGAAATGAACATTACATATAAAAATTGTAGATGTGTACATGCAAATACAAATGCTACAAATAAATTCAAAATGTATTTAAATTGCTCACATTACTTAGGTTATATATTGTATTACAGTTTCTAACATGCTACATGTATGCTAAGAAAAATTCTGCTATTGCCACTCTGAAAAATTGCATAGCTAACTAAACTACTACTGATTATAATTAAAAATGAAACAATTAAAAACCATTTTAAGCATTGTATTTATAGAGATAGGGGCAGGTTGACAAAATGCAAAGAATCCTTGAAAATTAAATGCTCTTTTTACCTATTACTGAAACAATTTTCATTTTTTTATTTGTTGTGATGATGCACCTGAATTATTAGTTAAAATTTTAGGTTAATATACCATGATGTTAGTGTAATTCTATTTTTTTTAAAGTGTGCTGAAATCTTTTGGCTAGTTAAACAGCTATGAAAAACACTTTACCCATAGTATACTTAGCATCTCTCATATTAACATAACTCTACATGTTACACACTGTCTGAATTAAAAGTTTGTTGCCTCCTTCTAAAAATGCTTACTAATCCAGTTCTTCATAGCTCTAGAAACCTTGATCACCTGCTGCACACAATGTACACCAATTTTTAGAGACAGCCTCTCAGTTGGAGTTCAAATGTTTTCACAATATGCTACATTACCACATCATGTACCTGATTTATCCTGGAAAAGCCAACAGCGTAGAATTTGCTACAGTTACGAATACTAAGTCTACATATCAGGCCTGCAAAAATCTGGATGACCTCTAGATGGCAGAAAGGGGATACAGAAAACCTTTATATCTTTTCTGACATGCAGAAGTCAACCAGAGTTTTGCAGCCCTGATGTGGCAGTCCTACATGAGTAGGGAGATTGGGTAATTTGGGGGGGGGAATCAGTGGGCATAGAGATTTCTTTTAAAAATAAAAGAAATAATACCAATGTGTACATAAGAATGCCCAATACATGCCAAAGTTCTGTATTGGTAAAAGAAACCCACCCAATCAAATACTTTCTGACGCATTGGCAGAAAGAAACCCAAAGACTAATGCCTTAATGTCATCGTAGGTAATGACACAAACCTCTTTCCACACCTGAACATGCTCAGAAGATAAACTGGTTTTTTGTTTTTGTTTTTGGTTACTAGTCATAACAGAGACCAGAACGAAGAGGAAGGTAATGATGATGATGATGAAGATGATGGTGATAATGAGAAGGTTACTATTCCAGACCTGTTGGGAAACGTATCCCTACCTCAGCAAGTTGGATAAAGGGATAGGTCCAGATCCACTGCCCAGGAGCCCTCCTTTTCTGCCAGCCAAGAGTTTCTCCACCAAAGCCACATTCCCAGTGCGAGCCGCTTCCAGTAGTTCCTGGTCCTTGCCCATGGTCGGGAATCATCAGCGAATCTTATTGCCCACCCGGCAACCCTTCCAGAAACGCGGCGCGTTACCCCCGTCTCCCCATTCAGCAACCCTCGCCAGAAAAACAATCTTCCCCGCTCTCCATTCAAGCGAACTGAGCAATGAGGTTATTTCCCACAGTCTTCACCGACTACTAGCGGAAAGCGGGGGGGGGGAGAGGGGAGGGGGGAAGGAAGCATCCCTCGCTAGACCATTTCTGGGTGGAGTGTGGAAGAGCAAAGAAGCTACGGGCGCCTTCCACCGACACGTTAGCTCGGAGAAGAGGAATGGAGAACTCGGCTCCTCCGCCAGGCTGAAGCAGGTTAAGAATGAAGAAGGCATCGAAGACCACAGCAGGGCGTGATGTGGGAGGCGCAGCCTTGGCTATCTAGGCCGGTTGCTGAGGAGACAAGAGTTCTCCGCTTCTGAATGGCTGGCCGGCCTACTGCGCTCCCCCCCCCCCTCCTCCCCTATTTCCCTCCCATTGGCGTGCCCTTGCCCTCGATCCTGACGCAATGGGGATTCTGCCGCCCTCCCTGAGCTATCCAGCCCTCCCAAATAGCAGCGGCGGCGGCGGCACCAGCGAGCAGCTCACCTAGCGCTCTACTGCGGTGTCACGCGCGAGCGCGCGCGCGCGCTTCACCACAGGCGCCGTCGCGCTCACCGCCGGAGAAGAGCCGCTGAGTACAGCGAGCTGCGCGCGCTCGCTCGCTCTGCCTCCCGCAGACTTAACCTTAAGGAATCGGGCTGATGGAGAGGAAGGGAGAAGGCTGGAAGGAAGTGGCGCCGGCAGAGGCTCTAATGGGAGTCGGCAGCGTTTTTCTGACGGGAGGATTACTCCGGAAAGTAAACAAAAAACGATCCAACGCAGGATGGATGATGTGCTATTGCGACGACTAACGTTGTTACGGGAGTGGCGAGGAAGGGGCTACGCTGGCTGCGATTCGAAAAAGGAACTGAAGACCATTCCAATTTTTCATCTATACGATTTTTCATCTATGCGTTTCGTAAAATTCTGATGGAATGTCAAAATTATATCATTGAACAAATCCTTCATTTTAAGTACTTGGGGTTCGTGCTACCTTCTTCTGGGAAGCAGCATATTCATATTGTCCAGATTGCTCTGAACGCTCAAAGGGTTTCCTAGCAATCCTTTTTTTTTCACTAGAAGAGCCCAATATGTACCAGCTGCTCTGAAGGTTTTGAAGCCAAGACATTGGCACAGGTTCTCTATGGCGTACAATTAAATCCAGGTGTCAACTATGAGAAATTGGAGACAGCTCAAATTAGTTTCCTAAGAATTCCAGGCAGCAAATTTAGAGGCAGGGTTTATAACAATCAAAAGTAGGGCATGGTTGTATGTATTCAGATATTACCTAAATGCTGTTTTTCATCTCAAAGTCTGTTATATCTTACCTTGTCAGATATATTATTTCTCCTGGAAATTTGAAATAAGTGACAAATTATGCAAATTGAGGTTCTCAAGATGATGATAAAGCTGGGACAGGATCAGGCAATCATACTTCTTAAACAAAAACCTTGGCATAAAATTACAAAACTAATATATCAAAATGTCACCTGGAGTTCAACTGAGGGACAGAAATTTTTGGTTTAAAACAGCATTATGTCTGATCCAACTTTCTGCGATGGGAAAAATGCCCATTTTAAATCCGGAACCAAAGCATTTTGAGATAGATGCAACACAGTATCTTTTATTGGCATGCACAATTACAGTGATCCATGGGCCTCAGGCCAAAAGAATGCCAAAGAGCCCTGAACTAAGCAAGGTTATGGATTATATACCCCAGAAATGTTACATAGGAGTGATAAATAAAGCAACATAAATCATAATATGATCTTTACAGCCACACTGTAATGTCTGATAATACTATGGAATGACCTTACTATGATTAGACCAGTGCATCTAAATTCCATACACCTACAAGGCTCCAAGCCCACCTCCTTTTACTGATATTAGCCCTTTCTAACATAAACAATGTGCTCAGGGCATGGCTAAAACTCATAGACTTCTAGTTTCTATCCCAGTGCCTTTAGCCACTACACCAAACTGCCTCTTATTATACTCTTATTGTAATGTGTCTTTTCACACCAAGAAAAAAAGTGACAACCTGCTTTCTGTTAGCAGTTTCCTTTCCTCCCAGAGTCATGGCAGAGTCATCTGCTACATCTAATATACAGTCCAGAACCATAAGGAAAGGGTAGACTATTTGTCCCCTATATTGCAGTGTTAAGAGTGTCTTTACATTGTTGTGGCTTAATATTTTATCAACAGCAGTGTTGGTATAATTATACCAGGCTATGGAGTCTAGTATAACTTGTTTAAAAATAGATATTTACGATTACAAACATTCTCCTTTATTGATATATTTACAGTTTATTTTCTGGTGGAAAAATTATAAAAATATTTTTTCATGTAATTCAGTTAATAAATCTCTTGATTTACAGGCTGGAAATTATATCACAGATAAACCTTCTACTAACTGTAAAGCTGGCTAAATTCAAGGATTCACATGCAGTCAAACACAACTATATTGTGTTCAGTTAAATGTCAGATAAATCATTCTTTCAGCAGCAAAATGTCAGATTGACCACATACAAGATGCTAATTTTATACTTTTTAGGAATTGTTAGGGTGCTAACAAATGGAACTAGTCAGCTTCTCCTTATTTTCATCAATAGGCCTCCATCATTACTGGATTATTTTTTATACTTTGAACTTTACACAATAATCACAATAATGTTATTTCAAAAATGTTCATTAAATTGTCTATCTTTATGTTAAACACCAGGTTTCATCAAGATGACTCTTTTTTAATACATTAAAGGATTCTTGCTTTGAGATGGGCTGCTTACCAGTCCTTAATGACCTGTCCTCCCACTGGAGCCTCCATTTCAAGGCCAGGCTGCCACTGAGGCAAGCTGAAGCCAAATCAAAGAGTTAATGTAAGAAAGTAATATTTTTCAGTAGAAAATGGATTAAGCCCTCCTCTATAGAAATGTTCTATGTCAAGGAAGAAAAGTCTAAAGGAGGTTGGTCACCTGTAGGGTTCCAACTGACTTCCTTGCAGGATCAACTCTCTCATTCAGCTGTGGGCATTTTTGCCTCTCTAGCCATTTTAGGATTTGACTACCAGAGTGAAGGCAGCCAATGCCTTTGCCTCCACGCTTCTAGGAGAGCGCTACTGCCACCATCATCACCAGGGACACCATTACCACCAGGGACATCAGCAGCACTCTGCAGTAGACACAGAGCCATGGGAGAAAGCAGGCAGGTAGCAGGGAAGAAAAAGAGGTGGCTTCTGTCCTTCTTTTGATATCAGGAACAGAATCCCTGGGAAGGGAGAGATGGACTCCCATGATTCTAAAGGATGGGTGGAAAGAATATCAGTGAAAGTGTTGGGAAGAGCACTAGGTTTGTCATATTCATTTTTTCAACACCGAATTGAAAATGGGAATGGCAGCAGGTGGTTGCACGGAGGGCCGTATCAATATCTGGGATCGCGCCCCCGCTGTCTGCGTGCGGTGGCGCGCTCCGACCCTCTGGTTAGCACCCTTTTCCCCGGGGATGAGGGTGATCAGGCCCCTGAGCTTAGGCTGGTTTATTTCAACGCCAGGACCGTCGTTAACAAGGCTCCCCTCATTCAGGATTTGATCGAGGAGGAATGTGCGGATCTGGCGTGCATCACGGAGACTTGGTTGGGCTCGGAGGGAGGGGCTTCTCTGACCGAGTTATGCCCTCCAGGTTTCCATGTGCTACACCAGCCACGGGCTCAGGGTAGGGGTGGAGGGGTGGCAGTGGTTGTTCGGGAGACTTTATGCCCGCGGGAGACCACCATTGTCCAGATGGCCGGGAGTGAGTCCCTCCTCCTGAGATGTGGCCCTCAGGCTCAGTTGGGCTTGTTGCTCACATACCTGGCGCCCAGCTGTGTGGCAACAGCCCTGCCCGATCTGCTCGACACCCTCTCAGGGTTGGCGGTGGAGTTCCCCAGGCTTATAGTTCTGGGGGACTTCAATTTGCCTTCACTGGGAGGGTCGTCTGAGTTAGCTCGGGAGTTCATGGCTTCCATGATGGCCATGGGCCTGATCCAAGTGATTCAGGGCCCGACTCATGTGGGGGGTCACACTCTCGACCTGGTGTTCCTGTCTGGACAGTGGTTGGATGATCTGGGAGGGGGTTCACCAACCATTGTTCCCCTGTCATGGTCCGATCACTATCTCCTGCGGCTGGTCTTCCGTTATGCCACCCCCCACCGCTGGGCTGCGGAACCGACCAGGCGCCTAATGGACCCTGAATGGTTTCAGATGGCGCTTGGGTCTATACCCATTGCCCTCACCCACAGCCCAGTCGATGCCTTGGTGGATGCCTGGGAAAGGGCGGCTGCCAGGGCACTTGACTGTGTTGTACCCTTGCGACCTCTGACCCGGCGCAGATCCCGTTGGGCTCCATGGTTCTCTGCGGAGCTCCGGGAGATGAAGCGTCGGAGACGGGGTCTAGAGAGCGGTTGGAGGTACAGCCGATCCGAATCTGACCGATTGCAGTTAAGAACCTTATCTTGCGGCGATGAGGACGGCGAAGTCTAATTACTTCGCTGCCCTCATCGCGTCCGCAGATAATCGCCTGGCCGCCCTGTTTAGGGTGACTCGCTCCCTCCTTAACCAGGAGGTGAGGGAGGATCCCTTGCAGGGACGAGCCGAGGAGTTTAGTCATCATCTGGTGGACAAAATCGCTCAGATCCGGGCCGGTCTGGACTCTGACTGGGCAGAGCCTGATGTGGAGGAATCGAACGGTCTTGAGCATGTTATCTGGACTGAGTTCGGTCCTGTTTCCCCTGATGATGTGGACAGGATCATGGGGAGGCTGAGCACCACCACCTGTTTGTTGGATCCATGTCCCTCCTGGCTGGTTTATGCGGCCCGGGAGGAGACACGAGGCTGGTTCCAGGCAGTAATAACTGCTTCTTTGAAGGAGGGTGTCTCTCCTGCCGCCTTGAAGGAGGCGGTGGTGAGACCCCTCCTCAAAAAGCCTGCCCTGGACCCAGCTGTTTTAAATAACTATCGTCCAGTCTCCAACCTTCGCTTTTTGGCGAAGGTTGTTGAGAGTGTGGTGGCGCATCAGCTTCCTCTGTTCCTGGAGGAAACTGATTATCTGGACCCGTACCAATCGGGTTTCAGGCCCGGATACAGCACGGAGACGGCATTGGTCACGCTGGTGAATGATCTCTGGCGGGCTCGGGACAGGGGCTGTTCCTCTGTCCTGGTCCTATTAGATCTCTCAGCGGCTTTTGATACCATCGACCATGGTATCCTACTGCGGCGTATCAGGGGGGTGGGAGTGGGAGGCACCTTTTTACGGTGGTTCTCCTATCTCCTGGGCCGTTCGCAGTCGGTGTTGACGGGAGGGCAGAGATCCGCCCCGAGGCCTCTCGTTTGTGGAGTTCCTCAGGGGTCGGTTCTCTCGCCCCTCCTGTTCAACATCTATATGAAGCCGCTGGGTGAGATCATTCGTGGTTTTGGGGTGGGGTATCATCAGTACGCTGATGATACCCAACTTTTTCTTTCCACCCCGAACCAACCCAGCAATGCCCTTGCCGTGATGTCCCGTTGCCTGGAGGCGGTCCAGGTCTGGATGGGGAGAAACAGGCTTCGTCTCAATCCTGCCAAGACTGAGTGGCTGTGCATATCGGCATCTCGGGCTAACCAGACTATTCCACCTCTAACGATGGGGGGTGAGGTGTTACCCCCTGTTGATAGGGCTCGCAACTTGGGCGTCCTCCTGGATTCACGACTCAATTTTGAAGACCATATAGGAGCCGTGACCAGGGGGGCTTTTGCCCAGGTTCGCCTGGTGCGCCAGTTGCGACCCTATCTGAACCGAGATGCCCTACGCACAGTCACTCATGCGCTCGTGACCTCCCGTTTAGACTACTGCAACGCTCTCTACATGGGGCTGCCCTTGAGGACCACTCGGAGGCTTCAGCTGGTGCAGAATGCGGCCGTGTGAGTTGTGATGGGGGTTTCCCGATACTCCCATGTAACACCTCTACTCCGCGAGCTGCATTGGCTTCCGGTTGCCCTCCAGGTGAGATTCAAGGTGCTGGTGATGACCTATAAAGCCCTAAATGGCTTGGGTCCGGGTTATCTGAGGGAACACCTGCTGCCGGCATCAAGCTCCCTTCGTCCAGTGCGCTCCCACAGGGAGGGTCTTCTCAGGGTACCGCCGGTAAGAGATTGCCGGCGGACAACACCCAGGGATAGGGCCTTCTCAGTGGGTGCGCCTGCCCTTTGGAACCAGCTGCCAGTGGAGCTTAGGACCGCCCCCGACCTCCGTTCGTTCCGCTGGGACCTGAAGACCT
Source organism: Vipera berus (assembly GCF_964194415.1). Lineage (NCBI taxonomy): Eukaryota > Metazoa > Chordata > Lepidosauria > Squamata > Viperidae > Vipera > Vipera berus. The sequence goes on from NC_138208.1 coordinate 57,332,858, forward strand.
GGCTCTTCGAACTCTCTGGCCCAGGCTGAGAATTTTAATTTTAATTTTAATTTTAACTGGGTTTTATTTGTTCAGGGACAGATATAATTTTTTTTAATCTGTTTTTAACTTTTGTATTTTTTGTTTTAACCACCCTGTAAACTGCCCTGAGTCCTTCGGGAAAGGGCGGTATATAAATATAATAAAATAAATAAATAAATAAATAAATGTTATTTAGCTATTTTATTGTACTGCAGAGCTTATAATTTTAATATTTTCTTTTAAAGCACACAATTCTGAGTCATTTTGTGTTTTCATTTTTAAGACACATTATTATGATATACCATATATCACTATATCATACTCTTAGGACAAAATATCACCAATCATCTCATCCATTAATTATGGCCACTAGGCTAATGAGAGGTGGAATTCAATATCAAATAACTCTTACTCCTGTGCTTTTACCTTTCTGTAATATGGAAGAAAGGAAAGTGATGGCATTAATTTTGGTGTAAAACTACCTCTTTCCTCCAAGATCTAAACAAATAGTGAAGCAAACAAATCTGGAAAAAGGGTTCCACAGTTACGAGACAAGAGAAGAGAGTGACTACAGAAACTGCAGGTACTGAAGGACTGTGTGTTCAGCTGTAAGAATGAAAAGGTTATCTTTCTATAGCCGTGCACTGCAAGCATCAAGCTCCTTAAAAGAAAAGCACAATCAAAGAAACAATATTCACATGGATTTTCTTTAATGAGTTTTAATTCCAAGAATTAGGAGTTAGAGTAAGAATCTCGAGTACAGAGATAGGAATCCTCCAGCCTCCTTTATTAGTGAGTTCATTAATCCTGGGTCTCTTTGAAGATTTTGATTTTTTTTCCTTTCAGTCATTTCGCATGATGGGCTAAGAATTGGTTTCTTTATAAGCCTAAAACTCTCTCTCCAATCTGTTGAATATCTGTTTCTAGAGATACTGCACCTTGTCTCTGAGCCTCACCAGGACCTCTTACTGCAAAAGATGTGGCTTGAAAGCTACTGACTACAGCATGGAAATCAATTTGTTATTGCTGAGTAAGCAGAGACTGTAGGAGTAAAGAAACCTAGATCCCAGGATGCAAGTTCATTGAGTGAACTGGGAAAATGTGTTTGATAGCGGAAGACCGTAACATATCTTGGAGAATCCCTAACATATTTTCTATCAGCGATGTGCATGTGACACCTGTAATATGGCTCTACGTGTATAAGGAAAGGTATGCAGATTGCTGCAAACATAGCCTGCCTTGTAACTTTGGACACTGCAGAACAATTCGTGCAGAACTGGCATCTGGATCCATTCCTGTAGCTGCATCATTGTAATCTGATGTGATGCTGTTCCTGCTGCTTAACAATTTAACTTGGATGACAATCTATAAGCAACTGTGATTGACCACTAAACCATACCTACTTATAAATCATTATGCAAGTTAAGGCCTATGAAAAGGAATACCATCTAGAATGGGCTCCTAATAAGTGGCATTCTGTTTTGTTGTATTGTGAATTTGATGTGGTATAGAAGGCCTGTTGATCTATTTATTGCAAAATTTCCCTAGGTATTTGATACATGCTTGAGTTACACTCATCATGTCTTTATCTGATGGGTCTGAAGAGATGAACATTGTTACTTGATATAAGTAATGAATTTCTGGTGTATTCTGAATGGAAGCAGAAAAGTGCATCCATGCATGCATGCATGTATTGGGCAATTCCTGTACAATCTCTCTCTCTCTCTCTCTCTGTGTGTGTGTCTATATGTGTGTGTTTGTGTGTGTATATGTGTGTGTGTATACTAAAAGCAATGGAATTCTATTCAATTGATTTTGGAAATTAAATACATAAACTGTAGCAGAGAACAGGGAGGTCCAAGTTTATGGTTGTATAGTACATGAAAAGTAACTTGAAAAATTTAAAAGTTGTCTCAACACTAGAAATAAGAATATGTACAATTCAAAATAATATGTGGAATGTGCTTCAGACCACTATGCAATTTATTAAAACATACCTTTCTCTTTTTTAGGTTTTCACACAAGCTGAAAAAAGATGCAGCCACATTAAGGATCTCATTAAATACATATTGCTTTAATTATATGATTCATTTCAGCAGCATTTCTTTTTCAGGCATGTAATAAAACCTGAAAAAATGCATGTTGCAATAAATAACAAAAAGATGATATGATCATGCAAAGTCCAGTCCACGTCTTCTATACCAGTTGGGAAGCATGAAGTAAGAGGCCTTAATTCACTCATAGGAATCTGCTAATACAATTTTTAATGTTAGAATTTGAAGGATTATTTTCCACAGCACCAATAACTGTTTTTTAAAAAACCGAAACAGAAAATGAAACTATAATTTAACATGACAATTCTTTGCTTTAAAATTTATTACCTCAAAAATCTTTTTCTTATAAAGAAGAGCAAAGTGTATAAAAGAGTAGCACTTCTAATGTTAGGTGGAAAAGACCTTGGGTGACTGGGTGAAGAGCTGCTGCCTAGAGAACAATTAGATAAGAAAGAGTATAGCCCCTACTGTAAAGTGGGTGGAGCAAGAAGCTCAGAAGGGAATCCCCTTGGGCTATAAAAGTGACAATGGGAGAATTGTACTTTCACTTTTTTACAAGTTTCTGTTCATGTAGCTTTACAGTAAAGTCTAATTAGTTGATCCGGTTGTGTTTCCTGTCTGGTCCACCTGGTAAGGCTGACAGCACTGGATTTGTTCAGTTAATTCAAACAAACACAAAGCCACATTCTATTATCTTTTGACAAAGCCATTGCTATGATATCATAGTATGACAAGCATGAAATAAGAGGACAACAGTATGAGTTTCAAGCAATTTTCATCTTACAGTGCTTATACATCTTACAGTGGTGCTGAACAAGTGGTACTTAGAACCAGTCCTCAAAGTTCCAGCCTCTGCAGTGTTCCCACAGTCGTGTCATTTGATCTGGTTGCTCAGCTTCTTTGCTGGCTTTTTACAAGCAAAGTGAACGGGAAAGCCGCCAAGTCACAAATAACAACCATGTGACATTGTGGAATTTGCTTAACCTTGGCAACTGGAAGTTCCCGAACTGCCATCTCCAAGTGGTACAGTCACAACACACTTTATAACTGCATTATTTAGCCTTAGAAATTCTAGTCCCAATTGTTATCATTAACCAAGGACTACCTGTATATATTTATTTTGTAATATAATTCTATATATGCCTACTCAGAAATAAAACTGCAGGAAGCTTAATGAATCTTTATACCAAATTAAATGGTTAGTGTAGTCTTTTAAAATGGACTGTACATAAACAACCTGCACAAAAATAATTTGGAAAATAACTTACTATTTTAATCAATTGGATTTAACAACCATGTATTTAGTCAAGTATTTTGCAGATTCAACTTAGTTATATAACTTTTGTTTCTGATAAACTAATTAAGCTGACAGGAAAAAAGCATTGAGCAATGGTGAGATACTATTTAGAAGAAATAGATAAATGAACTGATGATTTCAATTGAAAGGAATAGGAGATGGGAAATACACTGATCTCCATAAAATTAAGACTATTATGTTTTAAAATAAAAGCATACATAATTGTTTCACATAATTCGGACATCTTGATTTGTCATCTTTTTGCAGAATTTTCAATTATTTTCATCTAATAAATATGAATTACATCAGGTAAGCTTTGATTAAAATAATTTCAATTCAAATTATTTTTTTTATTTCCAATTCAGTAACTTAATCACCAGATTTTAATTGTTTGGTCTCTTATTTTTACTTTAAAAAAGAAACTAATCATTTCCTGAATTATTTTACAGTTCAAGTATAGCAAATACATACCTTTCAAAATGTTTTCAAGATCAAGAAAGATCATCGAATAGCCTACATACCATTACTATCCTGATAAGTGTTCTATCAGAGATTTAGTTGTTCTTTTAAAAATTTAAGAATCTTTTGCACAGGTTTGTATACTTTACTTATTTACAGCAATTTGTAAACTGAAAATTTAAAGTTTAATTTTTACACATAATTGTGATATAAAATGCAACTTTACATTTTGTTAAATTGTTACAAGTTTGAATAATTATATAACTGCTTTCAAGCAGCGATGTTAATTTACAAAAGAACATTCAACTGTTAAAAATTTAAAAGTTTCTAAGAATGGCTGAGCTTGTCAAAGCAAAAAAATGACTAATGATCCTCAAAAAGAGCTCAGATCTAACAACCTATTGTTCTGTGAGCTAATAAGAAATCATTGTCCAACTGATTGTGCAATTTCCAATTTTCCCCAACATATATTACCATATTATCCTTTCCGATGCTGAAGTTATGAATTTTGAGAGTTGAAGGTGGTAATCTTTAAGCACATCCTGTTGGTGTTTGAACTATTTCTGCATGACTATTACACATTTTCATAATGGACCATTTTATGTGTAGTGCAAATTTAATGTCCCTTGAACAATCCTTTTGTTGTAATAAAGATTTTTTATCTTCACAAATGAAGATGAAGTTATCCTATCAGTGACAAAGGAATATTTTATTCATGTACCAGTTATTTCACAAGTTAATGATGTATAATAGCAATTGTTCTTCCTCACATCACTGCAACTTAGAGTTTAAAAAGAAAAAAAATCTAATTTTTCTTATCCCTTTTTACAAGTGAATTTTCTGCAGAAATGTTGCTCTGAGTTCAGGTCTATAAACAAAAACTAATATAAAATGTGTCCTTTCTTGTTTCAAACTAATATATACGATCTGCTAACATTTTTCATTATTCATTTTTTTAATATGGTGAAGCAAGGTATCTTTTTCCAAATGAGCTTCAGCAAGGGCCATCTTGGCTTTGGCTAATTCCTGTTTTAAACATTCATTTTCTTCAATAAGCTGTAATAAATAAATAAATAAATAAATAAATAAATAAATAAATAAATAAATAAATAAATAAATAAAAAAATCATATCAATCAATAAATCATTTTAACATTGAGATGCCAAATTAAGTTTGATAAGGTCATAGCCTTATAAACAAAGTATACATTATAGCATGGGTGTCAAACTCACAACATCACATGATGTGTCACGATGTATCGAGTTTTTTTCCATTGACAGCAATGGGGTGGGTGGGGTTTTGCCATGATGCATCTGGCCTGCGGGCTGGCAGTTTGACACCCCTGCATTATATGAAATAATTCTGTGCTTCCCATTTGTTTTTTGTTTCTTTCTTTTTTGGTTGTCTTTTTCAGTGCTTTACAATACACTTTGAGCACTTTCTAATATCAATTTTTTTAAAAAAAAACCTCCTTATTTTCTAGACTGATAAAATGTAGTTTTGTATGACATTTTCAGTTCAGACTACTAGTCTCCAATACAATTCTGATCTTTATCATTACTTATAACTGGATGTAAATTACTCATCTATCTTCATTAATTTAACAACAGAAGACGCTGATAGTGCTGCAAATTAACATAAAAAAACATAAAAACCACTTGTAAGACATGTAAAAAAGTCATGTCAGCATGTTTGTGAAGGATAGAATAGATCTGCCAGAAACCATTTAAGGCACTGCTGCCTGTTATGATTAAGCTTCAACTCAACATTCCTTTTTGCAGGATAAGTATACTGCATATGTATAAACATGTTAAGCAGGAACCATCAGCTGACCACTGTTTACGTTATGACTTCCGTTAACAGAAAAACATATTGAATTAAACTTAGTATTGAGAAAAAAAGTATTCTACTGCAAGGCTTTAAAAATACCATGGCTGAGTTTACATGTTATAAATCTACTGTTTTGCTTTGAGCCATGGTTCGTTATTTATTGTTACATATTAACTTAATTTTTTAAAATTTCTGTGAATGCATTTTAAAAAGCAATTTATTTTATGTGACATATTAAAATTATATCTATCTTTTTCATACATGTATATACAGTACTTTCTCAGCTATTTAAATTATATATTAGTAATTTTCTTATCCATTAATTATGAATGGGCTACATTTGTCAATTTCTAATTATAAATTTCTATCCACTAATTTTTAACTTACATTCATTATTTAATTTCCTTAAAGTGTACATAATTTACAGTTATGCATATAATTAAAGTATACTTGTTATCTGATTATTTCCATTAAGGTGTTTCAATTTCCCCCCATAAATAGGAGGTCATCCTCTTATGTAACAAAAAAGCTTTTTGTTTATTGAGTAGAGTATTTATAATCTTGGGCTCTAAACAATGTATTCTGCACTCTTAAAATACTTGAGGAAAACCAGATTTGGCTTCCAGTTTCCTTCAAAGAGTATTTATATTTTTACAATATAAAATCTTTAACTGCCATTATAAAACCAATTTTACAAAAAGAAAGAAAGAAAACAAAAATATATAGTAGATTTTTCATTACCTGTTCTTTGATTACTATAGGTAAAGTCATAAATTCTTGGGAAGTGTTAATTTCTGGAGATGTTTGTGTACACTGGGAGCGGAAATTTTTTTTCTTGTGTGTATCAGCTTCATCAACCTGATTGCCTATTCTGCTTTGTGTCTTTGGTGCATCGCTACTAACTGTTTGGTGGTCTGTTAAGACAAATCAGAGAATTAAGAGGATTATACAAAGATACTGATATCAATAACTCAGTAAAATGCATCACATCAATATGAACTATATCAAGCAGAAATTGATAAATATATGACACAAAATATTTTCAATGCTGTCTTACCAATATTGCTGTTAAACGCATATAACATGAAAAAAAATATCAAATAAAGTAGTAAGAGCTGGGATCAAACTTATTTTTCAAAACATACAATATTATTAAAAGTATTTTAAAAGGAAAGAAATATTCCCCCCAAATCTACCTTTTAAAACTGTATTCTAATCCTGGACCCTTTTCTTAATATAGGTAGTCTAAATGGACTGTTACTTCTCATAGATTTAAACGGATGAATTATGTAGATATTTTTACATTGAAATGATTTTAAACTTCTGAACATTATTCAAAGTGCATTTTATTTGAATATATTCTCAAAAAACCCAAATATATTAATGACGTACATTAATTTGACAAAGTCATACATTTGTCTGTTTCACCTAGATGTATTAGGTTTTCAGGATAATTAGGTCTGAAATTAACAGAACCAAATTTAAATTCTCCAATTAGGTATTTATAATAATTTGTAAGCTATCTAATAACAGTTTATGGGTATTCTGAATAACAGTTTATGGGTATTCAGTGCTCTGCAAAAAACAACCCCCCCGACTGTGTAATTGGGAAAAAATAAAAGTTGCTTCCATTTTTTTAAAAATATGGAAATAAGAGGGCAAGAATGCAAATGAGAAATTTAACTTCTACTTATAAGAAAAAATGTCACCATACATTTTCATTGCATTGTTTTGGATAAGAGATACTCAGTTTTGTATACAGTAATGTTTTGCTTATTCTATTTTATGCTTTTTATTAAATCTAGCACTAAAATAAAAAAAAAATCAAAAGCCAATGGCTCCCCTTCAGTAATTGGTTTAAAGCTGCCAAGCTTCACTCCACTTGATGGTTTTTATCCCTGCAAAAATTTTAAATTATCACTTTACAGTCATTGGAAATCAAAAGCCAAATATTGCTTCATATTTAGTGCCAAATTGGACTATATTATATGCTTTTTCAATTGATTTAAAGCAATCATTTTTTAAACTCTTGAATCAGGCTCTGAATCTGATCTTATGTACATGTAAAACTTCCACAGATTCAGTATATGTACATTAATAGAAGTTTAACCAAATTTAAGCAAGAATGGTTCCAATAGATACAATGTATCACATAGCACATAAAATATCATTGATTTTAGTCTGGCTTCTAAGGTGGCTTAAAATGATAAATTTGTTAAATTAGCAGATATACAAAATAGGGGAAGTTAGGAACCCAATAGTTCTTTTTCCTTATTTTAAATTACTTCTTTGCATTTTTCTTGTTAAATTGATTTTTGCTTGTACTTTTTTTTATTAACATACTATGTGGTTGTGTGTATGTGCACGCACATATTTGAATAAAGCAATTATACACTGGAGATTTCCATACTAACTAGCTCAAGATCAAAATCCTTTATTACATAACAAATACTTTGATGTAATCCGTAACAGGTTTTTTCCTCATATATTCAAATTTGTATGAAAAAGTCAAGTAATTTTATGCTTGCAATACCAATATTCTAAATTGTAATTAACACTGATAAAGTATTAGAAAGTAAAGATAAAAAATATTCTAAGTTATCTAAATGATAGAATGTCAGTTTTAATTAATACTATACAAGTATTATACAAACAATATAATGTACTAAGATTTACAGTAATATAATAAACAATTCAGTAATGCTGTCTTTGCCAGATGATGTTGACAGAAACATGGGAACTGGAACTGCATTCTTCTAAAGTTACTAGTTATTGTAATGCAATTTAATTTGATTTCTTAAAGTAAATTCAGCTGTGTTCAATGGGAATTATATTAAGAAAACTTTAACATAGGTTGAAAATATTTGGACAAATAATCAGTAGAGAACTACACTTATTTGTTCAACTGGCAGTTATTCATTAAATATTATTGTTAACACATTTATTGAATAAATAGAGATAACTTATGAAGTTCAGAAGAATCATGAAGTATTTAGTAATGAGATTTTGTTCCACTTATTAAAATGTGTTGTTAGGAGAAAGTACAATAACAATGCTTCACTTCAGTAATGTGATTTGCCTTATTTCTAACCAGTTTGGGATTAAAATTAACAAATAGTAAATGATTAATGTATGGATTAATGAAAGCTAAGATTTATCAGTAATTTTTTCTTGACATTTACAGGTAAACCTTGCTTAACAATTACTTGTTTAGTGACCCTTCAAACTGAATGAATGGTAGTTACCAACAGTTCTCAAAGTTACAGTCGTGGTAGGTGATCAAAATTTGGGTGTTTGGCAACCGGCCCACATTTAAGACTGCAGCATATACTTCTTCCCCACTCTGCCCTCTGGGCTGCCATACACTCTGCCACTAGCTACTTGTACTGCCCCTCATCCCCAGCTGACCTCTGCCATCTTCTTCCTCCCACTCTGGCCATCATCCAGGCACTGGATGAGGCCGCAGCCCCAGGACATGCTCACCAAGTGAAGGAGGACAATGGAGCCTTGTTTGCCAAAGGGAGCTTGCCAGGTCTGGCTAGAAAGAGGTAGTGGAACAGAGCTGGCAGTTCACAGAGGACTGGAGAAATGTCAAGTCCTCGCTTAATGACAGCAACTAAACTACTGGAATTGCTGTTGCTAAGCAGCATTATCACCTGATAATTTGCCTAATAACTGCTTCACTTAGCAATGGAAATTTTGCTTCCAATTAAATTTAAGTGAGGATTATCTCTACAGGTAGTCCTCAACTTACAACCATTCATTTAATGACCATTCACCGCCCTGAGTCCTTGGGGAGAAGGGCGGTATACAAATCAAATAAATAAATAAATAAATAAATTTGAAGTTACAACAGCACTGAAAAAAGTGACCTATAACCGTTTTTTACATTTACAACTGCTGCAGCCATCCCCATGGTCACGTGATCAAAATTCAGATGCTTGGCAACTGGTTCATATTTATGACAGCTGCACTGACCTAGGGTCATGTGATCACCTTTTTTGATCTTATGACAACCAAAGTTGAGCAGGGGGTTGGACTAGAAGACCTTTTAGGTCCCTTTCAGCTCTATTCTGATTGATCGATTAAAGTCAGTGAGGAAGTCAGTTTTACTTAACAACCATGTTAACAACTGCAGAGATTCACTTAACAATTGTGGCATAAAAGATCGTAAAGTGGGGCAAAACCCATTTAACAACTGTCTCATTTAGCAACAGAAATGTCAAGCTCAATTGTGGTCATAGGTTTGAGGACTATCTGTATATTTTAATATTTTAAAACACTTAATGATTGACTCTCGTTGTACATCTTTTTAAAAAAATAGCCAAAAATGTAAAATGAACCATGGACAGAACTTATAGAATTTAGTTTGAAATATAAAAAATAGCTCTGTTTGCTTTTTCCCCTTGCTTATTACTACTATGAAAATGTTAAGATTTAATAACATCTTGCAGATTTTAATCAATTTTTCAGAACATTTACTTTGAATGTTGCCAGTATTTTATCTGGGGAAGGGAAGAAAAGATCTACCTGTAATGTAAAATGAGCCATCATCTTTCCTCTCTATCATAAGCAGATCAATATGCACAGTTACTGGAACTGATTCAGGAGCAGACAAACTATCACGAGGACTATCATCCTAGAATACAAAAGATATAAAAACCATTAACTTGTGCTAAGGCTAAATTCTGCATGCAGACGTATTTTCTGGCAATAAAGTAAATTTCAGGTAACAAGGTAAGTAAGAACTTGTAATCATGTAGGAACTGTATCTGTATCTGTACTGAATTGAATTGAATACTTTATTTGGCCAAGTGTGATTAGATGCACAAGGAATTTACAGAAGCACTCAGTGTACATGCAAAGCAGCAGAATAATAATTACACCAATAAAAGGAGAGTAAAGAAGATAATAAGAAGGATAAATAATAATAGTACAGCCTATATAGTAGATATCCCGAGTGCCGCGTAACAGAGTGAGCGCCTGTTACTCGTCCCAGCTTCTGCCAACCTAGCAGTTCAAAAGCACGTAAAAATGCAAGTAGAAAAATAGGAACCACTACGGTGGGAAGGTAACAGCGTTCCGTGCGCCTCTGGCGTCTAGTCATGCCGGCCACATGACCACGGAGACGTCCTCAGACAAGCGCTGGCTCTTCGGCTTTGAAACGGAGATGAGCACCAGCCCCTAGAGTTGGAAACGACTAGCACACATGTGCGGAGGAACCTTTACCTTTACTATATAGCAGATATACAGTATCTACTATAGATATAGCTGTATCTATCTATCTGTCTAGCTAGCTATTATCTATCTATTGAGAGTGAGTTCTGGACTAGGTTAAATGGCTACATCATGAAGCCTTCCGGTCTGATGCTATGACAAGATGGGTGGAAGAAACCAGGGCTCCCCCTTCTTAGCCCGATTTTGTTCGGTCCAGCGACCCCAAGGGGTTGGAAAGTTGCCCTGAAGGGGCAACGAAGAAGAAGGGAAGCTTTGGGAGTTTGGACCAGATTGCGGTCGGTCCAAACAAACCGAAAAACCTCTTCAAAAGGATGGAAGAAAGGCGCCTTGTAAGCAGAGGCAGTCCAAGTCATCATCAGCTGGAAAAAAAAAGCAAGGAGCTGCCGTGTGCCACAGAAGAGCTGATTGTCAACAACGTGCTGAAACTGGGTGAGACTGTTTTTATTCCTCTTCCTTATGGACTTGGAAAGAGTGATCCCCTGACTGGAAAAAACTTCCAAAGTAAAGACCCCAGAAAGCTAGGTGAGAACGGAGTTAAAAGCGACAAGAAACTGCAAGAGGGGGAAGGAATTTAAGGAATATAAAAGAATACTAAAAATGGAGACGGACTGACTTAAAGAAAAACTGTTTAACCCACAGGATGTGGAAAATCTTTAGATTCAATTTTCAGGGGAAATAATTTAAAGAGAACTTTAAAAGAAAACTTTATAAAAACTTTTTAAACCCAGATATAGACAATATAGTGAATAAGGACATCTAGTGGTGAAAGGACATACTACAGCAATACCAAATAATAAAAGAACTTGAAAAGTTTTTGACCTTGAAGCAACACCTGGGGTAAACAAAGTGCCTTTACATGACTTTACATGAGAAAAGACTCTCTATAATTATATCTTTTGACCCTGGATATAATCAAAACAGAAGGTGGCAAAAGGTGATCACATGACCCCGGGGACACTGCAACCGTCACTGCAACCGCCCCTGATTTTCGTTCGTTCCGCCGGGACCTGAAGACCTGGCTCTTTGAGCTTTCCGGCCAGGACTGAGGATTTTTTTAACTTATTGTAATTGGGTTTTTAATCAGAGTTATAGGGGTTTTAGATTTTAATTAAGGAAAATTTAATCTATTTTAATTGCTATTAATTTTTGTATTGTAATGTTGTTTTAATTGCCTTGTGAACCGCCCTGGGTCCTACGGGAGAAGGGCAGTATATAAGTTTAATAAATATAAATATATATAAATTACTTGGAGACAGCGGGCTTTTTACATTTTTGATCTGACTGGAGCATTTGGATTTAGCCTAAATTAGTTGGCTCATTTTTTATGGTTAGATTTTAGCCTAAGATAGTTGACTTTTTTCCTTTTTCTCTTTTATTTTGTTTTTCCTCCTTGTGGATTTGGATCTAACCTGAAGTAGTTGTCTCGTTTTATGGTTTGGATTTTAGCCTAAGATATTTGGCTTTTTTTCTTTTCCTCCTTTTTATTTTTTTTTCTCTCTGTGGATCTATAAATTTTCTTAATTGAAAAATGAGTGCACCAAATCTCACCAAACTTATGAAAAAAACTTCCTCTGCACTTTCTGTTGGAACATCTAGCCCAAGAAGCCAGGGATCTATTGAAACAATGTTCCAGTGAGAAAAAATAAACACTGCTCAAACTGAGATGCAAACCACATTAAAATTAATTCAAGAATCAATACAGAGAAATCATGAAGAGACAAAAAGTAATTTTGATAAATTAAACAAATGGTGGATATAAAGATACAATTTGAAGCTCATCAGCAAATGATTGTTAAAAAAGAACAAAGAATTCAGAGAATGGAAAATAAATCAGATGACATAGACAAAAATATGGAAACACTAATGCTAAGCACATTCATTTGTGCTTTAGATTGTAAGCCGCCCTGAGTCTTCGGAGAAGGGTGGAATATAAATGGGATTTAAAAAAAAGAAAATAAAAAATTAGAACAAGACAAACAAAGCTTAGAAGGAGCAGTGGCAGTTTTAGAAATGGAGAAAGCTGCACACTATTTAAGATTTCAAAATATTCCTGAAGACAAAGAAGAAGATATAGCAGTAGTGATTATTAATTTACTGGCAGAGGCTTTAAAAGCAGACCGAGCAGAGATACAAATGGAGATACATGAAATATTTTGAATGAATTCAAGCTATGCAAGGAAATATAAACTACCCAGAGAAGTCCATGTAAGATTTATAAAGGAAACAAGAGATGAGATACTAAGAAGAGTCAGAGATGAGCCATTACAATATAAGAATAAAGAAATTGTGGTGATAAAGCAGATCCCTAAGAGAATAAGAGACACCCGAAGACAATATCACTTCTTAACTACAAAGCTAATTGCAAAAGGTGTAAACTTCAAATGGCTGATGCCAGAAGGGATCTTAATCAACTGGAATAATACAAGATATCGACTGGCCTCAGTTTGGAAGGCACAAGATTTTGATGAAAGAAATCAAGCATTTCTAAATGAAAGACTACAACGTCAACAACAGGAGAGAAAAGATCAGAAGCAAACAGAAGAAAAAACTGAGGAAGCAACTATACAAACAGAAGAACAGAAAGAAAAGCTTGATCAAGAGAGAGGGAATAGCAAGAGAACAGAGGACTACAAGATCGACAAGATCTAAATATAAGTAATTAAAATGGAGAAAGAAAATGGAATTTTTTTCAGTGAACATAAATTGACTGAATTCCCCTTCAAAAAGAAATAAAATTTTCAGAAATCTATGGAAACTAAATATAGATATGTTTGCAAGAGACACATATAAAAAGACAACACTGCAAACTGTTGGAATACCCAAAAATTGGGAAACTTTACCATGCATCAGTGCAACAGAAAAAAAGAGGTGTAGTTGAATATATCAAAGAGGCAACAGACTCTAAAATGATTTATTCAGATGAAAAAAGAGGAATTGTGATGGTAGAAATACTTCTACATCAAAACAAACATTGTTGGTAGTAATATATGCACCAAATAATAAACAGGAAGAATTCTATCAAAATCTCCATAGAAAAATAATAGAAATGGACTATCAAATATTTGCTTAGTACGAGATTTCAATGCAATAGTGGATGGGACATTAGATTATAAAAGTAGCAAAACAGGAAAAAGTGCAAGAAAAAGATTACCTAAGACCTTTTTTTAATATGATAGAGGAAATTGGGGTACAAGATGTCTGGAAGGAAACTAATCCAGGAAAATTGCAATATACATTTTATTCAAATAGTCATAAATCCTGGTCCAGAAATGACATGATTTGGATGAAATCTGAATTAAGGACAAGTATGTAGGAGATAGAACTAGGTACATGGGCAGACCACAACCCCTTAAAAATGACATGGAAAGGAATACCAAAAAAACCTAAGATGGACTTTGAATCAATCTATATTAAAAGTAAAAGAATTTATAGAACTAGCAACAAAAACAATGGAGTTTTTCTTTAAAGAAAACAAAAAAGAAGATACAACACTACAAAACGTATGGGATACAGCCAAAACATATTTTAGAGGTACAGCTATAATATATATGGTGAAAAAAATAAAGAAAAAAGACAACAATATATATATTTTAAGGGAAGAATTTGAAAAATTAGAATTAGTACTGCAAATGAATCCTCAAAAGAAAACATTGAAAAAAATGGAAACAATAAACATAAATTAAATCTGTTGGAATCAGAAAAATTGGCACAGCAAATTAAAAGAGCATAACAAAACGTTTTTCAAAATGCAAACAAACCAGGAAGATGGTTTAAACTCAAAAAACAGAAGAAGAAATTGATAAATAACTTAGTAGATGAAAAAGGTTGCTTACAATTTAAAAATGAAGAAATAAAAAAGATAATTAAAAAATACTATAAGAAACTGTATGATATAGAAGAAATTCCACGGGAGAAAATGATTCAATATCTGGAAGAAAATAATTTACCAAAAATTTCAGAAAACTTTAAAATGATGTTAGAGGAAAAAATAACAATGATGGAAATAACAGAGGCTATAAGAAGACAAAAAAATGAGAAAACGCTGGGACCAGATGGATTACCGGTGGAGCTGTATAAATCTGTACAAGATACATTAAGTGTACCATTGAAGGATATCTGTAATGAACTTTTGTTAAACTCCCAAATACATGGACAGAAGCAAATATTACACTAATACCAAAAGAAGATTCAGAATTGACACAGACAAAAAATTACAGACCAATATTGTTATTAAATGTGGATTATAAAATTTTACTTCAATTATAGCAGAGAGACTGAAAAGATTTTTAACTGAATTTATATATTCAAACCAAAATGGATTTTTACCAAAGAGACAAATTAAAAATAATCTAAGAGTGATAATGGATATATTGGAATATTATGAACTGCAACAAGGGAAACAATTGGCACCAATATTTTTAGATACTCAAAAGGCGTTTGATAATGTTTCCTGGCAATTTATGATTCAGCAATTAAAAATAATGGACTTTGGACAAAACTTTATAAACATGATTAAAACAATATATAATAAACAAACAGCAAAAGTGATTGTAAATGGAGACTATACAGAGAACTTTGAGATAAGAAAAGATACAAGGCAAGAATGTACACTATCTCCATTGTTATTTATTTTAAATTTGGAAGTTCTAAATAGAAATATTAGACAAGATACAGAAATTAAAGGACTAGAAATAAAAGGTGAAACATACAAATTGCAAGCATTTGCAGATGGTTTGGTATTTATCCTAGAAGAACATTTGGAGACAATTCCTAAACTACTGGAAAAGATAGAACAGTATGGAGAAATAGCAGGACTGAAAATAAACAGAGAAAAAACTAAAGTAATAACTAAAGGTTGTTATATTTGGAGGGATATGATTTACAACTGAGGTGGCACACTTTTTTATAGTATGGGAAAAATAAAATCCATAAATACTTTCAAAACCACTATATAAGAAATGCATTATTATCAACATGGGGAAAAATAAAATGTAAAATATATCTGGAAATTCCAGTTTGGCTTTCAACAATGGAAGCATTTGTACATCCAAATTTAGTTAATTTTGAAAAAAATCTGGACATATAAACATATTCTAAATTCTGAAGGGAACTTAAAATCTAAACAAGAAATGGAAAACCAGGGTATCAATCTATCATGGTGGCATACTTACAAATGCAAGTTAGATATGACAAAGATGTTAAACTGTATGGATTTTATAAGGAGCAAATCTTGTTTGATAAGATATTATTAACCTCTGATGAGAAACTAATTAAGAAAATTTACAATTTTCTATTAAATTTGAAAATGGAAAGTGAACAAGTTAAAGAAACTATGATAAGATGGGCAAAAATTTTTTGGATATAATATAGAATTAGAAAAATGGCAAAACTTGTGGGAAAGAAACTATAAATTGACAATGTCAACTTCTTATAAAGAAAACTTATATAAAATGTTTTATCGATGGCACTTGCCACCAGCGGCAAGAATTATATTTGTGCAATATTGGAAAAATGAAGAAATACCATCAGATGAAGAAATAATTAAAAATACTAGAATGTGCGAAGATAGATAGACTGACTTTGAGGTTGAAAGAAAAAGAAGAAAGGAATATTATCAAACTTGGGACTTATTTTATCAATGGCTAGAGGAAAGAATAAAGGATTAGGAATTAAATTTGTATTAGTGAATGTAAACTCAGATATCACGTTTGTCGAACAAGTAATATTAAATGTATGAAAAAATCAATAAAAATCTTATATAAAAAAATGGCTACATCTGAAAAGAGTGATAAACCAGTTTAAATTAAATACTTTAGTGATATGGATCACAATTAAACCACTGCTGTTTAATATTTTCACAGTTGCCATAACAATAGGGATAAATATTTCAGTGTGATCCAATTTTGATTTGTTTGATAATCTATCAATTTGTTTTCTTCGTTGTCCATTCACATCTATAGACTACCACAGGGAATACAATTGCTTGCACTATTCTGATCTTTATAGTAATAGTAGGTCATCTGAATATCTTTTTCAAGGCTTTCTTGGCTGTTCTGCTCAAGTGTTACAGAATTCTATCACACATTTCTTGGCTTCTTGTTCCTTTACTGCAGGCATGTCAAACTGCCGGCCCACGGGCCGGATGCATCATACTGAAACCGTGCCCACCCCATTGCCGGCAATGGGGAAAAAGTCACATGATGTCACATGACATCATGTGACATCGCGAGTTTGACATGTCTGCTTTACTGGTAATGGTTGATCCGTAAAGGGAGAAGTTGTTTACCACTTTAAAATCTTCACTGTCATTTCTAATGCTGATTGTTGTACCTTCTGTCATTAGTATGGCCCTCTTAATATTTTAGTCCCACTTTTTCACTATGGTCCTTGAATTACTAGTAAACCCTGCAGATTCTTTGTATTTCTACTATTACAGTAGTTTCATCGGCATAGTGCAGGTTGTTGTGTTCCTCAGCCTTTACTAAAGCAATCTTGAGCATCTGACATCTCTTATTATAATCTGTGTTGGATGATTTTATGCATTATTTTGCTAGTATTTTGAGGATTATTAACAAAATAATCAGATTACAGCATAACAGGACAAATTAAGGACATTGTATGATAGTTCACACTCTCTATTAAGTCACCTTTTGGGTATTGGAATAAAGATTGATCTCTTCCAATCTGTTGGCCACTGTGCCATTCTCCAGATTTGTTAACATAACTTGGGATGAATCTTTTCTGATTCTTCTTCTGCTACTTGCCATATTTTTGTGGATATTCCATCAGTTCTTGTATCCTTCCAACTTGGTAATGACCAGAATGCTGATCTAACTTCTTCTATAACTAGAGGTTCTTTAACTAAAAAATACCTTGTAAATTATCTTGGATGTTTACATCTCTATTGTAAAATATTTTAGTACACTCCTTTCATCTTCATTTGATCTCCTTTGAATTGGTTACTTTCTGCCTAATGATGTCCTTTAGCATAATAATTCAAAATTGGAACTTCCTTCAGAGATCTTTTTTTCATCAAATTTTATTTTATTCAGAAGTTAAAATACAAACTCAAAAACAAAAACAAAATTGAACAGGACAAACAAAAGAAATGTGCATTAAAGAAAGAAAAACCATACACATATATTGTCCCCCCTAGTTGAATACTGATATTGATTGTTATCTGTACCTGGGTATCCTGCTTATGAATGTTATTACTTCATTGGATTTTTAATCTAAATTTTCAGAGTGCTTGTAAATTAAAAAGCATCATTTTTTCAAAGGCTTCCATAAAAGCCTTAACATTGATTTGGCACACGTCTTTGTTTTGCATCTCTTTTTATAGACATTGTAGAACGTGTATGATGCATAATGTTCAAAATCCTTAATTTCTTGTTGCTTTCATTTTCAATATATTTCAAACTTCATTGTAGACATATTGTTCACAACAAAAACACAGGCAATTCCTCTCAAGGACAAAAGAAATAAAAGTTCCATAAACAGTCTGACTACAAGAGAAGTTTGCCACCAGCCGGCTTTGGCAGAAAAGTCAGCTGTTGGTGGCAGGGAAAAAAACTGACCAAAGTGGAACAACCTGCCTCCAGAAATGGTGAATGCTCCAACAGTGGAAGTTTTTAAGAAGAGATTGGACAGCCACTTGTCTGAAATGGTATAGGGTTTCCTGCCTGAGCAGAGGGTTGGACTAGATGACCTCCAAGGTCCCTTCCAACTTTATTCTTATTATTATTTACAATACAAATTTCAGAAAGCCCTATATAAAAGGTGGGTTAAATCCAATAACACTTTTTAAAAATATACAGATTTTTTTTTTAATCCCATTTATATCCCGCCCTTCTCCGAAGACTCAGGGCGGCTTACAATCTAAGCACAAATCAAATGTGCTTGGCAATAGCCTTCATTCTATGTATATGCCTGCTTATTAGGGCTTTCACCCCACCTCCCCAAGCGGCATTATTACAAAGTCAGCTTATTGCCCCCAACAATCTGGGTCCTCATTTTACCTACCTCGGAAGGATGGAAGGCTGAGTCAACCTTGCTTCAGTCATAGGAATTAAGTATTTTTTTAAAGAAAGTTTCTATAAAAGTTGGCCTATTCATATAATGAATACAAACTCCGAACAAATACAGTATTAAGCTCACTAAAAATGACATACCTTTATGTTGATTTTTGTATTAGAAATTTTTACATTCATAGGCATCACTTCTGCAAGCATTTCATCTTCCAAGAAACGCTGAATGTTCATTAGTGAAGAAGTTAGGAAATCAGCAGTAAAATCTTCTACATGACATTGTAGAAACCCAGTTTTTTCAGATTTCAATGAATGTATTATAGCACTTGGTCCACTTTCCCATCTCAGTCTTACTTCAGGAGCTGGTTTAATTGGCCCAGCTGCACATTTAGGATCCGAACCTGTTATAAAATTAAATATGGAATTAAGTTATAGGTTGTTAAATGCATCTCTATAGAGCCTATTTTTGATATGATATAAAAGCAGTCCAGATAAAGGGATCTATCTTTTGATAAGTAATTGCCCCCATAATTTTACATTATAAATAGAAATAGTTAACCCCATAGAAATTTAAAAAATTACTAAAGTATGGCATGTTCTTCCTCTCACATTTTCATGCATTCTTATTTGCCTAAAGTCATTTCTCCCAATGCTTCATGTTAAGATGTATTGAGAAAGTATTGACAATAGTACTGTCAAGCTTCCCTCTTTCCAGTTTAGATTAAAGCAGTTAATCCAAGGAATAAGAAGTTTAAGATTATAATACAAGAATTTCAGCAAATCCTGTACTTTCATGTGAGGTCTGTGTATGTATGTGTGTGCATAGAGAAAGAGGGAGGGAGAGGTGGGGTAATCAATGACAGCAAAACTATCAATTTCCTCTCATTTTTTCAGCATAAGGGGAATTGCCCTTTTTAGGAAGGCAGGGCACTCTGTATTTGTTACTGTTTTGGAATCTGCTCTTCCTTTTTCTATGGTGAGAAATAACTTGCATTTTACAATATCAAATATATATATATATATATATATATATATATATATATATATATATATATATATATATATATATATATATATATATATGTGTGTGTGTGTGTGTGTGTGTGTGTGTGTGTGTGTGTGTGTAAATTACTAACACTGTCCGGTGTGACTACAGCCTGTTCGATGGCCTTTGAGATAAGGCTGAAAACAGGAAATAAAGATTTGCCCCATGTTTGGGGCCTAGCAAGGTAATCTAAGAGTCAACATATGAGACATATATATATATATATATATATATATATATATATATATATATATATATATATATATATATATATATATATATATATATATATATATATATCTGATGCAAGTGCTGAACAAGATTTTTTTATTTTTTTATTTTAATCCCATTTATATCCCGCCCTTCTCCGAAGACTCAGGGCGGCTTACAAGCTTAGCAGTAGCCTTCATTCTATGTCTATGCCTGCTTATTAGGGCTTTCACACACAGCCCAAGTGGCATTATTACAAAGTCAGCTTAATTGCCCCCAACAATCTGGGTCCTCATTTTACCTACCTCGGAAGGATGGAAGGCTGAGTCAACCTTGAGCCTGGTGGGACTCGAACCTGCACTAATTGCAGGTTAATGGTTGTTTCAATTTCTGAAGTTTTAAAAAAAGCATTTCTGTCAGTTTCCAATTTTTTTTATAAACAATGTATGTCTGACACAATAACATATTTTTTATAATTCATTAACAAAAAGAGCCGTTCATGGTACTATTACTAAAGCGAAAATACTGTTAGTGCCTTTTTGTGTTATTTCTTACCTGCTGTTCGGTTGCAAAGATAATGTCGAACACTGATATTGCCCAGCTGATTTGGTAAAACATGATTTATCTGGAGGCATACTTCTGTGTCTTCACCTCTGATGTCAATTTCACCATTAATACCAAATATTTTAAAAACTACCACTGACATCTGTCAATAAAATAAAAAATGCAAATAATCCGTTAAGAGACAGTTTTTTTTTCTTTTTCAAATACTTCATTTGGATAATGTAGTAGCTTTTAAGAAGTTTTGTTGCTCACTCTGTGAATCAGGGATGTACAAAACGTTTCACATTCAAAATGTTTCTAACTTGAACTACTTCATTTTGGGTTAAAAATAATTGTTTCAAGTTTAACATGGGCTGTTCCCATCATTCCATAAATGTTTCAAGTTTGAAACAAAACACTTTACAGGATAGGTGAAATAGCTTGAGACAATTCTTGGGATTTTAGGCAAAATTGTTTGATCTCAAAATGTTCCATATACTGCTAAATAAAGTTGTTTATATCTGATCTAAGTTAGACTTATTATTATAGATGCTAATAGTAACTACTATAGTCTGTTTTTCACATTTGCTTGGATTTTTAATATTTTTACTTCCAAGATACTAAGAAGATGCTTTGCTAAATCGAATATGTTAATTATATATTCATTAAATTACAAATATATATCTATGTGTAGATTTGTAATACATTTATGATCTCCTGTAAAAACCTTTGTTACAGGCAATATAGTACCTGAAACAGAATCAATGCAGCTGGAAAAGTTTTCAGACACATAAAAAAAGGCTTATAGAGAGAGGTTAGGCTAAGCAACCATTTAGTATAGGTAGTCATTGACTTACAACCTTTCATTCCGTTACCATCCAAAGTTTAAAAAAGTGACTTACGGCCATTTTTGACACTTACGACCATTGCAGCATCCCTATGGCCATATAATCAAATTCACAACCTGGTAACTGGCTCATATTTATGACAGTTGCACTGTCCTGGGGTCATGTGATCATCTTTTGCAATCTTCTGACAACCAAAGTCGATGGGGAAGCCAGATTCATTTTACAACTGTAATACTAACTTAATAACTGCAGTCATTCACTTAACAACTGTGGCAAGAAAAGTCAGAAAATGGGGCTTAACAACTGCCTGGCTTAGCAACAGAAATTTTGGGTTCAATTGTGGCCCCATCTATCCTGCCATCCAAATCATTGATGAAGATGTTGAAGAGCACTGGGCCCAGAACAGAGCCCTGGGGCACCCCACTACATATTTCCCTCCATGTAGATGCAGTTCCATTGAGGACCACACGCTGAGTACAGCCGGTCAGCCAGCTACAAATCCAACTGGTGGTGATACTGTCTAACCCACATTTTTCTCTCTTATCAAGTAGTAGGTTGTGATCTACTTTATTAAATGCTTTACTGAAGTCCAAGTAAATTATATCCACAGCATTCCTCTGGTCCACAATTTTGTCAGTTGGTCAAAGAATGCAATAAGACGTCTGGCATGATCTGTTTTTGACAAACCCATGTTGGCTTTTGGTAATGACTTTGTTTGCCTCTAGGTGTTCGCTGATTCGTTGTTTGATTATATTTTCCAGAATCTTCCCAGGTATTGAGGTCTGTAGTTTCCTGGATCCATTTTTTCCTTTTTTGAATAGGAAATCCAGAGTCTAAATATGGCTCCTAGAAAGTTCTACTATCTTACAATGACCCAAAACACACAAGTCTTACCACCAAAGATTAGTTAAAGCAGAACCAAGTTAATGTTTTGGATCAAGTCAGAGTCCTGACCTTAATTCTATAGAAATGTTGTTATGGAAGGACTTGAAGTGGGTAATCCACAAGAGGAAGTCCACCAACCTCCTAAAACTGAAGTGGTTCTATAAGGAGGAATCAACTAAAATTCCTCCAAGCCCATGTGTAGGACTGATCAAAAGTTGTCAAAAATGTTTAGTTGCAGTTACTGTTGCTCAAGCAGGGCATACCAGTTATTGAAAGCAAAGGTTCACATACTTGTGTCACACACAAATATGTAGCTTTGGATCATTTTGCTCAATAAATAAATGAGTAAGAGTAATGTTTTTTTACTCCTTTGTTCTAATTGGATTCTCTTTATGTAGTTTTAGAACATGTGCGGACAACAGATCACATTTTAGGCGTATTTATGCAGGAACATTGAAAATCCAAAAGGCCTCAGAAATTTTAAAGCACCACTGTAACTCTTGAAGAATAGGACTGTCCCATAAAAGCCAAATTTTTCCAAACAGCCTTTGTACCAATCAAAGATATCCATCTTGTCTGGAGAAAAGACATGGGACTGTTTGTGAACTAATAAAATCTGCTAACCCCATCCACCTTCTGTTCTCTAGGGGCTTAGGGTTTCAGGTGTGATTTCCTGAAAATTATAGCTGAACAAGGTAACATTTTATTTTTTTTGTTACTGAAGTACTTTAAAACTCTAATCATTTAGTAGAGCCTGAGGTACAAAACAAAAGTTTATTTAACTTTTATGACAACAGTAAAGTAGTAAATTGTGTTGCATTTTTGTTAAGCAAGCACCATTTTTTATCATGGCTATGCATTAATTCCCCCCCACCCGCCCATTCTACAATTAACCAAAAAGAGGTATTTCAGTTTTCCCAAGAGTTGCTTAGATATATAAAAGTGTGGTTTTTTTAAGAGTATTACCATTTCTTCACTAGCATCCTGATTACCCTCTGAAATGGCACTGAGGACATCTGGGGATGATTCACCATAGTTCTCGTTCTCTATGCCTTCATCAGGCATATTTTCCACTGGTTTATTGGATAAGATAGCTGGCAGATTCACATTGTGGAAAAAGAATGAAGGTTGAGTATTCATATGCAAACAATCACAGTAGATTAATCTGGTTGCACATCAAAGTACATAAAATAAACTGGTTTTAAATAATTTGATTAAATTTTCTCATTTAAGATGGGAGGGAGAGATAAAAAGGATATCACATTTTGATCTAGTTAGTTGATAGACAGAGAGAGTGCAGACAGACAGGAACATTCAGCACAATGTTTAACCAAAATAGGACGCAGATTCCTACTATGAAGCCACCAAAAAACCTGATAGTTTGAATTCTTTCTTGAATTTTATTTAAAACTTCTCTAAAGTTTTTAAGTTTTGAAAATGTAACAGTAAATAAACAAGTACCCATAACTTTGCAAATTATAGTAAATACGCTCAATGGAAAACATAATTCCACACTTAATAGTAATATATATAAAAACATAAGAATCTGCTCCTTGTCCTACAATCACCATTTATCCATAATTAAAAATTCATCCATGATGAATATGCCATGGATGAATTTCGGTTGGCTTGCAATCATATTGACAGTTATCTGAAACTGAGACTCTCTGGTGATCTATTAAACCAATAATGAAAGAGCCATCAATATATCATATTTTTAATTATGGTAATTTGCAGGGCTTTTTTTCTCACAGAACGCTCAGAACGGTGTTCCGGCACCTTTTTTTTTTTTTGCAAAAAAAAAAATGCTTTTGCACAAGCTGTGCTGCTATTGGCTTAAGCCTATTGCAGGCTTCGCTCTTTTATGACTCATGGACTTCAACTCCCAGAATTCCTGAGTCAGGTATGCTATTGGCTTTTGGAAGCCAATAGGAATTGCTGCTGAGCTTGCCAAAAGACCCGGCAGGCAAATGTTGCACAGACAAGTTGCAGCGAAGGCTCCCCAACTACACCATTTCAACTAGGTAAGTAAGATATTATTTGCAAATAGGATATCCAAGTATGACTCAAGGAAATTTTCCCTGCATGGAGGGAGTAGTGGTTTGTTTCACTTTGTTTTACTTTTCAAATTGCTGTAGGGAAGAAATGATGATTAGAAAAAGGCAGGAAGTTATTTTTATTAGGAAGAATTCATTTATCCCATGCTAGATCTTTGGGAGCTTAGTACCACCAGCACAGAACATTTGCTTTTCTGAAACTTCATTAAAATTCAATTCCTGATAGGGGCATTTGAAAAAAAAAGTTATTTATTAAATTTATATGCTGACTATCTCACCAGGATGACTCTGAAGTCAAGGAGAGGGCTTGCAACTTCTGTTTGTAGTTATCCACGTTTCTGCACACTGAGATAATCAGCCATTGTACAAATACAGAGCCTATCATGCTTTTATATTTATATGGAACAGATACATTACCTGAAATTTTTGGAATGTGTAAAAAATTTGAACCAGCCCAGAAACTCATTTCCCATTGTTTGTATATAGAAAGTAAACCCTGAAACAGATTTGGAAAAAGCAAGGACTTTGATTAAATGGAAATGTTTGATTCCTTACTCCAATGTCTTTACTCTTATGGGATGACAGAAGATTATTTGGAAAAATATTTTGATTTCTCTGGCATGCGATGGCGCTGCTGTGATGATGGGATGTAAAAGTGGAGTGAAAAAATTGCTGTCAGAACGTTTTCCTTCTATTATAGTTTGGCATTGTGTTAATCACAGACTAGAATTATCAGTAGGTGATGCTGCCAAGGAAACTTCAGGAATAAATAGATTCCAATCATTTATTGATAAACTGTATGTCATATACCATGCTTCACCAAAGAATAGTAGAGAGTTGCATTCATGTGCAGAATTACTGGGGACTGAGCTGCTGAAAATTGGAAGAATTTTAAGTACCCGATGGGTACTAGTTTGCATACAGTTTTGGCTGTATGGAATAATTTTGAATCCCTTGTGTATCATTTTGAACAAGCAATGCATGATCCTACAAGAGATAAAAATGATAAATGCACTTATGATGGCTTGAAAAGAAAAATAACATCTACAGAATTTTTATTGGACCTAGGATTGATGTGTGACGCTCTCCAAGAATTGTCAGATTTAAGTTTGGATCTACAATATCGACTTGTATACGGCAAATAAGAAAATAAACATACTGGTACAAGTTTTTGAAGAAAGAAGACAGAACAGGACCCAGATTGTTGGGGGCAATAAGATGACTTTGTAATAATGCCTCTTGGGGGGGGGGCGAAAGCCCTAATAAGCAGGCATATACATAGAATGAAGGCTATTGCTAAGCACATTGATTTGTGCTTTAAATTGTAAGCCGCCCTAAGTCTTCGGAGAAGGGCGGGATATAAATGGGATTAAAAAAAACAAACTTTGGGCCCTATTATAAATGTGCTGTTGCTGCTGTAAGTGATCTTTGCTTTTGTGGAGTTTTACTTCACAAAAGAGATTCAAAAAAGGATCCTCCCATTGACCCAAGTATATTTTATACAAAATTGAAAGAGTCAATTGAAAAAAGATTACTTGATAGCAGACGATGAGTTGGAGTATTGGTCTCGCGTATTTGATCAAAAACATTGGCCTGAAGATGTTAATACTCAACTGACATTTGGAGAAGTGGAAATTAGAAACTTATCAATCAGACTGCAACTAAATGAAAGAGAAATGATTCGTGGATTCCGTGAATATATTCTCGAAAAGACATATCCAGAAAAACTGTTGCATTTGATACGGACTCTGAATACCATTCCTATTTCTTCAAGTGAATGCGAACGTGGGTTTTCACAGATGAATCTAATTGCCACCCCAACAAGGGCTTCGTTAAAGACTAAGACAATTTCAGCACTTTTGTTCATCAAACTTGTCGGACCACCTCTGAGACTTTTCAATCCTTCAAAGTACGTTGATCTGTGGTTACACAGAGGACGACATTCGGCAAGGAAAGGAATCAAGATTTGCCAGATGAGAATTGGACAAAAGTTTGGAGTTTTCTATGAACATTTTTCTTAAATACAATAAATTAAATGTATGTTATGAACTGAATATATAATTGTTTAATTATATAAATATATAAATAAAATTATATAAATAAAAGATTAACAAGATGAGAGTTCCAGCACCTTTTTTTAAGAAAAAAAGCCCTGGTAATTTGTTTATTGTAGGCCAAAAAGATACATCTGAAATTTATAAAATATTTTTAAAACAGGAACTAAAATTAATTCTTGTACTAATGAAGTGAAGAAAAGATAGTATTGTTTACATTCAAAAGTGTGTCTGAAATTTTTTATACCTTTTTCCAAAAAGCTTTGGCTGTCACTTCCATCACTTTCCAAACAGTGATCCTCAAATAAGATGCTGTCAGTAGAAATGGTATCCAAAGAAGCTTGTGATGGACTTTTCTTCATGTTCTTATAAGAAACAGAGAATGCAGGAAGATTGGACTGGCACGATTCCATAGGCTTTCCACTTTTTGATATAAAGATATTAGGAAATCATTACTTAAGGTAAAAAAATTACAAAATAAAATAAAAATCCTTTAAATCTGTAATTAAAAGAAATGTTGATGAAAATATAGTAATTATATACCCAGGAATATATTCATGCTTGATTTTAGTAGTCAGATTACAATCCTGTAACTAATTAGAACTAACAGTCTATGTACTTATTAAAGGATGATATGATTTGTGTTTTTGTTTTAAGCTGACAAGTGATCACAGATAAAATCTTTTATCTAGCAGGTGCATTTTTCATACATTTCCTAAAGTAAGTATTGTATGAAATCTATGCAATGTTCACATCCCCATTTTAAAAATGAATTTGTAATATAAAAATGTAATAGGTAGAAGTATGAAAAAATGATGATGCCTTCTGATTCATTCCAAACACTAGGAACTTTTCTCCAGCTCCAACTGCATACTGATTATTGTTCCAATATATTGTATCATTCCGTTCTACATAGAGGATTCCTATAAGTATGCTAGCTGCTAGCCAAAGAAATGCATTATAAACAGGGTTTAAATGATTAATCTGATAAGTTATGATTACAGAACAGATGCAATGCAATATGCCAAAAAAAACATTAAAATTTGACAGCCAATTTCCAGCTTTGTAATATCAACAAGTAATCTAAAGACTCAGAACATCTTTAATCCCTCTAATTTTACTCTACTGACCTTAAGTCCCAATCCAAACCATGTTAATTTGTAGAATATTTTCTGTACCTTAATGGAGACTGAAATGCAAGCATTTTTGCTGTGTTCAATTTTTCTTTGCCATTTTCAAACTTCTCAGACTGTCCCACAGAATCAGTTTCAGTTTCTATGTCTTTAACAGCTGAGCATTCTGCTTTACTTTTGTTATTTGAGAAACCACTTTTCTCTTCTTCCTTGCCCATCAGTATTTTGATAGGGTCTTCTCTGCAATTTGACATATCAGCCAATTCTCTAGGATAGGAATTGTCACTTAGTGATTCAAAAATTTCTTCTGAATCACTATGACTGAAAAGCCCACTATTACTTTCTTCATTCATTTTCCTCCAAGGTTTTTCTGCTGCATCATTTGAAAATGAACTTTCGCTTGGCAAATCCATGTCACTATTTGATTTTAAAACTGGATTCATCAACATATTGAGATTAGTATTCAGAGACCCAGAGTTGGTTACAACATTAATATCTAAATTGTTCGTCTGTGTAGTAGAAGTAGTAAGTAGCTTGCTTTTTGATTCACAAGCTTCTCTGTTTTCCTTGGGTAGGAGATCTGATGTCCCTGGACCTCCTTGTTCTAAAATGGGAGGATTGCACATGCTTCCTTGCACTAGTGGATGAAGCAACAAAGCTATGTCAGCACTTTTCAATAAGATCCCAATACAGACATTTGCCTCTTTTGCTGGATTACCTGTCACAGTCTCTACATCTTTCCTCAAGTTGTCCAAGAGTAACACAAGAGATTCTTGTAGGTAAAGTAAGAAAAGATATTGGTAATGATTTATCTGCATGCTTACATGTTTCTGAATATGAAGTAAAACATGAATGTCTGCAACATATGCAGACTGAGATTCTGAAGTGCCTTTAGTGGAGCCCAAATTTTCAGTACCACTGATGAAGGCTTCCATTTCAGTACTATAATATTCTCTCAGACGTTTTTTATGCTGCAGGCGATTAGCAAGATCACAAGACTCACTTTTCAGAATGTTGAGAGATTCCTGATTGCAAAAAGGCTCTTTGCATGACTGTTCACATCTCATAGGTTGACAAATCCAAAGTGTAAGTGGGAATGAATCCACAAAGCTTATTGGCCGTCCTTTCCCACTCTTCATTCCTTCATAGTCCATCCAAAATTGGGAAAAATGCACTGCCCAAACATCTGACGCAGCGGAAGTTTTAAGTGCATATTTATTCAGTTGAGGAGTAATAATACCTTTATAGATATCATGTAGTTTTGTATCTTGTTCATGGGCATGTCTTTGAAAAATGGGATGCAAAAGATTAAAACAGTCAGAAGATTTGGGAAACTCTGTGAAAGTTCTACTGAAGAATGTAGAGTCTTTGAAGTTTTGAAATGCTGCTTCCAAATCAGAGTGTCTACAATATGCTGAATGTCTAGCATTTGTAGCAATCATTTCAGAACTCTGAATGGAAATTGCATATGGATCATCTCTATGTTTCTGCTTCCTTTCAGAAGGAATGATGAGCTACAATGATAAAAAAAATAAACTTAGAAAACTGTATGTGTGGATCAAACAGAATTCACTGAATAAATATTCTTCAAAGAAAAGTAAATTGTTCAAGGAGTATCTGATCAATACACATAAAAGTTATTAATATATATAACTCACCAAATTGTGGGTTATACAATCCCCAAACCAGCTGAATAAGAGAATGAAGAAAATAGCAGTCCACAATGGCTACTGGATTTGGTCTCAAGTCTAATTAATTAATATTAATTTAATTTTAATTTCTATAGCTGCTTATCTCAGTCAATGACTCTGGGAGGCTTACAGTTCAAAAATGTATGAAAATACTAAAAACATTTTAAAACAATAAAAACCAATAGAAACATCCAAATTAAATACACATAGCCGCTGAGATACTTGGCTACTTAGCAAGATAGCCAGGAAATGGGGCCCTTAACACATTCAGCATCCTAGGCATGAGAACAAAGCCAGGTTTTTAGGGCCTTATGAAAGGCTAACAGGGTCAACACCATAGAGCAGGGGCCACTGTGTAAAAGCACACTATGGTAGTTTATATTCTAACTACTTTCCGATCAGATTAGTTTTAAGAAGCAAAATATAGAGAAAGCCTTAAAGTGTGAGTTACAGCTAGTTCAGACTACAACAGCTAGTACTGTGAATAATGTAGTCATATAGAATCACATATCCATTCAGAAGAAACTGTATTGATTACTCATTTTCTTTAGGAGCAATTCTACCTGGAAACCTACACTCCTTGTTTTCCATACTTGTCCCACTTGTTCCTGAAAACTGAATTTAAAAATTCCAGGCTAGAGAGCAGAGGTATGCTGCTATCACAGGATCTGGTTGATCATTCCACTGTCTTGCTCTTTCCACGCAAGAAGGGAAAACAGCCCTTGCTACCTGGCTCCTGTGTTGGTGGTGTTACAGGTTCCTGCCTTCTCCTTTTAAATATTGCTACTTTCTTACTACTTCCTGTTCATTTGTTTCTCAGATTTTGCATACATGAATGGCTTCATACATCTTTCCCATGTTTCTCCTTTGAAGCTAATATTTCAATGCTACCACTGTTAACGCAGAGAACAGATTGTTCCTTTGTTCCACTATGGGTGAGTAGAAATTTTGTGTTAATGAAGAACTGATAGTTGAAATTTAAGGAAGCAAAGAAGTACCATTCACCAAAATTTTGTAACATTGTTCAAATATTGAGGAAGGAAGGGAAGTAGAACCATTGCAGTACAGTGGGCACAGTGTAGGAAAGAAAGGAGAGAATGGGTAGGAACTATAAGGTTGCCCACAGAATGGAATGGAATGAATATACTAGACTCCATGATGTTTATGAGCCATTGGATTAGCTGGAAGAAATAAAAAAAGGAAAGCTACTGACTAGCTAAGATCATAGCAACTCATTGTGAAAAAAATCATCAGCCACCAGAGACAATGGGCAAGTCAAGCACTACAGACAATTGGAATTGCAGATGTCACTAAAGAGGAATAAAGCACAGTTGATTAAATACTCAAAATGGCTTAACTTGACTTTAATTTAATTTAATTTAATTTAATTTAATTTTAATTTAATAATATTTATATACCGCCCTTCTCCCTGAGGACTCAGGGCGGTTCACAGGGCAGAATAAAATACTAAATACAAACGTTAAAACAAGATTAAATAATTGCCCATATTAAAACAGTTGGAATAAAATTCTAAAACACCAAGTTAAAATTAAAGCACAAAATTAAAAAACCCCACCAATCCCCATCAGGCTAGGCCGGCTTGAACAAACAGAAACGTCTTGAGATCGCGACGAAAGGAGCGGAGATCGGGCGCCATCCGGAGCTCTACCGGTAGCTGATTCCACAGCTCCGGAGCGCCCACAGAGAAGGATCTCCCCCTGGGGGCCACCAATCGACATTCTCTGATCGGTGGCACCCTGAGGAGGCCCTCTCTGTGGGAACGCACAGGGCGCAGGGAGCTTGATGCCGGCAGCAGATGTTCCCTAAGGTACTCCGGCCCCATGCCATGAAGGGCTTTAAACACTGTTACCAGTACCTTGAATCTCACCCGGAAGACAACTGGCAACCAATGCAGCTCACGGAGCAGCGGTGTAACGTGGGAGTATCGGGAGACTCCCAACACAACTCTCGCGGCTGCATTCTGTACCAGTTGGAGCTTCCGGGTGGTCCTCAAGGGCAGCCCCATGTAGAGAGCTTTGAATATAAAGCAATACTTCTAAAGTACTTTTCAAAACAGAAGCTGGGGTGTATTTGCAGTAGGCTTGGACTAGGTGGAGGATTGTTCTTGCACTCAGGATAGGGTGAATGACATACTAATTATAGGGCAAACAGAAACTATTGAACAGTCTAAGTCTAAAGAAATTGAATCTGCTTATCTTTAAAACCCTGAGTGGTCTCAAATAGTTGAAGGATCACATCTGGCTTTAATATCCAGTCCATGTTTAATATGGTCAGAAAGTATTTTTTAAAATGACTTGGATACATTGCATAGCAACTAGTCCTCTCTCTTGTAGTCTCCAATTATGGAACTTCTTCTCATGTAAACATGAGTGCTACTATCACTTCATTTTTTTTAGTACTAGTTTAATTACTTTTTGTTTGCAGAAGTATTTTCATTTATTTAATTTTTTTGTTTTTTTTTATCTTACTGCTTTTATTATTGTATTTTGACTACTTATAACCTGCCATGTTTTATGATTTTTGGTCAGTTTTAAATCAAAATAATAATAAATCTCAGCTTGTTGCAATTCTGCAGAGGAATGTATTCCTTTTAAAGTTTTTTATGCCCAAAGAATCCATATATTCTTGACTATCAAACAACTACTATCCCCAATATGCTATTTATCTATAAATTGATCTCCACAGCTACAGGTACATCATTGAATCTCTGAATATTTGTTTTCTGATGTTCCTATTATACTGTCATTCTTTTTAGGTTCAAACAGTCCTGCTATTTGATTTGTTTGCCCCAGGCATTTATATTGCTGCTTTAATACTTAGAAGCTGCCCACAGTTGTGTTTCAGTGGAGGAAGTTTAAAAAAAAATTCCCACCTCATAACTCAGAGACTAATTAATTTATGAATTACCATTAATTTATGAACATAGAATACTTATACTTAAATGTGTATTCCCCCAAAATTGTCAGAACCTTTTATAAAAAGTTAGTAATCAATGTTATCTATAATATACAATCACACTGAAAGCATTATATGGTATCAGTGGTATACTGAGAAATATATTCAAATTATGCATGATCTATGTTAGAGCTATGTTAGAAGTTTGAAAATTTAAAAATCTGAAAGGTCCAAATGTCCTATAAAAGTTAGAAACCAAGACAATCACTGGCACATTGTCCATGATCTGTCATTTAAAAATGGCTCCAGTTTCAGTTTCAAAACAGGGACTGTTGTCATGCGTCGTTCTTTATAGGAATGAAACACTTAGCAATGTTGTGTTATGCTTTTGCAAACTGTACCTTTATCATTAATCCGTCAACTCGAACATCAACATGTTCTTCTGATTTTGAATTGTCATTTAACTTGTACATGGCCATAAACTGACTGAGACTCTGTTTCATATCCAATACAAATTGATTTAGCCAAAGAATACTTCTCTCGTCCAAAGTTAACTGCAGTGCATTTAGTTGAATATACAAGTTTGCATTTGGAACTAAAGGAAATAAAAACAAAAGTATTAGATTAAAAAGTTTTAAAAGTAGAGTTACCATGTCTATAATAAGCTAGGTGCTTGAAGAATATTGGCTCCAAGGAAAAACAGAGTTGTTATTAGTATGGCAGTGGTTTCCTTTGTGTGGCACTAAATCTATAATAATATTTTGATAACTGCCATAGTAGAAATGAGATTTGAAAAAAAAATCACAAATACCAGAGAAATTTACAAAAAATTGCAATACATAGCTTTTTATATAGCTTTGATCCCTTTTAGGATATTCCATTCCAATTCTAGTTTCAGTTTCTTTGTAATTATTTTATCATCCACACTAATGTTTTGAACAAGATAAATGTGTTATATGCGGTGCTAAGTAAATAGTCTTAAACTTTGTTTCTGAAATGTTTGTCAAACCTGTCCTATGGTATAATCCTCCAACTTCTCTTCCATCCTTAGGTTGCAATGGATAGAACATGTCTATTATAATATCACTGGGGAAAAACATATTGGCACATTCCATATAAATAGGAATTCTAATTTAGAAATGCTGGGATTAGGTATAGGAAATCAATAGAAAATCAGCATATCTCCCCATATTTGGGTTGGCAGGGTGCACCGGAAAAAAACCACTCTAGACATATGTATGTGTGTGTGTGTGTGCGCACGCGCACATACACACACACACACACACACACACACATATTTACAAAGCTAAAATATCTATGTCTGGTTTACTAATATCTACCTAACCCTAATTTTTTGCTAGATGTATTTGCTAGAAATAAATATATCTTCCCTGAATATAGGAGAAACTTCATTTTAATGGATTGAGGGCTGGGAGTATCCATTATTCCCAAATGTCTGTTAATTTGAAAGTAATTAACAAATACCTTTCAGTAATACCTGCATCTTTTGTATACCAGCATAATATACAAAAAAGCATAATCTGTGTTATGTTATATTGCTGCAGAAAATATGAAAAAATTTAACTGTCTTATTCAGACTATTTTGGATTCAAAGGGATTGCCATTATTTGAAGGAGATTTCCAAATAGGAATACGGTTCACTGTATCTGCAGACCACTAAATATGAATCCATTAAATTGAAGATCCACTCTACTTTTAAAACAACTACAATGTTTTAACAAAGGGGAAAAGATAAGAAAACATTTTACTAGGAAAGTCTTTGCCATCTGGACAGTAGTATTCAGTGAATTCAATATGAATGGCTGGCATTTCTTGTGGGAGATACAGAGATTTTTTGTTGCAAGAAATAAGAGTTTTAGGCGAACGATGACACTGATCTGCTGTAGAGACCTGAAAATAAGAAATTCAGCATTTAGGTTTTGTGAAGTACAAGAGTTAACAACTTCTTACCTGCCACATTTCACAGTTATTAGGAAAAATATTTTCATTTTAATAACCTGAAGAAGACAAATACATTTTGGGCAGCATTTATGACAGTTGCTGCATGGTACTGGATTTGTAGTGAGCATACCAGGAAATGTCATTCTTAATATGCTGTAACATTTCAATAATTATTTCTGAATTTTAAACAGTTGTATAACTAAGCCCTTTGCCTAGTTTGGTTCCAATGGTGTTAAAATCAGAGTTAAAAATTTGTTATTATGCTACGTAAATATACTACCTTAAAATTATATATTATTTCTGTATGTACCATATGTAATATAAGTTACCATGTCTTTAAGCTTACTGTTTTCACATACATTTTATATATTTAAGTCAATCAAATCAAATAAGAAAAATGAGAAAAATAAATTGCCTGAATACAGACACAAAGTTTCTAGTAACCATTTACAGTATTAGCTAAAAAGAATATATTTATATTAACATCCAAATTTTTAATACTATAATTTGCAAACATTACATAATCCTAGGAATGAGTCAGCTTAAAGAAAATTGACTAAGTGCAGACTTGTTTACCCAGGACATTAATATTAGTAAGATTCTTCTTCCATCTGAGATCAGACACAGAAATTTTATCTCAGAAAGTTAAATCTAATATCAGATATATCTTTCTTCTGGAAGCAGGTAATTGTATCCCAAGATGGGTGGTTTAATAACCTTTATATATAGCACAGCAGAAAAATTAACCTGTTACAACTTCAAACAGGATAATCCAAAATATATTTCTTTTTGAGGTGCATAAACTGTGATACTTTTCATCATATGAAAAAAAAACTATGGTAAATAACTGCTTGCTTAATTACCTGATATGGAGTGGTATGTATTATTCATAAAATCTCTACAGGTGGCTTAGATTATAAATTATAACTTAAGCTCAAGATACAGTCAATTGTAATAATATCTTTTTTTAAAAAAACTCTTCTGACCTCAGAATTCTTCAAAGAGGCATGCTGAGCACAGGCTTCTGGAACAGATTTCTGCTACATTGCATGTCAGGGAACATACACACCTGTCATTTGGAGATGGTTGCATAGCTGTTGCATTTCCTCTTAAATCCTCTATTTTGTTGTGTGTGCCTTGCCTTCCACCTGCCTCCCAACAGAACGCTGGATCAGCCAATCAGCATGGAGACACTGATCTCCATGCAATGTGTAGTTAGGATTTGGGAGGTGTATGTATCAGTCCATTTGCAACCATCTGCAATCTACACTTACCCATCAACCCCTTCCCAGCATAGGTATGCATCAATGTCTATGAGCAGTAGAGGACAAGTCTAAATCAAGCTTAAGAAATGGGCCAACTGTCCCAATTAAATTGTAATGAAAAAAAAATGTGGAAAAAAATCAACCACCAAATAGTTCCTGATTTTCATTCTGATAGAAATAAACTGGAAAGGCAAAAGCGACTGCAGATGATATAATGTCCATTTGAAGCAATCCAATCTGATCAAAGATTTTTTTCTGCCAATTATATGACTAAAAACTAACAGAAATAGTTTGGAATAAGAAAATATGCCTTTACACCAACAATTAGTTTGGCAAAATCTTTTGTCATTTGGATTAAAGTCAACACTTGTATTAAGAACCTCATAATTTTAGAAATAAAAGAGTAATATTAATTTGTTGTAGCAGTTATTATTTAAATGTACCTGATAAAAATTGACATCTGCAAGTCTAACTACCACTGGGCTAGACATCAATTTCTCCTTTGGCTGCTGTGATGACACAAAAGACTTAGAAATTCCTTTTGACATTTGATCTTTGCCTACAAGAAATAAAAAGCATAAAAGCACATACAGTATAGTCTACCTTCTAAAATCCCCTCTATTCATGTTGTTGGGTAATGTAAAAATAATTAAAATAAACTAAAATTTCAATAAGAGAAGGCAATGAAAGGAAACAAATATAAACTGACTCATTAATTGCACAATTCCTACAGGATTGGAAACCTAATAAATTATTTTTCTTCACAACTATAAGCACCAATCTCCCAAATTAATTTTTTATGTACATGGGAGACTACAATATAGTATGAATAAAGGTAAAGGTAAAGGTTCCCCCGCACGTGTGTGCTAGTCGTTTCCGACTCTAGGGGCCAGTGCTCATCTCCGTTTCAAAGCCGAAGAGCCAGCGCTTGTCCGAGGACGTCTCCGTGTTCATGTGGCCAGCATGACTAGATGCCAAAGGCACATGGAACACTGTTACCTTCCCACCGTAGTGGTCCCTATTTTTCTACTTGCATTTTGACGTGCTTTCGAACTGTGAGGTTGAATAAAGCTTACCAAAATATAACGAAAGACAGCCAGATTTATTCAAAACAAATATATTGGTGTTTCTAATCAAATCAAATAGGACCTGTGTCCACAAACAGACTGTAAAAATGAAAAATCCTAAATACCTATCTGCATATGCTGTGGAGACTCCTGGAATGGGGATTTAATTGGAGAATCTAAATTGTGATCCTTCACAGCCTGCTTAAGCAATTCAATATTTCCTTTGAACTCTTGCAGCAGTTCTTCTGCCCATTCACATCTGGTTTTTGTAGCATCACTGTAATGCATCCAATGGCTGCAGCTCTCATCTACAATTGTATATATTTAATATAAATGAAAAAGAAATTTAAGCACCTGTTAAATCCATTGATAATGTTTTAATATTTTATTCATAATTATTTTATCCATTTTAAAATATTTGAAGCTTGTTTAGATTCCAGTTTGTAATTGCCTAACATCAATATTAAGGCAGTAAAAATGTAATGAATTTTTAAAAAGCCTTTACTGTATCATTTCAAAGATCCATGTTATCCAACATTTGTCAGGCACAACAGGGCCCACATGTAGAGAGTTCAAACTGCTACTTTATTGTTATTTGCCTATTTCACAGGAATCTTCCCAGGCTGGCAGATTCACCTGGGAAAGCCTAGATAAAGCTCAAAGGCATTTGAAGATGGAGTTAGACCTTGCCCTCTTTTGTTTACATACCAAGTCCATGCTAATTTGCCTTTTGATTCTTTTACCCAACTGGGATGATTGTTCTCCAACACATTCTATTCAAATGCCTCATGAAGCAGCCCTGAGCTCTCTAATAAATTTCCATTATTACTTTTCAAAACTCAATTCACTTTGGTCAATAATATATCATATGTAAGATTTACTGTGGGAAAATAATTTGCTGATCAAGCAATTTGGCAACCAGTAAACAAAACTCAACTTTTACCTGCTTTGTGAAATGGATAGTAGTCTATAGTTAACTGACTAAAGGACAGCTGCATAGCACCTCCTGACACACGCCTGTTTGCATCTGTAAAATAATACAATTAATAATATTACATATCATATTTCATATTTATTTCCTCTGGAAGAAAACTATTATGGTTCATTCAAAGCAACATTACTCTCTTCTTGGTGGCTCTCAAATCTGCTACTCTAATTTCATTTAGGAAAACAAGAGCAACTGAACAAATTATGTTAATTTCTATTGTGGCCTTTTTTTGTTTAATTTTTCCAGATTTGTAAAAATTCAGATTTGAATCTGTAACACATATAACACAATCCATTAAAAATAGCCTGAGTATCATTAACAGGGACATCCCCAATTTCTATTAGTAGTTTCTTATAGCCCTCATTAGCCTATATCCACAGATGAGCCCCTTCATGGATTACTGCCTTGTCGTGGCGAAGGGGCTTGCGTAATTCAATGAAGCTATGAGCTATGCCGTGCAGGGCCACCCAAGACGGACAGGTCATAGCCGAGAGTTCTGACAAAACGTGATCCACTGGAGAAGGAAATGGCAACCCACTCCAGTATCTTTGCCATGAAAACCCTATGGACAGTACCAAAAGGCAAAACGATATGACGCTGGAAGATGAGCCCCTCAGGTCGGAAGGCGTCCAATATGCTACTGGGGAAGAGCAGAGGGCTAGTACTAGTAGCGCCAGAAAGAATGAAGCGACTGGGCCAAAGCCGAAAGGACGCTCAGCTGTGGATGTGTCTGGTGGTGAAAGGAAAGTCCGATGCTGTAAAGATTTTTTCTCCATAGGAACCTGGAATGTAAGATCCATGAATCAAGGAAAGCTGGACGTGGTCAAACAAGAGATGACAAGACTGAACATCGACATCTTAGGTATCAGCGAACTAAAATGGACAGGAATGGGTGAATTTAATTCAGATGACCATCAGGTATACTACTGCGGGCAAGAATCCCTCAGAAGAAATGGAGTAGCCTTCATAGTCAATAAAAGAGTAGGAAAAGCAATACTGGGATACAATCCTCAAAATGACAGAATGATCTCAGTTCGAATCCAAGGCAAACCATTCAATATCACAGTAGTCCAAGTCTATGCCCCAACCACCAGTGCTGAAGAGGATGAAATTGACCGGTTCTATGAAGCCCTACAGCACCTTATAGAACTAACACCAAAAAATGATGTCCTTATCATCATGGGGGATTGGAATGCTAAAGTAGGAAGCCAAAAGATAACCGGAATAACAGGCAAGTTTGGCCTTGGAGTACAAAATGAAGCAGGGCACAGGCTGATAGAATTTTGTCAAGAGAATACGATGGTCATAGCAAACACTCTTTTCCAACAACCCAAGAGACGGCTCTACACATGGACATCACCAGACGGTAATCACAGAAATCAGATTGACTATATGCTCTGCAGCCAAAGATGGAGAAGCTCTATACAGTCAGTAAAAACAAGACCAGGAGCTGACTGTGGCTCAGACCATGAGCTTCTCCTTGCAAAGTTTAAGCTTAAACTGAAGAAAGTAGGGAAAAGCACTAGGCCACTCAGGTATGAATTAAATCATATCCCTGTTGAATATACAGTAGAGGTGACAAATAGATTTAAGGAATTAGATCTGATAGACAGAGTGCCTGAAGAACTATGGACAGAGGTTCGCAACATTGTACAACAGGTAGCAACCAAAACCATCCCAAAGAAAAAGAAATGCAAGAAAGCAAAATGGCTGTCTGAGGAAGCTTTGCAAATAGCTAAGGAAAGGAGGGAAGCGAAAGGCAAGGGAGAAAAACATAGATATGCCCAATTGAATGCAGAATTCCAGAGAATAGCTAGAAGAGATAAGAATGCCTTCTTAAATGAACAGTGCAAAGAAATAGAAGAAAACAATAGAATAGGGAGGACCAGAGATCTTTTCAAGAAAATTGGAGAGATGAAGGGAACATTTAATGCAAAAATGGGCATGATAAAGGACCAAAATGGCAGGGACCTAACAGAGGCAGAAGAGATTAAGAAGAGGTGGCAAAATTACACAGAAGAACTATACAAGAATGAGCTTAATGTCCCTGATAATCACAATGAGGTGGTCACTGACCTCGAGCCAGACATCCTAGAATGTGAAGTGAAGTGGGCCTTAGAAAAGCTGAGCAACAACAAAGCTAGTGGAGGTGACAGTATTCCAGCTGAGCTATTCAAAATCTTAAAAGACAGTGCAGTAAAAGTGCTACACTCAATTTGCCAGCAAATTTGGAAAACTCAACAGTGGCCACAGGATTGGAAAAGATCAGTTTACATTCCAATTCCAAAGAAAGGCAGTGCCAAAGAATGTTCAAACTATCGCACCATTGCACTCATTTCTCATGCTAGTAAAGTCATGCTTAAAATCCTACAAGCTAGACTTCAGCAGTATGTGGATCGAGAACTACCAGAAGTACAGGCAGGATTTCGAAGAGGCAGAGGAACTAGAGATCAAATTGCCAACATACGCTGGATCATGGAGAAAGCTAGGGAGTTCCAGAAAAACATCTACTTCTGCTTCATTGACTATGCTAAAGCCTTTGATTGTGTGGATCATAACAAACTGTGGCAAGTTCTTAAAGAGATGGGAGTACCAGACCATCTTATTTGTCTCTTGAGAAACCTATATGCGGGTCAAGAAGCAACAGTGAGAACTGGACACGGAACCACTGATTGGTTCAAAATTGGGAAAGGAGTCCGGCAAGGCTGTATACTGTCGCCCTGCCTATTTAACTTATATGCAGAGCACATCATGAGAAAGGCAGGGCTAGATGAATCAAAAGTTGGAATTAAGATTGCCGGAAGAAATATCAACAACCTAGGATACGCAGATGATACCACTCTAATGGCAGAAAGTGAAGAAGAACTAAAGAGCCTCTTGTTGCGGGTGAAGAAGGAGAGTGCAAAACTTGGGTTGAAACTTAACATTAAGAAAACCAAGATCATGGCATCTGGCCCTCTCAATTCCTGGCAAATAGATGGGGAAGAAATGGAGGTAGTGACAGATTTTATTTTCCTGGGCTCCAAGATCACTGCAGATGGGGACTGTAGCCAAGAAATTAAAAGACGCTTGCTCCTGGGGAGGAAAGCCATGACAAATCTAGACAGCACACTAAAAAGCAGAGACATCACCCTGTCAACAAAAGTGCGTATAGTCAAGGCTATGGTCTTCCCAGTTGCAATGTATGGCAGTGAAAGTTGGACCATAAGAAAGGCTGAGCGCCAAAGAATTGAGGCCTTTGAACTATGGTGCTGGAGAAGACTCCTGCGAGTCCCTTGGACTGCAAGGCGATCAAACCGGTCAGTCCTAGAGGAGATCAATCCTGACTGCTCTTTAGAAGGCCAGATCCTGAAGCTAAAACTCAAATACTTTGGCCACCTAATGAGAAGGAAGGACTCACTGGAGAAAAGCCTAATGCTGGGAAAGATCGAGGGCAATAGAAGAAGGGGACGACAGAGAATGAGGTGGCTGGATGGAGTCACTGAAGCAGTAGGCGTGAGCTTAAATGGACTCCAGAAGATGGTAGAGGACAGAAAGGCCTGGAGGAATGTTGTCCATAGGGTCGCGATGGGTCGGACACGACTTCGCAGCTAACAACAACAACAACACAGATGAGCATTGGGGGAGGGGGGGGGAATGCATACTCGCTGAAGCTGTCCTCCTGTCCTCTAAGAACTGTAATTCTTAGAGCTATAATTATTAATTTATGATAGATAGAAAGAACAGCACTTTCAGAACTGCCAGCCCCAGAATCAGCAATTCCCTTGCATATGCATCTCTTCCTTTCAATTTTTGTAATACTTAACTACTTAGCTAGAATTATTAAGTGACACAACCTACTTCAGAAGCATTTATGAAACATCTTCGAATAAATCTACCTTTTCTTTTTCATTAATTTAAACTGAAAACTGCAGTTATTTGTACTATAGTGCTCTAAAAATAAACTAAATACAAATATAAATTTAGAAATATAGATAGCATATAAACATGTAGTAGAAACAATGGTACCTTATTATTTATTGCTTAATTAGGGTAATGGTTTAAACTTCATGTTAATGTTTTCAATCCCTTTTGTGTTATTACATAAATTATTATAGAAAAAGAGCAGAGTAATTAGATGAAGAGTATCCAGAAGTTTCAGCTGATAGAGAATGTAGCGATGCAGACAGTTACGTGCCTCTTAGAACAGCACATGTTATGACTTCTATTCTGCGAGCTGCACTGGTTGCCAGTTGGCTTCTGAGTCCAATTCCAGATGCTGGTTTTGACCTTTAAAGCTCTTTTTGGTATGGAATATGCTATATGAGGAAATACTTATAACTGGTTACATCAGCCTACCCCATTAGATCTGTTACCATATGCTGCAGGTACCAACAGACAGGAACCTACAAACAATGAGCACAGGCACCCTTAGGACTGCATGCTCTCTCTGTTGCTTTTTTCCCTGTATACCAGACATGTCAAACAAAAGGCCCATGATGGGCCCAGATCCTATCCGAGGGGCCACCCTGGAGAGGGAAAGGGACCAGTCCCCACAGCCCCGGCCCCAGCTCACTCCAGCCAGGCCCCACCCTAGGAGCACACACAGGAAGCGGCAAGCACATGGGGGCCAGCAGTGCCGGGCAGCAGCAGCCTGCCAGCCTGTCTGGCCACCTGTCAGCTGGCGCACCATGGGAACCCTGCAGCCTGCACAGTGCAGGTGGGTCCGAGCACCGTGGCCACTGGGCCGGCTCTCCAAGTGGCAGGCGGACACAGAGGTATGAGGGGAGGCATGCAATCTGGCCCACCAGATGCGCATGGGCAGCAAAGCCTAGCAGGTCATCATCACCGCCATGCCGAGGCCCCTGCCATATAACTTCATTCTCCAGCTCCACTGCCCACACAGGACGAGTCTCCCACCCACAACCACACCAACGGCCCTGGCAAATGGGAGGGTGGGAACCCCCCCATCCCCAACAGGCAGCCGGTACTCCTCTCCCTGCTCAGCCCAAGCCCAGTTCCGGAGCTTCCCCAATATGTCTGGGCGCCGGGATGCAGTGCCAGCATCCTGGCAACCCAAGAGCAGCACTGTCCGGAGCCCCTGTGGGTCCAAGAGGAACGGCAAGACTCCTCCCTTGCACCAGACCCCAGCACCCACCCTGGTCCCACCCTCTCTGCCTCAGCCCCCCTGATCCCCCCACAGCCCCAACCGGCAGCCCCCCGACACAAGCAACATTGAGCCACCCATGCCCCCCCACCCC
This sequence comes from Vipera berus, assembly GCF_964194415.1. NCBI lineage: Eukaryota > Metazoa > Chordata > Lepidosauria > Squamata > Viperidae > Vipera > Vipera berus. Next base: position 57,375,688 of record NC_138208.1, read on the forward strand.
CCAGAGCAACCACAATGCTGATGCGGCCCTCAATGAACTAGAATTTGACACCCCTGCTCTATTCCAATGACTGGACCTCAAGGGAACCCTCTGTTAAAGTTCTGAAGTTTGCAGATGATACAACTGTCATTGACCTCATTCGAGATGATGAGTTTGCATATAGATGGCAGGTTGAACAACTGGCCCTATGGTCCAGATAAATAAGCATATTCATCTGGAGCTGAATATTCTTAAAACTGTAGAGATGAGAGTGAATTTTACTCTCTTATTTTACTTCTTACCATATTTGATAGCACAGTATCAGCAGCAGAGTCCTTCAAATTTTGGGGTTCTATAATCTGCCAGAACCTGAAATGGACCCTTAACATTAGAACTATCATTAAAAAGGCACAATAAAGAATGTTCCTCCTGCAACAACTCAGGAAGTTCAGACTGCCCCAGGAGCTGTTGATGTAGTTTTATAAAGGAATTATTGAATCTTTCATATGTACTTCTATAACTGCCTGGTTTGGTACAGGAACCAAACAGGAGAGACTGTAATGGATAGTTAAGACTGCAGAAAAAATAATTGCAACCAGCCTGCCTTCCATAGAAGACCTGTATATTGTGCAGGTCAGAAGGAGGGTTGAAAAGATAATTGAAGACCCCTCACATTCTGGACATAATCTGTTTCAACTCCTCCCTTCGGGACAGAGGCACAGAGCACTGCAGGCCAAAACAACTAAACACAGGAACAATTTTTCCCCTTGGGCCAACACTCTGCTGATCCCCTAATTCACACAGTGCTGTGTGATATCTATGTATACTTACACATGTAGTATGTCTGTAGTATTATAATTATCCTTCTTATTATCTCCTTTACTATCCCCACTTGTTGGTGTTATTATTGGTTCCTTTTGTATGTGTAATCACACTTGGTCAAATAAAGTGTTCTGCTTGTCTTGTCCTGTCCTGTCCTGTCCTACCCTACCCTACCTTATTCTATTCTATTTGTCCCAGAAGGCATGCCTTCTCAGCTATGCCACCCACCTTATGGGATATTCTCCCCCACAAAAATTAGATTAGATTCCAACCCTTTTGATATACCAGAAGACCATCAGGTTATGTTATCAGGCCTGGTGTCAATGCTGCAAACATTGACATATTTTTTGCACTGACAATATATGAGACAGCCTTTTGTTTAAACTGCTTCGCTTTGAATCTTGAAGAGAGGGAAACTTCAATGGCTATCTTGAGAAGATAAAATTAAGGCACACGCAGAAGGGGAAGTGTAACATCATATGTAAAACTAATTGGATAATGTGATTTATGACTATAGATAAGGGTGGGGATTGTGTGTGTGTTATGATGGGTTTGGGGGGAGGAGATTTCAGATTCTGGCATCCCTCCATGAGTGCCAATGTTTCATTTCATTACTAAAACTTTTTAGATAAATAATATGCCTGCAATTTGTTTGAATTGTCTCATTTATCGGAACCATGATATCTGGGACTCCCAGGGAACAAAGACATTCTTAAATAGCTCCATGGCTATTTTTAACTTCCCTTTGCCTAGGCTTGATTCTTTGTTTTTATCATATTTACTTTTAAAGTGATTTTTATATTTTTTATATCTGTGGTTTCATATGTGGTTTTATCCATTTGTTGTGCTCTGTTCAGAGTTGCCTTTGGGGAGATGGCAGAAATCTAACTTTGATTAATAAACAAATAAGATACTGCTATGCACCAATTAATATTTAAGTAGTAGTGCATAGACCTGAAAATGTACAAGCAAAATAAACTGGAAATATATAGTAGTTTAACATAGAGTCATACAATTTTGGTCAATCATAAAGATAATAAATAAAAGACTTGCCCTTTTCCTTGGTGTAAATATCATCACAGATATGCAGATCCAAATGAGAAATTGCTAGATGGTAAGATGTTTCCTTAACATCAAAATCATTGAATAGTCTTACAATTGCATCATTCTGATCAGAAGCTGCTGAAGACTGTTGAGTTTTCATCTCTTGAGAATTATATGCCGACATGGAACTCTGAAACAATTTAAGTACAACATAAACCTCACTGAAACACCGTAACATAACATATGCTTTCATATTAAATAATATTTTCAAATGGAATATAAATTATACTTTAATCTTCAAAGTTATTTGGCAGTTATTGCTATTAAACTGAATGACAACAAGAGTGACGCTGCTGAGTTTAAATTCAAAACCTTGTGAAACAGATTTTTTTCAAAGCAGTATTCAAAATATTTCTAGAAATTATTTAATTTGATTTGATTTCATTAAATTTATTCAATTTGGGCACCTGTCTCCAGTCAACACTAGACAGCTCAAAATATAATTGCAATAAAGTACAATATGAATAATAAATACAACATAAATTAAGAACAAGAAAAATAAGAATAATAACAAGATGGCAGTCTGGCCAACAAGTCTTTGCTACCTACTGAAATTAAGTTATGAAGAGATTAAAAGCAGAAAATAATACAAAAATATGCAAAACTAATTTAATTCGATCTTTGTCCAGTATGATATACTAGTTATTACACTGTCTATTCTAATAATAAATATTCATAGCAATTGGTCCTTCTGTCTTAGAGGAATATTACACAGCAAACTCAAAAAATATTTTAACTCTTGTTATGTAATTTCTTATATAATTCAAATTGATGCTACCAATTTGGGGGGAAAAACCTAAGGTTTGACAAACAAAATAAAACAGTTTCACAAAATTAAAGACTGAAATTCCATAGAAGCCCATACTGTAGAGTTTTATAAACAAATTTGTACCAATATTAAGATATAAAAATACTTGATTGGCTTACTTGCATGGGTTCAGAAGCAAGGCTTTTTCTCTGTTCAGCTGATTTCTCTATGGCTTCACTAAGAGATTTAGCATACTGTACCATAGCTTTCAATTGAGAATCAGTCAAAACCCACAGTAAATCATCCAGTATTAAAATTAGTTTGGATGCTACCACATTGCAATCTTTTAACTGTCAAAAGAAAAAGTGAATTTTAAATATTTTTTTTAAATATGTTTTATTAAAAATTTTCTTTCTTAATATAAAATACAACTAGAAACACATATACATATATTGTCCCCATAGTTAAATACTGATATATTACAGTAATAATAAGTTTCTCCCTGTTGCAAAGCAGGTCTATAATTTATAAACTTCTGCAAATCTATTTGTTACCAATTGACCTGTCTAGCTACTATATATAAAAAAGGTAGTTAACAGGTAAACGAACAGCAAAGTTAAACTTCAAACCCCTCTGTAAGCAATCTATTATTGTATTTAGAAAGCCTACAACATTGTAAGTCTACTTTAAAAATTTTCTGAATTAAACCACGGATCTTTGCTCAATATTTCTTTGCCTTCTCATATGTCCACAACATATGATAAAAAGTTCCCTCCTTACAGTTGCATTTCCAACAAATATTTGAAACAACCTTATATCTTTGATAGTTTATCTGGTATCAAATACAACCAGCGCATCACTGCAGAAGCTCTCATTAATATTATAATTCAATGTGAATATCAGTTTATCAGTCCATGTATTTTCCCATTGCTCTAACATTATATTATAACCAAAATTTCTTGCCCGCTGAATCATACGTTTAACATACTGATTTTCTAGGTTTAACTGTAACACTTTTATAAACCTTAGTTATAAGATGATACTTTGTACCAATGATGAACATTTCAAATTCATTTTAGCAGCTTCAAAACATTTTCTTTTAATTGCATTCTGCCACAGAATGTTCAGTGGATTTCTACACTGACCAGAAATGACTTGTTAGGTTCCTTCCAACTAATACATTATATTACCATATAACATTTTATCCACTGCTATTAAAATGCTCATAAATAAAATTAACATTATTTTATTTAAATAAAATAAGCAAACTGATTTCAACAGTTTCAGCATTACCCTTCTCTTAAGTATGATTCTAATTTTGGACTGGTTGGTAATCAGTCGAACTGGAGCACTCATGATTTCATGCTGAGAGCTTTGGATTGCATCTGCTTCTATTCTGATCATCTGCCAGTTGATTTCTTTAAATGTCAATACCTATAATAAAACATACATAAATTAATTAAACATTAAGTAGAGTTTATCTAAGTGTGTGTGTGTATAAAGCAGGCATAGCTGATTCTCTTTTTGATTAGAGACTGCCAACTGAAATTCAGTTTAGATTTGTTAACTTTCATTCTTTAAGATTATAAAACTCAAATTTGTTATTCATAACTAAGAAAAAAACCACATCCTAAATCAAGACAGCAAAAAGCAAGTTTAAGAATGTAATGTTTAGTTTTGTGTATTTTGACTTTTGGATTTATTTTGTAACCGTTTAATGGTTATTATTATTTTTCTTTCATGTTGTGGGTTGCCAAAAATCTATGCATGATTGTGGCAAGGTACAATACACACATACTAATATATTTTTATTTGAAACTGTATGTGATTGATCTTTGGAACACTAATTAATCATTCACATATACATAGGAGAAAGCAAGACACAGTAATCATCTACACCATTTTTTCTATTTAGGTCTTGCCTAAGTGAACTATGTTTGTAATCTTTGAAATCAGTGAACATGAGTGTTACTCACTTATCATAATACTCTTGTAACTGGAAGCATTCTACCGCCCAACATCAAATTTTGTTCAGCAATGAAAGATTCGTCCAAACAGTTTTTAAAGCCATCTTAGCAATTATCACAAATTGTGGTAATGAACTTCACCAATCAATTATGTATCAAGTGAAGAAATATTTTCTTTAATCTTTATAAATCTCCTTCCCAATAAGTTCATTAGCTAATCTTGACCTGTTGTACTAATGTTTTGAGAAAGGACAAAAAATTCCAGATGCAGATGTACCAGAGCTTTGTTTAAAGTCATGATATTATCGGCAGTTTTACTTTCGGTCCTTTTCACAAAAATTCCTAATATGTCTTTTGACTGTTTCATAGTTGCCGAGTCAGCGTTTTCACTAAATTATCCACTATGACCCAAATTTTAATTCTTGGCTAGTTTCAGACAATTCTGATCTCATCAATCTATATGTGAAATTTTGCACCAACATATACCATTTTATGCTTAGTAAAGTTTAAAGAAATTATTCCAAAACTCTTCATAATCATTTTAATTTCATTAAGATGAATAATTTAACATAATCTGCCAACATGCAAACTTACCATTTATACCTATGTCAAAATAATGACAACTAATTTAAATGAATTCAACGCTCCAGTATGAGGTAGATAACACTGTATTGTGTTGAAGAGACTAGCTCACAGCCCTTCAAATAAATCAGGTCATGAAACAGTCACACTAGGAACGCTCTTTATTATAGTAAGGTAGAATAATAGAATAGTTGAAGCCTGTCCACATTTCTCGCTTTGCCATCTTTACCAAACAAAATAAGAACAACTGCCAGTAATCATTGGTTGACTTGGGTGGACTATAGAAATTGGATGGATGAATGGATAAATAAATGCTGAGTTTCTTTCTCAGCTTTCCTCTTTTTCCATACTGTATAATTTTTCTGAAAATCCTCCCATCAACAGCTGGCTCATTTCTTCCCTATCCTCAAGATCAGCTCTATATTCCTTCACACTAGCAGAAGAGATCAGAGAACCATTCTCATTAACCTGAGAATTCCTGTTGAACTGATGAGGTTCGGGAAGATTGAAAAAAAGCAAAAGCAGATGTCGTCACCATATGTGAAGGAAGAGGATCTAGGAAACTATAGATCTCTCATTTTGATATCTATAGTAGGAGACAACCTTGAATAACTTGTTGAGCAGACTATTTGTAGGCAGGTAAACTGCATTTAGGAGGAACCAGCATGTGTTTGTCACAAACAAATCATGCTGGATTAACCATATCTTCTTTGACAGAATTATTAGCTTACTAGATCACAGGAATAACAAAGATTTAGTAAACCGAGACCTCAGCAAAACCCTTAAATATAATCCTTCAGCATTTTCTCCTTAATAAATGGTAAAATATGGGCTAAATGGTACCACTAATACATGAATTCACAATCAGCTGAACAACTGGACCCAAACAGTGTTCATTATTGGCTTCATTGGAGCTTAAAAGGAAGTACTGAATGAACTATGGAAAATACAGTGTCTAGGTCATGGAAGAGCTCAGAGAACACCAATAACTCCACAAATCACAGAAAGTAATAATTCGTTTTATTCTGTTCTAGTTAAAGCTTTCTGGGAATAATGTGTGCAGTTCTGGGTACCACAATTCAAAAAAGTACAGTGCCATACTCAAGCATATTCAGAACAGGGATAGCAAGAAGATAAGGGGTCTGGAAATCAAGCCCTGTGAGAATTATCTGGGTCTATTTAATCTGTAATCTGAGGGACAGAAGAACAGTAGTCTTCAATATCTCAAAGGTTGTCACAAAAAACAGGGAGTAGATTTATTTGCTATTTATTTGCCCCAGAAAGCAGGACTAGAATCAGTTTGTAAAAACTGCAAGGAAAATATGTTCAGACTAGACATTATCATACACTACTTTGATGTTTGACCATATAGTGAAATAGACTGCCAAATAGAGAATTCTCTTTCACTCGAAGACCTCAAACAGTGATTGAATGATTTTTAAAAGATGCTATAGTGTATTCTGCATTGAGCAGTAGCTTGGATCAGATGACCTCTAAGGTGCCTACCATTTTTTAAAAAATCTATAATTCTATGATTATAAGATCATATATCTGAAAATTGCAATTCCAGATGCTTAAGCCTAATTTTCTTGAATAAAATAACATGTCAGCATTTAAATGTATAGTATGTTCCCATGGTGGCACCAAAATAATAGTGTGCTGCTAACACAGTCCTTGATTCCTATCAAGACATCTGCCCCATCCTTTTAAGATTATTTTATTAAAAGCAGAAATCAAAGTTGCAATGCAAACCAGTAATCTCCAGCATAACCTGCATTTCCAGCAATGCCTCTGGAACCACATATATCCCAGAGAATCTTAGAAAATAAAATGGTGAATTCTGATAAATCAGGATAACCAATGTATAGGAGCTGCAACTCAGCCTCCCTACTTCTGAAAACCTAGAATGTGTTTATTTATTTTTGTAACTCATCCTAATCAAAAGACTGGGCATGTACCTGAACAACATGGCAACACAAAGCATCACACACCACACATAATCAGAGCTCAATTTTTTTCATCCCATTTTTTTTAAAAAAAATATGGAAATGTTAAGGATGAGGATAGGAAATAGGAGATTGAAATATTCCAGAAATTGGTTGTTCCCATTTTCTCCTTTAAAACTATTCAGAACCTGAAAACTTTTTTTTTTTGGCATTTTGGTCTTGTGATCAAAGTTTCTTGGGGAGGACTGCATTTCGCTTCTCTGATGAATGGTTCTATCACCATAATGACTTTCTGGGAGTATCTCTAATATGCTCCCAAATCTAAATGAGCCCGCTGACTGCAAAAGTTTGGGCTCCTGGAGTTGCTGCAACAGATTTGTTCGAGTTTACTATTTTCTCCAAAATACCAACAGATTTCCTTAAATGCCACCCATGGAGGATATTATATATACAGACACTTAGATGCTCTATAGTCCTGATTTCTATGATTAAGATTCCTTTTGCAACTTATTTTATTTCCTAAATACTTGTCAAGGCCCATTAAAGGCTTTCAAAAGCATAATTTCACAAGCTAATTATTTCATAAACGAAGAAATGATATTCCTCCCTTTAATCAGGAATTTGAACAGCATAATCACAACTGTGATTATGTAAGTCTGTATAGCTACTATAAATCTATAAAGACATTATTTAAATGCTAGTATTTATATAATGATAAATAAAAAAGTGGATTCTGCTATAATTATTTTTCTATGAGTGAAATAGATACGTAAAAAATAAAGTCTCATTGTAAACATTGTGAAGAAAAAAAAATAAAATTTACCTCTCCACGCTGTGATTCTTGTATTCGAGTAAATCTTAGATCATCATGTTCCCACTTTGCATTTACACTACATATTCTCAACTGAGAAAGTTCAAATGAAGCATTGAAAGCTTTTGCTCCAATTCGGATTATAATGGAGTTTACAGAAACAGATATGCCTTCTACAACTTTCTCAGCAAAACCATATTCGCTGGCAAAATAAAATGCAGGGATTTAAATTAGACTTTAGTGTACATGAATGAAACATTTAGCAATTGGTCAAAATGAAGACAATATATGTACTGGTGTAGATAAGACATCAGATCCTCACTAAATCCAGAACAGATTAAAGATTGTTAAATACCCCAAAAAACTGTATCTAATTAGCTTTTTATTGATATTAGTTTCACAATTCTAAAGGGGTTGTTCCTCTGTCCTAGTCCTATTAGATCTCTCAGCGGCTTTCGATACCATCGACCATGGTATCCTACTGCGGCGTCTCAGGGGGTTGGGAGTGGGAGGCACTGTTTTGCGGTGGTTCTCCTCCTATCTCCTGGGCCGCTCACAGTCGGTGTTGACGGGAGAGCAGAGGTCCACCCCGAGGCCTCTCATTTGTGGAGTTCCTCAGGGGTCGGTTCTCTCGCCCCTCCTGTTCAACATCTATATGAAGCCGCTGGGCGAGATCATTCGTGGTTTCGGGGTGGGGTATCATCAGTACGCTGATGATACCCAACTTTTTTTCTCCACCCCGAACCAACCCAGCGATGCCCTCGCCGTGATGTCCCGATGCCTGGAAGCGGTCTGGGTCTGGATGGGGAGAAACAGGCTTCGTCTCAATCCTGCCAAGACTGAGTGGCTGTGCATACCGGCATCTCGGGTCAACCAGATTATTCCATCTCTAACGATGGGGGGTGAGGTGTTACCCCCGTTGATAGGGCTCGCAACTTGGGCGTCCTCCTGGATTCACGGCTCAATTTTGAAGATCACATAGGAGCCGTGACCAGGGGGGCTTTTGCCCAGGTTCGCCTGGTGCGCCAGTTGCGACCCTATCTGGACCGAGATGCCCTACGCACAGTCACTCATGCGCTCGTGACCTCCCGTTTAGACTACCGCAATGCTCTCTACATGGGGCTGCCCTTGAGGACCACCCGGAGGCTTCAGCTGGTGCAGAATGCGGCCGCACGAGTTGTGATGGGGGTTTCCTGATACTCCCATGTAACACCTCTACTCCGCGAGCTGCATTGGCTTCCGGTTGCCCTTCGCGTGAGATTCAAGGTGCTGGTGATGACCTATAAAGCCCTAAATGGCGAGGGTCTGGGATATCTGAGGGAACACCTGCTGCCAGCATCAAGCTCCCTTCGTCCAGTGCGCTCCCACAGGGAGAGTCTTCTCAGGGTGCCGCCGGTTAAAGATTGCCAGCGGGTAACACCCAGGGGTAGGGCCTTCTCAGTGGGCGCGCCTGCCCTTTGGAACCAGCTGCCTGCGGAGCTTAGGACTGCCCCTGACCTCCGTTCATTCCGCCGGGACCTGAAGACCTGGCTCTTCGAGCTCTCTGGCCCAGGCTGAGAATTTTTTAACTTAACTGGGGTTTTTATTTTTTCTCAGGGAATGATGTAATCTTTTTAAATTGTTTTTAGCTTTTGTATTGATTTTCTTTTAAATATCCTGTAAACCGCCCTGAGTCCTTCGGGAAAGGGCGGTATATAAATCTAAATAAATAAAATAAATAAATAAATAAAGTTGGGTATGCACAATAACTGTAGTTTCCATTGCAAATTATTTGGCATTTTCTTGTGTTTCATGGAAATATTATGCTAGAGCAGTGCAAGGGTTTTCACTGCTTGCTGTATAATGGCAGTTCCTGGAGCAATAAAATTATATACTGTAGAACAACTTAAGAAGTTCAAATTAGAGAAGATATAACCACTACCACAGTTGGTGGCAGACATTTTATATTAATAAAAGTAGTCAAGGATATAGAGAAGCCATAAGTTGGAAAGGACCTTAAAGGTCATCCAGTTCAACCCCTTGCTCAGTTTAGCAGTCCTATAGAACAGTGTTTCCCAACTTTAGATGTGTGGGTTTCAAATACAGGTAGTCCTCAACTTACGACTACAATTGAGCCCATTTCTGTTGCTGAGTAAAACAGTTGTGAAGTGAATTTTGTCTGATTTTATTATCTTTCTTGCCACAGCTGTTAAGTGAATCAATGCAGTTGTTAAGTTAGTAACACAGTTGTTATGTTAATCTGGCTTCCCCATTGACAGAAGGTCTCAAAAGGTGAACCCATCACCCCAAGACACTGCAACTGTCATAATTATGAGTAAGTTGTCAAGTTTGATCATGTCACTATGGGGATGCTGCAACGGTTGTAAGTGTGAAAAACAGTCACAAGTCACTTTTTTCAGTGCCACTGTAACTTTGAATGGTCAATAAATGAACTGTTGTAAGTTGAGGACTACCTGTACCAAAATTCTAAATAAACCACGGCCATTGCTTAGAATGATCTAAATTATCTCTGATAGGTTGCCATCAAGTTATCATTTGAAAACCTCCAACAATAAGACATATACTAGGATCACACATCCCTTTAGATTAAAAAACAAAAGGATACCCATTTACATACCACCTGTCTGCCATCCTTAAAGCAACAGTGTTTTTCCCAAGAACACATGGCTATATTGAATAGCTTCTGAGTGAACTAAGGAAAATATATGCTTGGTTCAAGGAATGCAGACAGGTACTGCATGCATATTAGTAAGCTCTCTGCAGCACTTTTCCCCCTTAGATCTGCAGAGCACTTAAAATCTACTTCTGCTTTGAGCAGATTATTCTGTCGGTTAAGATCTTACTGTAAGGAAATCCCTCATAATATTCAGCCTAAATCTTTTAATTCCAGTCTTGGTTTGGTGTTATTTCTCTCTACAGTGGTACCTCGGTACTCATCATTAATTGGTTTCAGGAGGTTTGTGTGCTAAAAACAATGAGTACCAAACAAACCACATGACTTAACATGTGACCCTTTGTTTCAGCTGGAAAGGGTAGCAAGTCACAAGGCAGCGACAAGTTCTAGCTTGTGCATCAAGTACCAAACAAATGATGAGTATTGGAACAAAATTTTTGCATCAAAATGGGTTGAGTACCAAATTCTATGAGTTTTAAATCAGTCAAGTACCGAGGTATGACTCTATTTAAGAGTAAAACTGTCTTCTCTTCCATGGAACAGTCTTTTAGTTATTTGTAGGCCACTACCATATCCCCCCCGCCAGTCTTCTCTTTCACAAGCTAACCATACATATTATTAATTACCAAATGGTATTATAATGTTTAAATTATAACCAGTTTGTTTCTTATACATACCGTGTTTCCCGAAACCCAGTCTTTTTTTTTTTGTTTCCAAAAGAGGCACCAGGTCTTATTTCCGGTGGGTGTCTTTTGCACTCATCTCGCGGCGGCAGCACCAACAGCCCCAAGCCGGCCCACTTCTGTGGCTGAAGAAGCAGCTTCCTTCTGCAGCTGAGAATGGAGCTCTGGCCTGCAATTCGCAGTCAGAAGGCTTTCCGGAAAGGCCTCTGGCTGCAAAATGCAGGCTGGAGCTCCATTCTCAGCTGCAGAATGAAGCTGCTCCTTTGGCCACAGAAGTGGGCTGGTAAAGCAAGTGTCAATCCATGGGAGAAGCTCCAACCACCCCCCTCTCAACCCTAGCTTGATTTTTAGGTGTGCCTTGCCTCAAAATTAGGGCTTACTTTTGGGGTAGGGCTTATATTAGGCCCACTCCCAAAAATCAAGTTAGGGCTTATTTTCAAGGAAACATGGTATTGTATACATTCCATCTTAATCACTGAAATAATTAATAATAATTTACCTTTGTCCTGATGCAGTTGCTATAGGTGATGGTCCATTTGGGGCACGAGGTTCATCACATGTACACATTTCCATTATTACTTTATCCAATGACTGGGAAATACAGGCAAAAAAAATAATTGAATTGATTTTTTAAAATCAGTTTATCTAATCTATTCATGCATAATGGCTGGGTAAAGGTTTAGCATAAAACTCTCTAAATACTGCAGGTTGTCAAGAAAAATGTAATACTGTACCTAATAGATTTTAAAGAAAGATATCTAATTACAGCAATTGTTCAACTTGGTTATCATGAACATATATATATTGTACAATAGTATGCTCATCTATAATAGTAATTTGCTAGGTTTTTAATAATTGTATGCAAACAAACTTCAATTAAATTAAAGCTGTTAAAGAAATGCTCAATAGCTACAGTTGAAACATGTTTCAAATTGCATTCCATGCATGTCATTTAAGCAGCCAATGCCATATAGAATGAAAACACTAAAACACACAATCTTAAAAGGGTTCTTTGGATCTTGTTATATTATCACTTGTAATAATTTATTTCTTATAGCAATATCAGGTACAAAGTTGGGCTTCAAAAATACATAAAATATATATAAGATACATAAAATGGTAACATCCATGAACCAAAATAGTGTTGTATGTATAATCACTGAGAGTGTCATAACGTACACTTTAGGGCTACTACGTACAGTCAAACTCTTCAACCGTCTGGCAGCTATACTGTGGTAAGACCACATTAACCTAATCTAATTTTTAAGAAAGACTATTGCCATAGGCAATACCTAGCAATTTATCAGACTACAGTTTTAAAAGAAACCTTCTCCAAATATTTAGGCTCAACTTCTTCACTCAAAACTGAAAAACTTAAATATTATCAAAAACCACAGGTGAATGAGAAGCCAAGTTAAAAGGAAAATTTGAAAATGCAAAGATATACTTTTATAATTTCTGAGCAAATGGTAGTTATAACCAGTCCTTGAAGTTACAGCCATCCTAGCATCCCCACGGTGATGATCTTGGCACTTGACAACCCTTACACACTTATCACTGGATGCAGTGCCCCGTGATCATGTAATTGTTTACGGCCTTCCCTACCAGCTTGCCATAAGGAAAGCAAATTAAATCAATAATATTTATTCAGTTAATGATCAGCAAAATTTAAAAGAATGAAAACTGAGTGAAACAAATAACATCTAGCAAAATAAATCACATATAATAACATTCACTTCTCTATTACTACATCAATACATGTTATCCAGATGATAAATCTAAAATATTGATAGACATAAAATAAAAATAAAAATTATATATATCCTCTAACAATTATAAGTTAACATGTACCAAACTAAAAGTAGTATTTAAAACAACTACTTATTAATGTCTTTAACCAATTATGTTTTACTTTCATTCCAGCAACAGAAAATTTAGCTACTGCATGCATTAATGAGGGGTTTAAATCCTGAAGGAGAAGCTTCATGTAAAATTCATCTGGCCTCCCACATGGAAACTCAATGGGTAAACCAGCAGGGAAGGCTACAAATTGCTATGTAAATCTCCTCAACCTGCACACTCTCCACAGACTTCTCTATGCTCATGCCAAGCTAAGACACTCACACATCTCTTGTGCACATTCCACGTCCCTTCCTCGCAACATCATACACACCCTTGCATCCCTATGCGCCCTTTCTGAACCTTGCTGTGCCAGCCTTACACCCTCATACAACCTGTTGCACCTTCCTCCACTCAGCAGCAGCCACTTACCTGCCTGTCAGCCTGCTTGTAAGACACCTGAGATTTGCAATTTGCAATTTCTTGTGGAATTCCAGCAGGAAGTTGCCTCATCTAATATTATGGGATTCAGTTAATGATGGCAACTGGAATTGCATTACCATTGCTAAGCAATGTAGTTGCACTTTACAACCATCTCACTTAATGACAGAAATTCCAGTCCCAATTGTGGTTGTAAATTAATAACTACCTCTACTGCTATTTAGTTATTTTGACAATTCACTTCTTAGTGAAACTGTATAGCAGTCCTCAATTTACAACAGTAATTGAGTAACTGTCTCTTGCTACAAGGACAGGGTATAAAGGCTTGTGGAGGGTACGCAAGGATGTGAGAGAGATGTGGTAAGGCTGATGAAGGGAATGTGCAAGCATGCAGAGGATGTGAGGGAAATGCAAGGAGGGTTGGGGAGAGTGCACACGGGTGCATGGTGGTGCGTGAAGGTGTGAGAGGCAGGGTAAAGCTCAGTGTGTGTGAGGATGCAAGCAAGGTATAGCGAGGTTTGAGGTGGTGCACATGGGTACGAAGAAGTGCACATATGAGGGTGCAAGAGAGGCATGGCAAGGCTCAAGGAAGATGCTTCACTGTGAACAGCTGGCCAGTGTAGCATGAAAGCAGAGACTGAGGAAGGGTGCGTGGGTGGAGGACATTTACCTCGACGACTTACAACCTTCCCTACTGGCTTCCTCACTACCTTTCTTGGGAGGCCAGTCGGGAAGGTCAAAAATGGTGACTATGAAACCATGAGCCACTGCAACTGATCATAAGTATGAGCTGCTTACCAACCACCCAAATTGCAAACACATGATGGGGGTGCTGAGATAGTCAGATTGTGAGGACCAGTCATAACCACCATTTGTTGAGAACCAATGTAACTTTGAACAGTTGCTGAATGAATGGTCATAAGTCGAGTGCTATTGTGATGCAAATGTTATTTCTATTATTTTTGTGACTTCCAGAAAATGATAGTCTATATACATTTTACTTTAAAAATCACAAAGAAGTGGCTGTATTCAAAACTCACCAAACAGATTGGATGTGTTTTCAATTTTGTCCATGGTATCTGCAACGGAAAACAAATACAAGAGAAAATATTGTTAAGCAATAATGAACTTTTATCCAGAAAAGAAAGAAAATGAGACAAAAGGGACATATAATTTTGCCTACATCAATAAAAACAAAATCAAATTATCTCTATTGTTTTTCAGGATAAAATTCAGGGAGGGAGGGAGGGAGGGAGGGAGGGAGGGAGGGAGGGAAGGAAGGAAGGAAGGAAGGAAGGAAGGAAGGAAGGAAGGAAGGAAGGAAGGAAGGAAGGAAGGAAGGAAGGAAGGAAGGAAGGAAGGAAGGAAGGTATCTGATATGGCCGCAAGGTGTTCTATATAGACAAAATAGGGAAAAATCCTCTTCAGCTAATTTCTGGGATATCATACCTGCTGTTATTCATACTACTCATGGCTGTGATGGGAAATGGATTCAAAAATCCATCAGGAGACGTAGCTCTTTCTTCAAATAAGCTGCAACAGCTGTAATCCACCTTTATTTGGTTATGCATTCACTTCCTTTTGCCCAGATCCACATATTACAAGAAATTTAGTTTTATTTAATTATTTCTATCAACCTTTATTATTTTTACAAATAACTCAAGGCAGCAAACATATATAACTTCCCCCTATTTTCCCCACAGCAACAACTCTGTGAGGTGAGTTGGGCTGAGAGGAAATGCCTGGCCAAAGGTCACCAAAATGGTTTTCATGGCTAAGGTAGAATTTGAACCCATGGTTTCCTGCTTTCTAATTTACTTCCTTAACCACTAGACCAGCGGTCTCCAACCTTTCCTGCTTTGCAGACCAGCGATGGAGGGGAGAAGGGATGGCTCCTGCGGCCAAGTTCTGAATAGTCTGCAGCCCTTGTGGACCGGGGGGTTGGGAACCCTGCACTAAACCAAAATGGTTTTCATTATATTCTACGTAATAATATCTCTATTATTACATGGTTCATTTTCCAGTCCTTAAATGCCCCCCTTCTATAAATGTTTGGTGTCTATGATGGATATATTGAGTGACAGAGAAAATAAATGCCAGATAAAACGCTACCAGAGAAAGACAGAAGAAAAAAATGTGATAAAAGTTTGATTCTTTTGAAAGAATTCTGGACTTTACTTCAAAATTGAAGGCTTCAAAAACAAGCCACAAAGGAGAAAAAATGGTTAACTAAATCCTATTTTAACAGGACCATATATATCATGCTATTTATTACAAAAATGGAACAGAATGTTTCATGGCTGCAGTTTCCTTTATTACAGCCTATTGAGCTTAAAAAAAGGCTTAAACCCATTTCAAATACTGGATTCAAATTATTTTAAGAGCAACATGAATAAAAATTGTCCAAATTCCTTAACTGAAATAGTGATTTACTCACCCTAATAGAAGCTTTATTACAAAATACTTTGTTGATGGCAAGCCAAGTGGGAAGGTCTAGCATATTCTGAAGTACTTCTTCATCAAACTCTATATTGGTTACCTGACCTTCACCTTTCAATGTGCTCAAGTTGATTTTATCAGGTGATAGATTTTTGGTGAACCTAAAAATAAACATACATAGACACCAAAGTTACTTCCCTAAATAATTTACAGAACTGAACATTCATGTAAACAAACAAACAAACAAATACTATAAATAAGTGTTCTGGAAAGTATTGAAAATATCAATTATGAGATTATTAAACATTTACTTTAGCATTTTAAACAGGTAAACATTTCAAAAGCATTTCAACTAATTCACCATGAAGATTTTTTTTGTTGCACATGGAAAATTATTTAATTTAATTATTTTTTTCAAAGCTGTTACGAACTATGAATGGAGATAAAATCATAAAACAAACATCTGGAAAAGGATGGAAAAAAGTTGAAGATAGACCAACAGCAATAGCACTTATATACCACTTCGCAGTGCTTTACAGTCCTCTCTAAGCAATTTACAGAATCAGCAAATTGCCCCCAAAAATCTGAGTCCTCATTTTACCGACCTCAGAAGGATGGAAGGCTGAGTCAATCTTGAGCCAGTGAGAATCAAACTGCCAAACTGCTGGAAACAGCAGTCAGCAGAATAAGCCTGCAGTACTACATTCTAAGAGGGACGCGGTGGCTCAGTGGGTTAGGACGCTGAGCTTGTCAATCAGAAGGTCGGCAGTTTGGCGGGTCGAATCCCGAGTGCCGCATAACAGAGTGAGCGCCTGTTACTCGTCCCAGCTTCTGCTAACCTAGCAGTTTGAAAGCACGTAAAAATGCAAGTAGAAAAATAGGGACCACTACAGTGGGAAGGTAACAGCATTCCGTGCGCCTTTGGTGTCTAGTCATGTCGGCCAAATGACCACGGAGACGTCCTCGGACAAACGCTGGCTCTTCGGCTTTGAAACGGAGATGAGCACCGGCCCCTAGAGTCGGAAACGACTAGCACGCATGTGCGGGGGAACCTTTACCTTTTACTACATTCTAACCACTGTGCCACCAAGGCTCATGTTTGGATGGAACTAAGGTTTCTCAAGAGAAGCAAATTGAGAAATTTAATGAACCAAAGAAATGCATGAATGGGTGAAGAAATGGTGAAAACTAGTGATTGCAAGGATAGAAAGCATTAACAGATATGGTGAATAGTGCTACATGAAACTATATTCAGTTACATTTCCTTTTCTTTTAATTCCCATTTTTAATTCCTTCTTCTCGCTACATGTCACTCACTGTCTACATTTTGCATAATGCTGCTTACTCAAAATAGCATGATGTGTTTGTATGCTGTATTGGCCAAAAGAAAATAAGCTACAGTAATTCAAGTGGGATATTTAAACAAAAAGCACTTTCTGATCAAATGTGATCAGATCTTCTGTCAACATCTACCTAGTAGAAAAAAATAATAAAAATTCTTAATCATTGAATGACAGACACTTCCAAAAAGTATTCATCAGTTCTTCATTTCTCCATTTTGGACAGTTGAAGAACAGCAATTTGGGAAATTCAATAATAGTTTAGTTACATCTAGTCACTTAAGAGCATACTTGTCTTTTCCTTGAACTGGGGCTGTCATTGCAAATCTTTATTTCTGTCAATTTATATGGCTGCCCATCTCACAAATGTGATTCTAAATAGATGACATGAATTAAAAATTATTTAAATAAAATATCTTTGTTATATTTGAGTAGATACATATTTGTACTGCTACACTTTTAAGTAGAGCATGTTGACGGAAAAGATGAAAATAATTCTGTATTTTAAAATTAAATGCCACATAAACTATAGAATTCTGCACAAGAGGGTCAAATAGAGTGTCAGAATCCATTTATATCATATTCATAAATGGAATGTTTCAAACATATCCCATGGATTCTGCCATCTCCCGAAGAGAAGAGGACAGATGTGTATTGAACCGGCAATAGGCATTTCAAAGGAAAGGAGAAGCCTTTTGAACTGGGGAAACAAAAGGGGGGCTAGCATCTGGTTTTTGTCACGGTAGTCAGCAATAAACAAAAGGATCCTAACTTCCTTTTTCCCACGAGATGGATGCTACGAGAGGAAGGATGGGGGACCGACCAAATGGGGATTAAGGGGGGGTTAAACCGGGAACTCTTTATAAGGGTCTACATCGTGGAAAGATACCATCGACCATGGTATCTTACTGCGTCGTCTTGAGGGGCTGGGAGTGGGAGGCACCGTTCTGCGTTGGTTCTCCTCCTACCTCTCGGACCGTTCGCAGACGGTGTTGGCAGGAGGGCAGAGGTCAAGCCCTAGGCCTCTTAATTGTGGAGTGCCTCAGGGTTCGGTGCTCTCGCCCCTCCTGTTCAACATCTATATGAAGCCGCTGGGAGAGATCATCCGTAGCTTCGGGGTGAAATATCATCAATATGCTGATGATACCCAGCTATTCATCTCCACCCCGAACCAACCCAGTGATGCCCTCGATGTGATGTCCCGTTGTCTGGAAGCGGTACAGATTTGGATGGGAGAAAACAGGCTTCGACTCAACCCGGCCAAGACTGAGTGGCTGTACATACCGTCATCTCGTTTAGTCCAAGAGGTTCCATCTCTGACTATAGGAGGAGAGATGTTACCTCCCATTGATAAAGCACGCAATCTGGGCGTCCTCCTAGATTCACGACTCAGTTTTGAAGATCACATTGGAACCGTGGCTAGGGGGGCATTTGCCCAGATTCGTCTTATATACCAATTACGCCCCTTTTTGGACCGAGATGCCCTACGTACAGTCACCCACGCACTCGTTACCTCCCGTATTGATTACTGTAATGCTCTCTACATGGGGCTGCCCTTAAAGACCACCCGGAGGCTTCAGCTGGTGCAGAATGCAGCTGCGCGGGTTGTGATGGGAGCTTCCCGATACTCCCATATTACACCCCTCCTGCGGGAGCTGCATTGGCTACCAGTTGCCCTCCGGGTGAGATTTAAGGTGCTGGTACTTACCTTTAAAGCCCTACATGGCTTAGGTCCGGGATACTTGCAGGACCATCTGCTGCCGGGAACAAATTCCCATCGTCCAGTACGCTCACACAGAGAAGGCCTCCTCAGGGTACCGTCAGCTAGGCAATGTCGGCTGGCGACCCCCAGGGGGAGGGCCTTCTCTGTGGGAGCACCAACCCTATGGAATCAGCTCCCCCCTGAGCTTCGGATAGCCCAAAACCTCCAATCCTTTCGCCGCGGCCTCAAAACACACCTGTTCCACCAAGCTGACCTAGACTGACAGGCATCTTAATTAATTTATATTTAGTATTTTTAATTCATTTTTAAATTCTCTAATTTTTTATTGCACTGATGTTCTCAATTTCATTTATCTTGATTTATGCACTTATTATATGTTTTATTGTGAGCCGCCCTGAGTCCTTCAGGAGATAGGGCGGGATATAAATCCCATCAATCAATAAATAAATAAATAAATATTAAGCCCTGTCTCATTTCCTACAACCAAGCATGTCATAGTAAAGATTTCTTTTGGACTAAGATTTGGCTCCAAGAGTTTTTGTCTTCCTAAGACGTGGTTTGGGGTGGGTCCTGACATTAGACAGGGCTTGCAACGAAAGTCAACCCGGGAAGAAGAACCTTACCGGGGGACTTTGCAAATAAATATGATGTCTGAAGATGAAGCAAGAAGGGAAGAAAGCCCCACGGAGAAGGAGCCTTCCTCCCAGCCGAACTCCCAGAAACATTGGGAAGCTGAAGCATCATATTCCTCCTGGGAGGAAACGGCGGAGCAGCACGAACAAAAACCCCGGTGGTCGATGGGCGTTGGAAGGAAAAGTGAGTGGGAAAAGGCTTCGAGAGAAGTGACCCTGAGACGGAGCGACCACCAACCGGAATGGAAACAAGAGATGGAGAACTCCCTGCACGCCAGTGAGGAAGAGCGGATTCTGGAAAAAGCTATTGACTTGATGAAAACAACCCTGAGCTCACTAAGGGAGGAGAGAGCTGGAAACCACAACACCTGGGGTCGCAACTGGAGGGGTAACGGAAGGGATCCAACACCTGAAACCCCAGGGCTGTCCAATGGAACAGGAGCCGCTGACTCAGAGGTACCCACCCCCCCCAGACCCACAGATGGGGATCGAGATGAGGAGCGATACACTCTGCGGCGCAGACAACGATCCAGCCAAAGATTCCCACCCCTGGAAGCAAAATTCAAGGGGGAGCCATCACGACTGGGATTTTTCCTAACCCAAGTCCTCAGCTACATGGAAGAGTACGGACGGGACATCCCCAGTGACAAAACACGCATCCGAATTGTGCAATCTGCCCTGGACGGGACGGCTGCAGACTGGGTGGTGAACCTGCATGACTCCAACGCCCCAGAACTCAACGACTTCAACCGATTCATGTCATCCTTGAGGCGACGATTTGAGGACCCTTTGGCTGACCGGAAGGCCCGGGAGAGAATCAAGACGGTGAGGCAGGGCAGGAGAACATTGGCCGAATATACCCAAGAATTCCGAGCCATCGCCAGCAAGCTGAACTGGCCAGAAGACATCCTCCTCAGCCATTTCAAAGACGGTCTAAACTACGACCTGTATGACGCTTGCCTGCCTCGGGGAGACCCCTACCATCTTGATGACTGGTATGTCCTGGCAGAGGAAGTGGAAATAGACCTATTGAAAAGACAACGCAGAGGAAAACCATGGGGCTGCCCGCCACTCGAGCAAACACGTGAGGGGGAAAACCCACCGGCCACGGCTAAAAAATCAAAGGGATGTTTCAATTGAGGGAGAGAGGGCCACCGTGCTGCAGAATGTCGTTCGAAAGCCCCTCCACGTAAAACAGAGGCACCATCTTCCAAAAAGCTGGGGAAGTCTCAAGGCAACCCAAAAGAATCTTCCATGAAGGGGACAGAGGCTGTAGAGTCCACAATTCCTGCCAAAACCTGGGATTGGACTCCGGCCTACACTGCAGGGGCGGTGGACACCTCGGAAGACAGCTCAGAGGGAGAACCTTTGGTAAGTGGACCTCTTCCACCCATACTTAAGACAGTGACTATATTAGCTTCCTCTGCACCAAAAGCCAATGAAATAAAAGCTCTGATAGACTCTGGCTGCATCCGCTGCCTCATCAGCCCAACGCTGGTGGAGGAACTGAGCATCCCAGTGAGGAGACTAAAACAACCAATCTCCTTCAGTCAATTAGACGGGTCTATAGCGGGGGGGACCAGCTACCCTAGCCACTCTACCACTCCACATGTCCCTGGGGTCCCATAAGGAAGACATAACATTTATAGTGGCCCCAGGCATGAAATGCCCAATGATTTTAGGACTGGAATGGCTGAAGAAATGGAACCCCGGGAGAAACTGGAGGACTGCAGAACTCAACTTCCCAAAAGGGGAACAGGAAAACGTAAAACCCCCAAACACCCCCCCCCAACCCAGAGGGAGGAAAAAGCAGCAGTGTGGGGAAAAGAAGGGGCTAACAGAGATACCGGAGGAATACAGGGACCTGGCTGAGGTTTTCAGTGAGGAAAGAGCAGATGAGCTTCCCCCCCACCGCCCCACAGACTGCACCATAGAATTCAAACCTGGGGCAAAACTCCCAAAACCCAGGATGTATGCCATGAGCCCAAGGGAAATGGCAGAAATGGAAAGATTCATAAAGAAAAACTTAGAAAGAGGATTTATTGAGCCCGCCAAACCCAAAGTAGCCGCCCCGGTTCTGTTCAGGGAGAAGAAGGATGGGTCGTTTCGTTTGGTTGTGGATTACCGAAACCTAAATACAATTAGTGAATGTAATCTGTACCCCCTTCCCCTAATGAAGGATATGCTATCCCACCTATCGAAAGGAAAGATTTTTACCAAACTAGACCTGAGGGAAGCATACTACCGTATTAGGATTAAGGAAGGAGACGAATGGAAAACTGCATTCAACTGCCCAATGGGGTGCTATCAATTCAAAGTATTGCCATTTGGACTGCAAGGGGCCCCCGCAGTCTTTATGCAATTAATTAATGATGTACTGAGAGAGCACCTATATAAGGGGGTCCTGGTTTACCTCGATGACATCCTTATCTTCACAGAAACCAAAGAGGAACATATCAAACTAGTCAGAGCAGTCCTGAAGAAATTGCGAGCTGCCCATTTATATGCTAAATTATCGAAGTGTGAATTCCATCAGGAAAAAATCGACTACCTGGGATATCGCATATCCCCAGAGGGCATCGAAATGGACCCAGAGAAGGTCAGGGCAGTACTAGAGTGGGCACCCCCCCCCGCACACGGAAGCAATTGCAAAGTTTCCTGGGGTTTGCAAATTTCTACCGCCAATTCATCCCTGCATTTGGCCAAATAGCCATGCCCCTCACAAATTTGTTGAAAACGAAGGGGGGGTCACCCGTGAAACCCAGCCAGCCTCTAAAATGGTCAATGGAATGTCAAGCAGCATTTGAGAGGCTAAAGAGACTCTTTTCTGCGGAACCTGTACTTAAACACCCAGATCCCAACAAACCTTTTGTAATACAGGCAGATGCGAGCGACGTAGCAGTCGGAGCCGTATTACTACAGGAAAATGATGAGGGGGCGTTGCAACCTTGCGCATATACATCCAGGAAACTTACAGAAACTGAACAACGATGGCCAATATGGGAGAAGGAAGCATTTTCATTAAGGTGGTCATTATTAACTTGGCGTCAATTTTTGGAAGGAAATAAAATACCTTTCCAGGTCTGGACTGACCACAAAAATTTAGAAGCACTAAAAACGCCCAGGAAGCTCACTCCTAAGCAAGCCCGCTGGTCCCAACACTTTCACCGATTCAATTTCACACTCAAACACTTACCGGGGGGAAAGAACTTCCTGGCAGATGCATTATCCCGCATGCCCCAATATAACAGCACAAGAGTTACTAACTTTAAACCACTTGTACCGGAACAACAACTGGCAGCACCAGTCACCACCAGGGCACAAGAAAAAATGAAACCGAAGGTAGATAGCCAAACTGGAATAGAATTCAGGAAATCTTTGGAAAGTGATGAATGGTTCCAGAAAAATAAACATGTGTGCACAATTAAAGATGGACTGCCGTGGGTGGGGGAGAAGCTATATATACCGGCCACACAGAGAATCAATTTCATGCAACTGTGCCATGATACAAAATCAGCAGGACACTTTGGCTTTGTAAAAACCTTACACTTAACTAAAAGGCAATTTTGGTGGCCATCTATGAAAAAGGACATAGAAAGCTATGTGGGTAGTTGTCAAATTTGCGCAATGGCCAAGAGGTTACAAGGGAAATCGCCAGAACTGTTACAACCAGTGGCGAATCCCTCAGCCCCATGGAAAGAAATAGCCATGGATTTTATTGTGGAACTACCAGAAAGCAATGGAAACACCGTTATCTGGACTGTTACTGATCTGTTCTCTAAGCAAGTCCATTTCATACCTTGCCATGTACACTGACATAGAGTGTACAGATGGGGAAAATAAGGCTTGCCTGAGAATTTAACTCAAAAAAATATTCTTGAATATCAAGACATTTCAAAAATGGCAGTAGTTAGGCTAACTAAGTGAAAGCGTACTGAGTGCGTTGTGTGAAAAGTCCTCACCTGAGGGGAACTGACATTTTGACTTTATCAAGAGTCAAGTAAATGTATGACAATTCCCTTAACCGCCTTGAAACCTAAAGGTCAGTAGTCACACCTTATTTCACTATGGAAATCATGACATAAATGTATCTGCATAATCCTTAGCATAAGAACAGAG
Organism: Vipera berus; assembly: GCF_964194415.1. Classification (NCBI taxonomy): domain Eukaryota; kingdom Metazoa; phylum Chordata; class Lepidosauria; order Squamata; family Viperidae; genus Vipera; species Vipera berus. The sequence continues at coordinate 57,399,537 of NC_138208.1, forward strand.
ATTACTTTTTATTAAGGGTCATCATTTAACCTGCATGCTAGTAAAGCAACATACAAGCATTACAATAGCGTTCACTTTATTATTTAAATAACTGTTCACAGGGAAAAAAATAGAATGAAGAAAAATCATCACACCCAGTTTCTTGCAATCATGCAGAACTCTCCACTAATACACTTAAATTCATATGATCTAATGGACTCAGAATGACAATGAAGTGCACTACATAAAGGAGTCAAACATTTTAAACAGTTTTGTCTTGAACATAGTAAAAAATAGCTTTTTCATAATTACATATAATCTATTTCAAAATTTCAGTGTTTTCTTTTTATTAAGAATGCCTCTTAAAACACTTTTTTTGGATTACAATTTTAAAAGAATTTCATTTTTAAAGTGTGAGTTGAACATTTAATAAAGAAAATGCATTTATTTTTTGCTATGCATCTTTAGGTGTACAATACACCAAGCCAAACTCAGAATTCATGGGGAAAAAGACATTTGATCATCTTGGAACTGCTTCATATTGCTTCAGTCTAACAAAGACATACATGCTTAGGAAATAATCATGACCATTATTGTTTATATCATTATATTTATATTGCACTTTGCTTTATCATAAAGTTTATGCATTCAGGAAAAACCGTCATTCAGTCAAAAATGGAAAACTACTTTATTTGCTCCAGATGTTTAGTTTATATGAACACATCAAAAGACCGGTTATTAATATACATAATTTCACTATTGTCAGTAAAATAGATCATTCCTCCCATCTTATGCTACATGCTCATTCTTCAGTTTTCTGTTACCAGCTATTCTTTCTATAAATGAAGAGTCCCTCTGAATTCCATTTTAAGCAGATATGCAGGATTCTACACCAACAGCATATTCAAAACTTGCATCTTTATTCAGGCTGACTTCTACACTGCAATGTTTAGTGCCAACACAATTTTATCTGTTTTCAAACCCATAAATCAATATATTTCAAGAAATTGTTATAAAAGCCAAACCAAGACAAACGTACAAATCAGTTGACCAAATGTCAAATACTTAAGTTCTTCTTACTGATTTAGTTTTGCAGAAATAGATCTACATCCTACTCTCACTGTTCTTAGCATTTCAAAAAGCATCCTCAAATTACCTCATTCACGATCATGCCCTGAACCCTTGTACTATTGACATTACTTAAGTTAACATCTACACGAGATGGATGGACGGAAGCACAAACATCATCGCTTCAAACGCATAGCCAGTATAAAAGATTTATAAAAACTGCTCAGCAACTCTCTCCTTCCTTTCAGCTACAACTAAGGAAGCAGGGAGGGAACGCAGTGCTGAATCACAACCTATATAGCAGGCAACGCGTTTTCCAGCAGGCTAGCTAGCAGTCATCTCTACATAAACCCGGCATCTCCAGACTCGTCTTTAAGAGACAATATGCACGGTGACATCAGCTAAGTCGCCGCTCGCTCCTCCTACAGACAACGTGTCAAGTATAATTTACGATCCACCCACTCTCGCCTGTGCACTTTCCTGGACCCACAGTGTTCCAGAGACAAGCTGTTCAATTGAGCGTCCCACTCTACTGGCAGGTTACGGATACATAACTCGGGCAATTAAGCTTTATTTATCTCGACCTCCTCTCTGCACCGGTAGAATGAGCCGCGGAGGCCTTCTAGAGTGCGGCAAGAAAAGCCCCGGGTGGGTACTTCTATGGAGAAGCCACCTCCCCCGCCCCCAGAATTACTCCCCTCAGCTGTCTGGTACCAAGGCAAGCTCAACCCTTCGGGCTCCTAGCGCGCGGCATTGCTCTCGCCCCCGCGAATTCAAAATTAGCGTTGTATTTTCTGACACCTAGCTCTCCCAAACCACCCAAGAAACAAGCAAAGAGCCACCCGCAGGGCCCCTTCAGACGTTTTCCAGGACTTTGAACCTCGCGACTGAAGAAAATGGATGCGTTAGGTTCCCCTCCGCCTCTTCCGTTGCCGAGTCGCCCTGCCAAGCGCTGAAAAAGAACACCGAAATCCGCCCCTCCTGAGGAAAAGCGCCCAGGGTACCGACCTGGAAAGGTGCTTAAGGATCTGCTTTTTGATAATGCCCGCCATGGTCCGCTTTCGCCTCTCAGCTCGCCGCCCGGTTCTTCAGGGAAAGCAAAAGGCGGTGATTGCTTGGCCCATCCCCGCGCGGGACTCCTCCATCCCCGAGACAGGCAGCGCAGCCGCTTTCGCTCACACTCTTCCCGGCCCCACCGCCATCTTGATTGCAGTAGAGCCAGCTGACAGGCTGAGCTTGATGGGGCGGGGATAAGGGAGGCACGAGCCGGTGGATGCGCCGCCCGTCTCTCGGCTGCTACTACTGTATTCGAGCAAGGGCGCGAGGAGTTTGCTCTCGTGCGACTTTCTTGCAGTGACTTGAATGAATTCAGCAGCATTCCGGTGCCAGCAATGTAATCCTGATTCACCCTGTTTACAATTGCGTACGCATAGGCACCGCTAAGTTAAAATCTAAGTTATTTCCACATATAAGTACTTTTAGTCAGCAAAAAGCCTGAAAATAGTTCTGTTTGCATATCGGAGAGAATTCTTATACAGTGTACAATTATTATTATTTTTTATTTTAATTCCATTTATATCCCGCCCTTCTCCGAAGACTCAGGGCGGCTTACAAGCTTAGCAGTAGCCTTCATTCTATGTATATGCCTGCTTATTAGGGCTTTCACACACACCCCAAGCGGCATTATTACAAAGTCAGCTTAATTGCCCCCAACAATCTGGGTCCTCATTTTACCTACCTCAGAAGGATGGAAGGCTGAGTCAACCTTGAGCCTGGTGGGATGCGAACCTGCACTAATTGCAGGCAGCTCTGCACTAATTGCAGGCAGCTGGTGTTACTTAAGGAAGCATTAGCCCACTGCTCCACCAAGGCTCAAGTTATGTGGATTGATATGTGGATTGTTCAATACAGATAGTCTTCGACTTACACTGGTTCATTTAGCGAGTATTCAAAGTACAACGGCACTGAAAAAAAGTGACTTATGACCATTTTTCACAGTTACTATCTTTGTAGCATCCCCAAGATCATGTGATCAAAATTCTGAACTCTTGACAAAGTCAATCAGGAAGCCAGATTCACTTAACAACCGGGTTACTAACATATCAACTGCAGTGATTCACTTAACAACTGTGGCAAGAAAGGTCATAAAAGGGGGCAAAAGTCACTTAACAAATGTCTCACTTAACAACATAAATTTTGGACTCAATTGTGGTCATAGGTCGAGTACTATCTGTATAAATTTTATGGTTCACCCCACCTACCTTTTTAACAATAGCCAAAAATATAAAGATATTCTGTAGGGCATCCTAAGTCTAGAAGATTTTTTAAAAAACTAATCTTTCTTCAAACAGAACGCTTCTATTACAGAAATACAAATAATAATTTGCTTTCTAATAAGCTTAAAGAAAGATGTGGCAAATATATTTCTGCTGCCTTCATTGACCTTCAACAACTGCGTATTACTCAGTTTATGAAATGATTACTGATTCTGCCATGAAGTTGATTAGACAAATAAAATTTGCACTGGAAACAAGTAATTGTGGGATTTAAATCTGTATTTAGTTTAACAATTCAGTACTATATTATATATATAGCATAGGTAAAAATAAACACAAATTAGTAGAATTGAATGAAGTTAAATGTCATGGTTCCGACAGATGAAACTCTTCAAAAGAACTTCAAGGCATTGTTTACTTTAAAGAACCTTTTATTCGAGAAACAAAGTATCAGCACTACATAGTTGAAGCCAAAAACTGAATTCCCCTCCCCTGGGCACAAAGTAGCAAAGCACAATCCCCTCCTCCAATTAACAGTCATAAATCACATTCCCCAATTAGCTTGAAGCTCAGGCTTTCTCCCCAGCTCTCCAGCCTGCCAAATCTTTATCTCTGGGCACAATAACCTTGGATTCCCACAGCTGAATTATTATTGTTATGATTAGCTGGACTCTCATCCACATCTCCCCTCCCAGCATCAACTCTAGAAGTGAAAGATAAAAGATGGCTACATTTCTATCTGTTGTCAAAGCAACAACATCTGATGTTAGCAGCATTGAGATTAATCCTGTTAAACTAAAAAGTGCATACACTTTTTATATATGTGTTATAATTTTAAGAAAAATAGATTTTTATTTATTTTTTATTCTTTTAAGTTTTACAAAAACATGTTTATAAGAATATATAGTTAGGAAGGGGGGAAAGATAAACAATAGTATATTGTATGCCAAGGGTGTCAAACTTGATTTCACTGAGGGCTGCATCAGCATTGTGGTGGCCCTCAGGGGGGCAGCAGGCCTGGCTGGATGGGCATGGCCAATTGGGTGCGTGTGGCCGGGTGGCCATGTCTGGCTCGATGTCCATGTCAGGGGGCACCCGTGGGGGGCCAGGCAGGGCTGTGGGGGGATCTGGAGGTCTCCACCAGAGAAGGGGCAGGACAGGGGCAGGCAATGGGGCCTGGTGCAACAGAGGAGCCTCGCCATCCCTCTTGTGCCATGCCGCAGCCCCACCATCCATCTTTGCTTCCCTACACCTGCTTTGGCTGGCAGGACGGGGCAGGTGGATGGCCACCTGGCGCATCTGGCAGTCTGGATCACATGCCTCCCCCCCAACGCCTCTGCCTGCACCTGCTGCTTGGTGCGCTGGCCTGGTAGCAGCAATGGTGCTCAGACCCACCTGCACTATGCGGGCTGTGGGATCCTGGGGGGTGCTGGAGTGGGCCAGGGCTGGGGAGGCCCCTCAGGCCGGATCTGGGCTCATCACGGGCCTTGTGTTTGATATATCTGATGTAAGCCATCCAGAGTTATTTATGAAAATAACATATAAATAATATATGGCTCAAAGTCACCCGGCTAGTTACCTAAGATGGAACTAGAATGCATGGTCTCCTAGTTACCATTCACTTAGAGTACTATAAGACATTTCACATCCAATGTTCAGAGTTATTTCAATTGAACTGTAAAATATTTGCTTAACATAACTGAAATTAGTAAGGGGGGGAAGCTATATATTGTAAATAGTCAGGGCTTTTTTTCTCATAGAACGCTCAGAATGGTGTTCCAGCACCTTTTTTTGCACAAAAAAAGCTCCCTCTGAAAGCCTATTGCAGGGCTAGGCAATCTTGGCCCTTTTTTATGACTCGTGGACTTCAACTCCCAAAAATCCTGAGCCAGCCATGCTGAGGGGAAAGGGAGAGGTTTCCAAGCTGAGCCATGCTGGCTCAGGAATTCTGGGAGTTGAAGTCCTTGAGTCAAAAAAGAGCCAAGGTTGCCTACCCTAGGAACTAAACTTTTAGAATCTAAAACAGCTAATTCAAAAAAGCCAACAGGAAAGAACCTCACATTTTTCATCTGCTTCTGTCTTTTGGAAGGTAAAATTAGATAACAAAATAATCTATTCCCTATGTTAACATCTCTGCAATGAAATTAATAAAGGTAACAGGAAAGAAATGAGAAACATTTTTCTCAATGTAATATGTCTAATTGAGCTGATGCTAGAAAAAAAAATAGTAACTTTTGTACATACTCTTGAAAACTATTTTGAATCTAACCATTACAACTAAACCACTTTAAATTAAATAATTCTTAAGAATGCAATATTCTTAATTTAGACTTTACTTTTACTGTTTGGACTGTTGTGTGTTTTGAAAAATAGATTATTTAGAATCTAGTTATGTTGCACTTCAGTCTTTAAATAATTAACCTAGTATATACATAACAATATATGATGTTTTCCATGGTGAGCTTAACATCAATAACCACATTTATTAAAAAGGCTAAAATAATTTCTGGTGGTATTATCTGTACATTAAAATTTTGTTTAGTCACAATCTTTCACTTTTCACATTCTGGACAAGCAATGGTCATGTATCCTAGCAAAAGATGTTACATATGTGCATAAGCGTAGTCAGTAGCATATGTCTTTTTAAAAATATCAAACATGCAAAGAAACAAAAATAAGCCCAAAATATCTGTATTACAAAGGGACGCGGTGGCTCAGTGGGTTAGGACGCTGAGCTTGTCGATCAGAAGGTCGGCAGTTTGGCGGGTCGAATCCCGAGTGCCGCGTAACAGAGTGAGCGCCTGTTACTCGTCCCAGCTTCTGCCCACCTAGCAGTTCGAAAGCACGTAAAAATGCAAGTAGAAAAATAGGGACCACTACGGTGGGAAGGTAACAGCGTTCCGTGCGCCTTTGGCGTCTAGTCATGCCGGCCACATGACCACGGAGACGTCCTCGGACAAACACTGGCTCTTCGGCTATGAAACGGAGATGAGCACCGGCCCCTAGAGTCGGAAACGACTAGCATGCATGTGCGGGGGAACCTTTACCTTTACCTTTTTATCTGTATTACATCAAGAAATGCCAAGTTTGCAACCAATATTTCTCATCCATAACTATGGCACCCTAAGGATACCTGCATACATGCAAATGCTTCTCTGGGATCAATAATGCAGCAGGGATTGCTTTTTCCTTCCAGTAACAGATTGCTGGGAAATACCAAACATGGCCTTAAGAATTCCAATGTTTGTTACAAATTTTTCTGGATGTGGTTGGAAAGAAGCTTAGAAATGCCAGCACAACTACATCATACTTGCTGAACGTGCACACGCAACTAATTACAATCTTCAATTACATGTGATATATCCAGGGCTTGTTTTCCCATAGAACTCTCAGAACAGCATTCTGGCACCATTTTTTGCAGACAAAAAAAAAAGCTAAAGGAAACTGTTCCAGAGAGCCAAATTCTCAGGCGGCCAGGTTAGAGCAGCAGAATGCATCACAGCGACAGGCCTTCAGATGGCTCAAATCGAAGGAAATGCGATCCGTACAGGCTAATTTAAAAGTGGGAGGGTAAGAAGGGCGGAGTGTGAACAGGTTGCTTAGCAACCTGCTTAAACAGTCTCTGTAACTTTCATCTCCCGGTGCCTTGCCTTTTTTAAGCTGGGAAGTTGAAAAAACGGCTAAAAAGAAGGCAATATCAAGGAAAATGTATAGATATAGCCAGCAGACCTTTAGGGAACCTTTATTTTTCATATACTGTTCAAATTTTGTATTAATGCCATGGTGATACACAATTAAATGTAGTCAGTCTTTTTTTTAATCCCAAAGCATCTGTTTGTTAAATACAGTATAACAAAGTTTTGGATGATGGAATTATTTTTTATCTAAGTATAACTAATGGTAACAGCTCTTAAATCTGTTGTTTTGTTTTATTTTTGCACAAAAAATGTATAATTTGCATTTGCATTCATTTACAAATAGAATATGTTGTTAAAATGTATTGGTGTTGAAATAATTAGTGCACACATATACCTAAAACCAGTTTATTGCATTTGGCAATTGTACTAAAAAAAATCTCATTGTCAACCTCTGGAACATTTTGCCCCCAATGGGGGACCATCACTGTGGAGGTGGTTGATAGATTAAAAACAGATCCCACCTACCTCCTCTGCTCCCACCTGATGGTCTTCAAAATTTAATATTGAAAGAGAAATTTAAAATTGAATTTGCTGCAGTGGAAACTTACTGAGTGGAGAAGCAACTATAATGGATGGGAAACAGGAAAGGATAGTGTAAAGGCAGGATGTAAGATAAATATGTAGGCAAAAATTAGCTGGGTCTTAGAGTGGGAAAGGAAGAAGACAAGCTATAAAAACATCTGTAAGAGGAAATGGGTAGCCAGGAAAATTTAAGTAAACTGAAAAACAGGAAAGAACCTATTGTTCTAAGGGGCCCAGACCTCAAAACCAAGAATTGAATATGTCTAATATTTGATATTATTAATGTACATGTGACGTATGATTTAGTATGTAGCAGGAAATATGTAGGAGGTGGTCTGAAAGAGTGTAACCTCATAGCACCTCAGCCAATGTGGAAAGAGGAGGGATGTGGTGGCCATGACAGGGCTGTATAAAGAAGGGAATATTTTGGGTTGGAACTTTAGAGAGAACCAAGCTTTGATAGCTTCTCTCCCTGCTTATTGCAATAAATGAAACAAAAGGCCTTCACTGTATCTTGGCTGGTTATTGGTCAGGCAAGCTTGCCTCTGGTCACGAAGGAAAGTAGCCAGGAGCACATAACACACCCTCCCGATCTTTAATTGGGCTGCAGTGTTTGCTTTTGTATTAACTTATTTATGTTTTAGTTTATAAAGATTTTATCTTTTATGATTTCAAGCCACCCAGAGTTACCTTGAGGTAAGATAGGTGGCCAATAAATTTTATAAATAAATAAATTAGAAAAAATGAATCAATGAAATAACTAAACATTTTGGAGAAGGTTGGAATGTTTTGTTCCTCTCAGGTGAAACTTCCTCTAGACAATGCCATTCTGAGAGGTGATTCAGGATATAGCAATAAATACATTCTTCAAACCAAAAATGTATTGAGATATTATGGACAAAAAAAGATTTATTTTGAGGCTAGATCAATTCTAGCAATTCACTAGAACTGCTTCTAGTTCTGAGGCTTTCCTTTTGGAAACTAATGAATACAGCTTAGAATAGAATGGATCATACCAAAATTTGTAATGATACAAAAGAAAATAGGGCATTATAAAGTTTTCTAAGACAATCGATTCTTGGATCGATAAACTATGCATGCCTAGAGGAAAATAAAAACATCTAATCTTTTGTTCATCAGAAAAAGGAATTATTTTTCCTGTGTTACGTCCAGGAACAATGAGGTGGTCTGTTTATTAGATTTCTAGGCAGTTGCAATCTGTATGCATCTGGATGGCTTATATAATGCAACAATAAAAACACAGGATATACTGTATAATCCAAAAGAAAGTATGGAGATAAAAAAACCAATCAATTTATTTCCAGTCCTACCCCACTTATTGGACATTTCCTGGATTGAGAAGTCAGCTTTCTGTAATGTTTTGGGGAGACTTAAAAGTATCTAGCAGTTTCTTAAAATTGCTGAATGAATTTTTAAAATATACTTTCCACAATAAATTAGCATTAAAAGAGTGCATTCCCCTAAAAGATGCAATAAATATACGGTTCAGCTTACTGTTTTTGAATGTTATTCTCATTTACTTATAACTCATTCTACTTTTTCCTAGTATCAGTTTTATTTTCCAAGATATAATCCATCCACCTTTACTGTATTCCTGTTTTTTATTTATTTTATTTTTATTTTTATTCCATTTATATCCCGCCCTTCTCCGAAGACTCCGAAGACTCCGAAGACTCAGCCCTTCTAATTGTAGAGATTTATACGTAAGGGATTACCTTCTGAAATTCAGTCTGTTTAGTCAATAACAATAATCTTTTTTAATGTTACAAACCTTGCAAACATGAAGCTACCCAACATTGGTGTCCCTGTATTGAAGATAATCAAAGAAAGGGATTGTTGTAAGGAATTGATTACAAAGTTCTAAGAAAAATCCAGTGGGACTTTCGATTAAACAACTTAAAATTATAAATGTATTTTTTAAAATCTGCAGCATGCCTGTATCACATGGTGATTCACACGTGTGACCCAGTTGAATAGCTTAGTCTCATTGCAGCTAATTTAAATAGGAATGCGCTCTTCTTACCAGAGTATAAATACATAAATATAGGGTAGAGTGAAACACTTCATTGTATAGATTATTTCCCAAATGTAGCTGTTTATAAATTCAAACAAACATCCAGTGACAAACTGTGTTACTTATACTAAGAGTAATGGAGGAATCTAATATTTTAACTTTTGGAAAAATAAACCTGCCAAATCGTGCCCAAAGTAGTTGACCACCCCAACCTTCCTGTGTAATAAAATATATCTTTAGTAGGAATTGGGGAACTGAAAAAAATGGGACTTCGCTGATCTACAAAGCATTGGTATACTCTAAAATTAGAGTTAATTCCGTTTTAAATTTCGTTAGAAGTCGCTCGCAGAAAACCCTTTTATACTCTCCGTTCTCATGCCAGTCTAATGGCAATGACCTGGAATGATCTACTGAACTGCATACAGCAGTTCGGTTTTTGTGCCATTTTTAAAAAAATAAAATTATTACTCAAAATAAGTCATACATTACGAAGACTTAAGAAACGATTTATATATTGCCGCGTCTTGTTTAAATGGACTAGTTTCACCTCTATACCGGAACTAAAAAAAATGAACCCGGAAGAGCTATAAATTAAAACAATAATTTTTATATACATGTATCTCAGCTTTTGGCGATTTTCATATCTATATGAGTATTTGCCCATTCATGGGAGCATATTGCAATAATAGCCTTCATTACGAAGGTGGATTGAACCAGGGAAGAGAAATCTCAATTGATGCGGAGGTTTTAGGTGGTTTTTCTTCTAAGCAATGGGGCGGAGTCGAGACACCTAGTCATGAAAGGAAAATGGCGACGCTCGTGTTGGATAACGGAGCTTATAACGCCAAGATCGGATACAGTCATGCTCATGTCAGGTGAGGTTGGTTCGCTCGAAATAGTTATGGAGAAACCTTGGAGTCTGTATTCAAAGATATCTATGGAGATTCTTACATGTTTCATATAGGGATGAAGCAGGATGTATTGTTACCGTGAATGAAGAGAAACATTCTCAAACTCTATGTTCCTTAACAAACGCCCAGGTATTTTTAACTATGTAAACGTCATTTATTGAACTGCGTTGTTTATTATAAAAAAATTTCCACCAAGGAGAATTTGGAAGAATCTGTTTTCTATTTATAGATGGATCAGCAATTTTTGCAAATATACCTCACAGCATACTTAGTTTATTTGGAGCCTTCTGATTGCGTAGGTCGGAACTAATCCTCCAACTGTCTAGAATCTAGATTCTGGATAAATTGTCTGCGTGTAGTGCTCAAAATAAGTGTTAATAATACTTTAAATCCTGAGCCTCCTTTAAGTTGCACTTGTATTTTTAAGGCTTCAGGGTTTTTTTGCAGAAAATACGCATATTTGATTTAAGAAATCTTGAAAATATCAAACTGAGAATTTGATTTAACTATGAAACTAGGCCCCTCTTTGGTTGCAGACATTAGTTTGCTGCATCCAACTCAAATAATTTAATAGAGCATTTCCCTTGAAAAGTGTTTTGATATTGACAGTGTTTTGTTATTTGCTATGTTCATTTACAGATGACAGCTTGTTTAAATGCGTATTTAGCAAACTACTAGAATTTTTTTTCTCCTTACCACAGTGTCATTCCCAATTGTCAGTTCAGATCAAAGACTGCTCGTTTGAAAACATTTACAGCTAACCAACTGGATGAAATTAAAGATCCCTCTGGACTTTTTTATATTCTCCCTTTTCAGAAGGTAACTAGAAACATGCCTCAATATATGTAATGTTGTTTTTGTTTTCCACTTAATTTTTTTAGTAATTATAGCTTCACACTAGCTTGGGTGTACATTTTTTTAGATTGCTAGAGCTAGTTATTGTTTATATGAGATAAGTAGGAACTGGTCAGAACTTTAAATACTTTTTCCAAAAGCAAAATATTCTTAAAGAAATGAGAGGCTTCATTATATATTGTCAAATATCATTTTTATACTTGATGTTTTGTTAATTATATAGACAAAGTATTTGTTGAAAAATTTGAATTATGCAAGTGTAATATTTTTTCATTTTTTAAAAATAGGGATACTTGGTTAATTGGGATGTTCAGAGACAAGTATGGGATTATCTTTTTGGAAAAGAAATGTATCAGGTAACTTGCATTTTTCTATACCTTAAATATAGATATAAGACAATGGCAAAAGGCATTTAGATCATAGTATTTAAAACATTCACTACAATAATAGTGACTGAAAACAAGTTTTGATACGGATAATCTGTAGATACCATTCACTGATTTAAAGCTTCAAGTGTGCTTTGTCCCAACATGTAACTGTTCATTGTGGATATTCATGAATATTGGAAATGGACTATCAGTTGATTAATTATATTAATTTATTGTGGAAAATATATTTAAAATGGGTTGTTTATTCATTTCATTCAGCACTTTTGGAGGAGAGAGGGAGTTTCAGAGATACAGTCTCTAACAGTAACTGAGTGGGATGGTGTGGGTCAATTTAATAAAAAAGATACAGCTTTAATATGGATTTTGAATTAATATCAGGAAGATATTATGTCTGAAGTTTTATTTTAAAACCACTTCCAATTCTTGAAATGTTTTCCTTTACAGGTAGATTTTGTTGATACTAATATAATCATCACAGAACCTTATTTCAACTTTAGCTCAATTCAAGAGTCTATGAATGAAATATTATTTGAAGAATACCAATTCCAAGCAGTTCTCAGAGTAAATGGTGAGTAATATTGTCCACTGTCCAGAAAATGTAGAATGCTCTTCATTTTGACATTGATTCAGCACATTAAAATTTATTATATCACTCTTTTAACAAAAATAGCTATAATATGCTACATTACGTTTCAGCTGGAGCTCTTAGTGCCCATAGATACTTCCGAGATAACCCATCAGAACTGTGTTGTATTATTGTGGACAGTGGATATTCTTTTACACACATTGTGCCTTACTGCAGAAGTAAAAAGAAGAAAGAAGCAATAATAAGGTAAAATATTTAAGCATTCATAAAAGAGGAAATTTTGTTTTAAAAATATATGAACATTTTGTTAACTTTTTTTTTTAATTTCCAGGATTAATGTTGGAGGAAAACTCTTAACCAATCATTTAAAGGAAATAATCTCTTACAGGTAAAGCATTTATTTTGACTCTGCAAAAGTACTCCATTGAACCCTATCATCAAAGAAACAAATCATGCTAGATTAAACTCATCTTCTTTGGGAGAATTGCTACTTAAATAGATCAGAGGGATACTGTGATCATATGTACCTGGACCTCAAAAAAATCTTTGATAAATGTGTCAAGATATTCTATTTAATAAATGATAAAATATGGGCTAGATGATTCTATTGTTAGATGGACTGACAGTTGACTGACCACATCCAAAATATGCTCATTAATAGTGTCAATTTGACTTAGAGGGATGTTGTACTGCTTTATGTTCAACATTTTAATAAATTATAAAATTTGCACATGATGCAAAGCTGTAAAGGAAAGCTAATACTTTAGATGAAAAAGAAAAGATTTGAAAAGATCTAGAAAATTTTGATGTGGACTAAAATTAATGATATTAACAGAGAGAAGTGTAAAGTTCTGCATCTTGGTAGGAAAAAACATATAGCACAGATACAGATTGCAGACCTGTTTGTGGTTGCTAACAAAGATTGTGTGTTCATTAAACAGAAAAGTCCAGATCATGGGAATAATTGTTGTATTCTGCGCAAATCAGATCCCATTTACAATATTGTATTCAAATGTCACTACAGGTCAAAAATCGACAGTGGCAAAGTAAATTAAGGAAGAGTATGAAAACCAACCCATAGGAGAAGGAGTTAAACAATTTGGGTATTAGTAGTCTTCAAATATATAAAGATCTTATATAGCAGGAAGTGTGGGACTTATTTTCTGTTGTTCCTAATAGCAAAACCAAAACCAATAGCTAAAATTACAAGAAAGGAGATACAGTGCTAAGCAGGAGATTGGAACAGATGACCATTTCAAGCTCTCTGATTATCTTTCTACAAACTCATTGTACCAATCTTGGAAAGGAAATGTCATGTCCTTAAGATTCATGTCCTTAAGATACAAGGAGCTATGAAGTTTAACAGGGTTGCCCAGCAAATCCTTAACCAGAAGTTACTGAGAAGTCAAATAGATTACTGTAAAGGTTGTATAAATTGAGTAGCATACCTATATCTGTAGAACTTTAAATGAGTTTTTCCATAATCTTGCAGTGGACTACGAAATATGAAGTTAAATAATTTTCCTTCAACACTTATAATAAACTGGCAAAGCAAACAGAATAAATAACTTTTTCAAAACTTGTAATTTTTCTAGGCAGCTTCATGTTATGGATGAAACTCATGTAATTAATCAAGTGAAAGAAGATGTATGTTATGTTTCACAAGACTTTTTCAAGGATATGGAGACTGCCAAGTAAGCTCTTTTAAAATATATTAAGTGTTGTTTATTTTACTAAAATTTGGAAATTTATAGGGCTTGATCCTGAAAAGCATGCCACTTGGTTAGGCTGACATTTTTGTAATTAAAAAGGTACTCTATGAGCATATGTGAAATATTTTATCTTCTGTGCCCCATCATACATATCTGGAAGGAGAGACAAAAGATCTTTTGAGAAAACCTTTGATTTAGATTTCAGTTTGTGATCTGATCCATGGGAGAAGAGAGATGTAGTTTTCTAGTCCACTTTCAAGAGAAGTTTTTTGCCTATAAAGGTGACCTAAAATATTTTAAATAGAAGAAATAATGATGTTCAAAATCAAGGATGTGCTACACATTTTTTCTACTTCTGCCATTTACCTAATAATCATTTTGAAAGCCCATTTCATTAAGACTATTCAAGTTACTATACATTATATTAAAATATAAACATTGCTGTGCAATAAATCATTTTGAGAAACTTTAAGAAATTTCTTAATGCATTCTGAATTCTGTTCCAGATTGAAAGAAGAAAATACAGTGATGTTGGACTATGTTTTACCAGACTTCAGCACAATAAAAAAAGGATTTTGTAAGGTAATTCTGTAAAAAAATTGTGTGTTTAAAGTTTTCACTGTGTGCAAGTAAATGATGAATATTTGGCAATTTGTTATATGTTCTGTTTGCATATTAAATATAGTAGTAGAAAAACACTTAATGAAATCTAGACTTCATGACTATCTGTTTTATAATTGTTTGAAGTAGCCAAGAGAAGAAATGGTGTTAAGTGGAAAGTACAAAACTGGTGAACAAATACTTCGTCTTACAAATGAGCGATTTGCAGTTCCAGAAATACTCTTCCATCCTTCAGATATTGGCATTCAAGAAATGGGAATTCCTGAAGCCATTGTTTATTCAATTCAGAATTTGCCAGAAGGTACATTGATTAAAATGGTGTTGCATTCTAAAGGATCCATCTTTGAAGTATATTGCACAACAAAACATTTTATTTTGCTTAAGTAATAGCTTACAGTTTTAAAGGCTTCATTGTGTACAACTCTTTTAATATTGATATTTGCAATAATTACATATAGTTCTCAGTCAATAAGCACTCATTCAGTGGCCATTTGAAGTTACAGTGGCACCAAAAAGTGAAGCTTTCAATCGGTCCTTTAGATTCTGACTGTCCCAGGAACCCCATGATCATGTAGTCATGATCTGGATGCTTGGTAACCAGTTCACACTTACTACAAGAGTTACAGCATCCCACAACATGTGATTGCCATTTGTGACCTTCTCTGCCAGTTTTCCACATGCAAATTAATGGGGAAGCTTGCAGGGAGAATTGCAAGGCACACTGGTGTAAGTCATTCACATTCCAGTGGGTTTTTCTCTAGAGGAGCCTTACTGTGGTACCTGAACCCACTCCTCCCAACCACCATCAACACACCCTCATGCACACTTCCCCACTTGCAGCACCAAACTCAACAATGGTTGCCAATGCATCCAACAGCAGCCAACCCTGGCCTTGTCTTATTTGTGCTATGCCTTGACATCCAATCACACATCCTCCCACAGTTGGTAGCAGCCACACCCAGTTTCCACTATGTTCATGTCATGCTTCAACAGCCATTTGTGCACTCTTCCCCCATTGGGGAGCAGCCATCCCTCAGACTGCACAATAGCCACCCATGCATCTTCCCTTATCCAGCTCCAGTCACTTAACTGTCCATCAGTGTATTGGTGATTCACCTATTGACTTTGCTTATTGGAAACTGACAGGAAGTTGCAAGGAGATCTTCACTTACTGATATGCAGTCCTCACTTAACATCAATGGGCTAAGCTATGTGGTCACATGACATCACACTTTTCAACTGCATCTCTTAGTGACAGAAATTCCGGTCCCAATTGTCATTACAATCCTAGAACTACCTGTATTTATATTAAGGATGCTACATCTGTAAAATTTGCAGTAGATAAATTTACAAACCAATATATTTTACTCTATAAACATAGCTTCTGTATACAACAATTCCTGTTCTGATTTCTCCGATATCAAATTTAATAAAAACATTTAAAAATGATTAAGTGTCTAGTTAAAATGTAATGATACATTACATAGGAAACCATTGTTAGTATTAATGTGCTATTGTAAAACTAGTAATTACCTCTGTGCTATTGAGAATGCTGGACAAAAGAAATTTAAAGATAACAAGTATTGTGAAATACATTCACTTTATCACTTTGTGGAAATAATTATGTTTGTAAAATACGTAAATATTAAGATAATGGTAAGACTGCCTTCATGTGTTTATTCCAGGTTAATAACAAATCTACAAGGTGGCTGCTATTAGAATGACAGGCGTATGCATTAGTTATGCTCAGGTTAAACCTTTTAGCAGGACCACCATATTTGCTCTTGTTACACTCACAGAAAATTCCATAATGTCAGCAATAATCCCATTTACTTTTTTTAAAAAAAGACAAATCTGAATTATTTCTGCCTCTTAGGAAAGTTTAAACTGGCAATTGCTCTTTACTTTACCATAAAATCAAACAAATTAATCCAGAATATTAAATTGTCTTAATCTGATTTGTCCACAGAAATGCAGCCTCATTTCTTCAAGAATATTGTTTTAACTGGTGGGAATTCTTTGTTCCCTGGTTTTAGAGATCGTGTTTATTCTGAGGTTCGATGCCTCACTCCAACAGATTATGATGTTTCAGTTGTTCTACCAGAGAAGTAAGTTGTCTTCAATTTACAAATAGAGTATCTTAATTTTAAAATATGATTCTTCAGTTTTTATGTTGAAGTTTCTAATATTAATTTAGGAATGAATATATTCTGGTTCTTTCTGGCACTGTTGACGGTATACAGGTATACTCACTATATTACTCCTTTTGGGGTAAGAGATGTTATGCCACCTATAAAAAAGTAGAAGTAATGGGCAAACTATAAAAGTAGAATACAATAGAAAAGGGAAGAAAGACTAAAATTATTGTTTATATTTCTGGATATCTTGCTGTCCTTACAAATCATTCTTGCTTCCATAATAACCATATGGTATTTAT
Source organism: Vipera berus (assembly GCF_964194415.1). Lineage (NCBI taxonomy): Eukaryota > Metazoa > Chordata > Lepidosauria > Squamata > Viperidae > Vipera > Vipera berus. The sequence continues at coordinate 57,416,626 of NC_138208.1, forward strand.
ATATTGTATTTTTCCCCTAAAACCTATCAACTCTTTTTCAGGCTCTCATCTGCTTTGTCCACCCATGGTTTTCCTAATCTTCCCCTTTTGCTCAACTTATTTAGTCTTTTTATTTATTTATCAAATTTATTTGCCATCTGGCTCATAGTTTAAGGCAGGGCTTAAACTATGTACCTGTAGTACATTGGCACCTGGCAGGTGGTACGTGACCATCCTAGAAAAGTGGTATCGGGGGAGGGGAATGAGCTGAACCAGTGGCAGCACCGCACAAGCCTGAGCGAGAGACGGCTGGAGCTGCAGGGCTGTCAGGGCTCAGCGGAATTGCCAGGATCAGCACTTCTTCGGGGCTGTCAGGGCTCAGTGGAAGCACCAGGGTCAGCACCAGGGTCCAGCTAGAGCTCGGCGCTGATCCTGGCATTTCTGCTGAGCCCAGAAGTGCCGATCAGCTGGAATGTTGCAGCATCTCTAGGGTCTTGTGATTTACATTCAGATGGTTGGCAACTGATTCATATTTATGACGGTCACAGTGTCCCAGGGTCATGTGAAGTGACCAAAACTTGCTGCAACCACCCAGCACGGGGGGGAAATAAAAACCAAACACCCACCCCACCCCACCCCACCCCCGCTGCCAATCCTCAACAGAAATGCTCACAACAATGAAAACCTCGGACAGGAGGAAGAGCGCCGCTGGGCGGGCAGGCAGGTGTCTTGCTTGGCTGTGGCTTGGGGGGCACTTTTTTCAGTGCCATTGTAACTGAACAGTCACCAAGTGAACTGTTGTAAGTTGAGGACTATCTGTACTTTATCACTTTTTTCCTTTTTTTGGTCATTAAGTTTTTGACACCTTGCTAGGTGACTGGTGGTACTCGGATGTTGCCATATCCTAAAAGTGGTACAATGGGTGAAAAGGTTGAAAACCCCTGGTTTAAGGCAAGTCTGAGCAGCTGACAGCAAAATAAAAGACACAAACATCTGACAATTATAAATAAATTGTATCTATTAATGCACCAACCACCTCCACCAGCAACTTCCCCTTCAGGACCATCTGCCTTCCGGCATAGCCAGGTTTTTACTGAAAACTAAAAGAGAGGGCAGATCTTATATCCTGTGGCAAATGGTTCCTATTTTTGTCTTGTGACTATGCCTTCATTGATGTTTCGTATATAAACAAAGGACCCCTAACCTACTTTTTTCATACTGATGACTTACTTTGTATTCATTTATACTTGACACCTTGTCTTTGAAGACAAAGGTATTAAACTGTAGTGTCAAATGTTTTAATAGAGAAATATTCCAAGGAAGGGGCAAAAGTTGGATTAGAAAATATCTGAGATGCCTCTCAACTTTCCAATGAAGAAGAGCCCCCAACTATGATTATTTAAAATAAACCATTCCCATTGAAAGTTTATGGTTTTTCTGATATATTCTTACTCCTATATGTGTAAGAAATGAGGAAAAGCACACATGCCTCCATTTTTCTTCCCACAAAGATTCAGCCATCACAACAAACCTTGTATTGTCCACGACATTTCTAAGCAAATACATAACTTTGAACTTCCCCATCGATTTAATAAATATTCTATCAAGGTACACAATTTTATCTGCTTGCTCTGATTTTCTGGCTTTACCTGCTCACATGGTTAGGTTTAACTTGCAATCATTTGGTTCATTTTCTCTGTGAAGTACAACTAAATCATCGACTTGGTATTCAGTACATCAATTTCACATGCATTATGCAAGTAATGTTTACTAGTATGGCTAATGTAAATATTAATTCATAATTTTTATACAGTTCACTTTGTAAAAGGCTATTTTATTTATTTTCAGTCCTATAACTTATTCCTGGGAAGGTGGAAAGTTGATTTCTGAAAATGATGATTTTGAAGATATGGTAGTAACAAGAGAAGACTATGAAGAAAATGGGCATAGCATATGTGAAGAAAAATTTGATATTTAAATAGATTACTTCCATATAAGTGTTGTATAGATTGGCAAGATGTCTTCATTTGTTGTATCGTAGAATAATATTGATGAACTGTCTACATATAACTGTACTTATTTGTGTACATGAGTATACAAACATAAAGGTGTATATATTGGTTATTACTAGAATAACTCCTTAAAGGAAGTCAGTTAATATATCAGAATATTTTGTGGCTGAGATGACTTACAAAGTTTTAAATGTACAGTATATATGAAACTTTAATGTATATATGAAACCTTAATTTTGGATTCTAGAAAGATAATTATGTATAACTCAAAAGCTAGTTCATTTTTAAGAATATCTAATCTTGATCAATTTAATAAATGGGTAATTTTATCCACAATTCCTCTTTATTAGATTTAGTGGAAAGGCAGCCACTACTACACTGAAGACAAAGATAACAAACTGCAGTGTCAAATCTCTTAATAGAGAAATATTCCAAGGAATTAAAATTGGAAGGGGCCATTCAAGTTATTGAGTTTAGACCCATTCTTAATGTAGGGATTCAAATTCAATTATCTTAAGACTGTCTAGCCTTCATGTTAACAAAGGCAAAGGTTGGACAGCCATTTGTGTGAGATGATAAGAGGACTCCTGGCCTGAGCACAAGTTAGATTAGAAAACATCCAAGGTAACACTCAATTTTCCAAAAAAGGAGAGCCCACCATGATTTTACTTGTCGGAAGGTTTTCCTAACATTCAGTTGAAATCTGTCGTCTTGTAATTTAAATCCATACCCTCTACTGTGGAATTTAATAGAAAAGTGCTAACATGGTTGACTCAGCCTTCCATCCTTCCGAGGTAGGTAAAATGAGGACCCAGATTGTTGGGGGCAATAAGCTGACTTTGTAATAATGCCGCTTGGGGGGGGGGCGAAAGCCCTAAGAAGCAGGCATATACATAGAATGAAGGCTATTGCTAAGCTTGTAAGCCGCCCTGAGTCTTCGGAGAAGGGCGGGATATAAATGGAATTAAAATTAAAAAAAAATACAATAGTGCTTCAGCTTTCTCAAGGTTATAAAAACCTAGCTCCATTAATGTCTCTTCATAGAATTTAATTTGTAGTCTTCATTACAGTCCTAACCCTCATTGCCATTCTATGAATTTGTGATAAATTTCTCCAAATCCCTTACAAAGTGGGTTCAAATCTGAATACAGAATAGTTGTTGTAACGGGGACTGACAAAATTTTCAGTGCCAGATGTGTTTCAGATTGGACATTTGTTCCAACAATATTTTATTATCAGTTTCATTCTATGATGAAGTGTAAGTTATAATAGGAATAAACAGACCTATATACAACCTGGCTCCTTTGGGTGGTTGTGGATGCATGTAGCTGGAGTCAGGAGATAAATGTTTTACCTAGGGAGGGTGAAATCCCACTAGCCTCAAAAAAATGGTCTCAGAAATACTAAGACAAAATGCTACATTGAGAAGCAACCGTCAAGACGTTTGAATGCCAAGATGTTTATGCATCTTGGACTTATTTACATCTGTGATCCATAAAATCTGCACACACTCATAATTCTATTGTACCTCAGTTCCCATGTTGATCTTTAGAATCTGAGACTATATAAATGAATTTGTATCAGCAATTTCTGCAACAAGTGGCAGCGGCCAATGCAAGTAATAACTGCAAAGTATGCATTTATGTAATTTCATTATGATGGCATTTATGTAATTTCATCATGATGTATACAGTATGTAAGCACATCATTTGTGTGATGGATGGGGCCACTAGTGCCGTGCCAGTGTGCACAGCCCCATGCACAAACCAATTTTGAAGCTGCTCTCCTTCCCTCTGGTCCGCGAGCCCACAAAGGTTGGAGACCTCTGCCTTGGGATACCCACAGTTCATGTATTGCTATTTATTAAAGTACAGGTAGCCCTCGAGTTAGCATGGCAATTGAGCCCAAAATTTATGTTGCTAAGCAAGGCAGTTGTTAAGTGAATTTCACTCCATTTTACAACCTTTCTTGCCACTGCAGTTGTTACGTTAGTAACCCGGTTTAGTGAATATGGCTTCCTCCCCTTTGACTTTGTCAGAAGGTTGCAAAAGGTGATCATATGACCCTGGGACACTGCAAAGGTCATAAATCTGAACCAATTGCCAAGCATCTGAATTTTGATCACTTGGCCATAGGGATCCTGCAATGGCCATAAACGGTGAAAATGGTCATAACACTTTTCAGTGTCGTTGTTAACTTTGAGCGGTCACTAAACGAACTTGTAAAACGAGGATTACCTGTACAACCGGCAAGAGCTCATGCAATATATTAAGCCAATACACGGCAAGCTAAAACTACGCCCTAGTCCAGGGGTAGGCAACCTCAGCTCTTTTATGACTCACGGACTTCAACTCCCAGAATTCCTGAGCCAGCCAAGCTGGCTCAGGAATTCTGGGAGTTGAAGTCCGTGAGTCATAAAAGAGCCGAGGTTGCCTCCCCCTGCCCTAGTCTAGTGCAGGGGTCTTCAAACTTGGCCCTTTTATGACTTGTGGACTTCAACTCCCAGAATTCCTCAGCCAGCGTGCCTGGCTGAGGAATTCTGGGAGTTGAAGTCCACAAGTCATAAAAGGACCAAGTTTGAAGATCCCTGGTCTAGTGCAACGAGTGAAAGTCGGCCTTCGCGATGAGAGAAGAGCCCAAAAACAGAAAGGGAACTTCCAGCGTCTTCTTCCAGCTGACCACTCCCGAAGAACCATCGCCTGGGGATGGAAGGCGTCCGTAGTAACTGCCACGAGCACCTCCTCGACCGCCTCACTCCAAACCCGACCCCCCCCCCCCCTTGAACGGGCAATCAAGCTTCACGGATGCTTAAAACTACCGTTGGCGGCGTAAGCGGTGGGCGGAGCTTCCTCCGGCAACAACTTCCGGCCCTGAGCCCATCTCCTGTTTCTCTCGCAGTGACAACAACGGAGGCGGGCGGCGGAAGCTGGGGGGGAAGGACTATCCGGGTCAGTTTGGACGGCTGAGGTGGTCGCCATGGCGTAGCCGAGCCTGGCCTGCACTTGGTCAACCACGCCCCACCGTGGGGGGCTGCATCTTTTCTTCAGGTTGAGGTGAGCCGGGTTGAGGGCGGCCTTCGCTCTCGGTGCCGGAGAGTGGCCTTAACACATTGGAGCGGGGAAGGGCCCGAATGGTGTGTTCTGGGCAGGCCAGGGATAGGGAAGAGTTGGGTGACGTTATTCCTCTCCACCGTGTTTTCTGCTAGTTTTCTCGATCGGTCGTGAGCGACGTGGCGAAAAAGAGTAATAAGCTTCTTAGCACTAATACAATTTCCTAACCAACAGGCTCTTCCGGTTAAGAGGAAGGACTGCTTCAACCTTTTGTTTACACGGTGAAAATCTCGTATCTGTTTTGGGGGTTTATTTATCCGAAAGAATGGGCTGCTATTTGTATATCTAGTAGTCTGGACATCTCAAAGAATATCAACGTTTTTTTTAAAAAAAAAAGAATAGAAGCGCTTTTGCGCTTAAGTGATTAATCTATTTTTTTTAAATGGACAGTATATATGATATTACGGCATAGAGAAATACAGCATATTTAAGAGTCTATCCCAGAAAATTAAATTCTTCACTTTTTAATGTGTCATGGGTCTTCTGAACCTTTTTCTGACTGCTCATTAAAAGTAATCTCTTGTGAGATATGGAAGCAGTTAAATAGAAATTACTACCTTTAAAATATATATGAGATGCTACTGATGTTCCAGTCAAAAGTATTATTTAGTAAATTTCACATTGAAAATAACAGAATTGAAATCTTTATTTCCAGGCTTAAAAAGCAGAGGAATTATTCCCAAATTTGCTTTTGTTATGATGAGCTGAAGTCATAATGCATTTATGTGTGATTAAGGATAATTAAACACCTTGCTACATATTTCTATTTGGTTTGTTCTATTTTCATTTTAAAAGACAAGTTCAAACTATTTTTACAGATATGCCATCTCCCTAAGTTACACATAAAGCAGTTTTTGGGTAGCCTGTTTGGGGGGAAAAATCAGCCTGGAATCTCTATAGAGTTGCAGGCATGCTTCTTACAGCAGGTTCCTAAACTTAATTTCTGGAGTTTACAGCTGTACTAATTTTTATATCCATAATATTTTCTATATCCTTAAATGACTTGCAAATATTGTATTTTTCATAACTATATCACTATGTCACAAAAGTTTCTATGTATGATGTGTATAAATGATACTCTAATAATTTGTATGCTACTAAAGCATGCAAACATCAGAAAACAAATCCTTATCTTCCTATACTCTTGTCAGCTACTGGGCGTCTTTCATTTAAAAGGCCCTGCAACAGGCAGGTCAAAATCGTGATGTCACATGATGCCATGTGACGTGTTACGACTTTTCCCCCATTGCCGGCAATGGGGTGGGTGTGGTTTCGGTGAGACACATCCGACCTGCAGTTTGACATGCCTGCCCTACAAAAATGAATTCTTTTCACACTCTTTCCTAAATGTCAAAAGAGGAAGAGGCATTCTGACCTCAGAAGGCAGAGTGTGTTCTACAATGAGGATGCTGCTACTGGGAAGCCCATTTTATGGACACCTGTCCCCTTAATCTCTCAGGAGAGGGGTACCCATAGTACCCCTCCCATTGAGTAGGCATGTTTCATTCAGATCATATCATTTGAAACTTACAAGGAATAAAATCATATAGGATTTTATATTTAATAGATTTTGAATCAAGTCCAAAGCCTGCTAGTAATCAGGGTTTCCAGGATGATGTATTTTTTCTCTATTAAATCAGTAAATACTGTTTAATAGGGAAGCAGCTGCATTTTGTATCAGCTGCAGATTATAAGTCATTTTCAAAAGCAGGTTCATGTAGACCAAATTGTCTCTGTCTAGCTTTGGGATAACAAGAGCTAGAGTTATTAAGTTCATTTCTTTTCATCTGGAAAAGACACAGCTGATAGTCCAACCAGAACTGGCCAAAGGCTCTATTTAAAAGAGAAAACACGCATAAATAGTAAAAAACAAAACAAAAAGGTACAGCATAAACATAAAAAAAACAGATGGGGGAAAGAGTGATTATGCTGTAATGAAAGAATATCTTAAAAAAGGGGGCAAAACATAATAGTAATAATACAAAATTAATTTTGTCCTTAAACTAATAATCTAGACATAGAAATATATTGTTTCATCTTCTCAATTTTATAACACAGGCTTTTCAAAATAGATAACAGAGCTATATATGTATTCCTTAAAATCCTTATTAACAGTTTCATAAACTTATCTTTGCCATGTCCCAGGCTCAATATAGCCAAAGTTCTTTCTGAAATGACAAAATCTGTGTTTCAGAAATACAGTTCCATCTCTCGTTAAGATCTTTAATAATGTTTCTTCCCAAAAGGTTTGCTGACATAAGTTGAAGTCAACAAGACTTCATTTTCCTCCATTTTAAACATTCTTCTAACGGGTCTAGTAAATATAATATTTTCTGATGAAATAATTCCATTTTAAATCATTATTAAATGTTTTAAAGCATATAAAAATTATATAGCATGCCGAGTGCCACTACATATCTTAATTCTGTTTATTAGAAGAGGCCAATGGTTCAAGAACAACACTGGAAAAAAAGGAGACGAGTTATCCTTGTCAAGTACAATGGTATGATTTAGTGTATCTCATTTTTAGCAACTTAAGATGTGTGGACTTTTAAGTCTCAGAATTCCCTAGTCAGCAGGCTGGAGAATTGTTGACAGGAGAATTTGGGAGTTGAGGTCCATGCATCTTAAAGATGCGAAGGTTGGGAAACACTTATGTAATATTTTTTTTAATCCCATTTATATCCCGCCCTTCTCCGAAGACTCAGGGCGGCTTACAATCTAAAGCACAAAGCAATGTGCTTAGCAATAGCCTTCATTCTATGTATAAGCCTGCTTATTAGGGCTTTCGGGGGCCCCTCCACGTGGCATTTTTACAAAGTCAGCTTATTGCCCCCAACAATCTGGGTCCTCATTTTACCTACCTCGGAAGGATGGAAGGCTGAGTCAACCTTGAGCCTGGTGGGACTCGAACCTGCGCTAATTGCAGGCAGCTGGTGTTACTTAAGGAGGCATTTGATAGGTTGAGATGAATCAATTCAAAATAACTGCTTGATGAAGATACAAAATTGTAATTAGTGAAAAAATGTGGAAAACCATAACTTTTTAGGCCATTCTTCATAAAAGTAATTAGAAAAATATCAAATATTTTTTCAAAACTAAAACAGCTGATTCCAATTTCTGTTATGATATCAAAATATCACTCATCAGGTGAATGTTGTCAGATATCCAGGCTCTACTAATCACAGCCCCCACCTGCTTTTCTAGCAGGAACCATATGTCAAGGAGAACCCCAGATTGTCTATCTGCTCTTTGCCAGCAGTACGGCATCTTTGAGAGCTGTAAATGGAACCATCATGAATACAGAACAACTTTGTAACAAAGTCAGTTTCATTTTATTAGGATTAAGCATGAATCTGTTCAACTTCATTCAGTCGTACACTATAGAAAGTAAAAGAAAATGTCTTGACAGATTTATTTCCAAAGTAACAAGCAGATAAACATTGCAGAAGTACAGATGAAGGGGGAGGGGTACAAAAAACATCTTAGTTGGGCACCATCCTAACTTTTTTGAAATTTGTTTTTCTGGATTTTGTTTTTATTCTGTCTCTCACTGTTAAAATAAACCTACCGTTAAAATTACCATTTTTTGTCAGTGGGCAAACGTACAAAATCAGCAGGGGATCAAATTTATTTTTCCCCTCACTATGTACTCAGTTAAGACTGCAACTTCTGTTTCTCTAGGATCAGGGTGGCTAATGATGTTTTTTAAAAAATTAAAAAATAGGATTTTTTAAAATTTAAATCAGATTGTTTTATTTTTATCAAATTTATTTTAATAAAATGCTTTTGGAGTAAAAATATATCTAGAGATAGTTTGAGATTGAAGGTTAAATCCTGTGAAAAATGGTAAAAAGAACTATATGAAGCCTGGCACTCCACAAGCAATTTTATCAACAGACACATGGATCTACAACCAGCCTATGAACTCCTCAGAATCCAAATTAACCGCACAGCCAACCAGAGACAGCATTGATCCTTAACCCAGGCAAGCCCTCTCCCCACCACCACCAGCAGTTCACCTCAGTGACCCTGACCTGATGTAGCCTCCCCATCGCAAGACTCTCACTGATGATTCACATCTCACCCATCACAAGACCTTCACTTGACACGCCCACACCTGAAGCCCTTATAAACAGAAAAACACTGACAGTGACATCCCTTACATTCTATTGAAGATGTTATCTACCCTGGTAGTGAAACATTCTGAAACCAACCCATAAGTTCAGAGAACGAACCTTCACCCTCATCCTACACCTGAGCTACATATATTCACTACTATTGCAGAACTACGGTATATGTGTTTACCCGAACAAGAGAAGTCAGATTAGACATGATAGCAATATTCCAATATTTGAAGGGCTGTGGCGAGAATATGGATTCATTCCAAGTAATGCCAAGAAAATGATGGAAGCTTTCCAAAGAGAGTCCAACTTGAAATATCCAACTGACTGTGAGAGTTAGTGAAACAGTCTGTCTCCTGGAATCATGAGTGTTCCATAAATATTAGACAGCCATTGGTCTGGGATTGAGAAAGATGTGGCATGGGGTTGGACTAGGAAAAGTTTTTGTAGCCCTATAATTAGGGTACACTTTATAATGTGTTCATCTTATATTTAATATATTTATCATATCAAGAATATTAGGGTATTATAACAGTATAGTAATTAATCTTACATTAGTTCTTTCTAACTTTTTTTCAGCATAGCTAACAGATCCCTTCATCATTTTTCAATGAAAGGAAATTTGTTCAGATTAATAAATTAATTTTAGCAAAATTTCTGATATAGAGTTTAACTGATACCATAACTTTGATTTCTGGTCATCGTCGTAGTCTGTCTATTTCTGCCTTTTTAGAATACATTTCCTTCTTTTCCGAAGGAGCTGCTATTTTTTAACGCTTTAAATGGTGTTAACTATTAGAATAAAAAAAAATCTCATATTCAAAAAGGGATACCAAAGTATGTTAAAATTCTATATCATCTGTGGCATCAAGCTTTCATTTAAATGTTTTCCAAAATGATTTTAATATTTTTTTGGTAGGCAAACGTACTGCAGAATTGTCATAACAATGGAGTTGATGCTAAATAAATTGAAGAGCACTGTTACAAAAGTGACTGCAGATGTCACAAGTGCAGTCATGGGAAATCCTGTAACCAGGGAATTTGACGTTGGTCGGCACATTGCTAGTGGTGGCAACAAACTTGCTTGGAAAATATTTAATGGCTTTAAAAAGTCAACAAAACAGGTAAGCTTTTTGGGAAAGAAATCTGTATAATCACAGCCGTGTTTCAGTGACAGAATAAAAGTCGTTGACTATGCTCAACATTATAATATTTGTGGAAGTGATGTTCATATATGTTCCTGTTAGGTTTCTAAAGTGTCAATATTTAAAAGTTATGAGAAAACTAAAGAGAATTAAATATACTATAATTTCTTAGACTACAATCTTAAGGAGGTTGCTTATCTGTAAGTAGATATATGAAGTCTATCCTAATCTATCTCAGATGTGTGTGCCTACATTGGTATCAAGTATTCAGATGTCAATAAGACACCTTGAATATGTCTTTACTTTAGTGTGGTGGTGTTATCACATTAATCCTGCGATAATGGTTAAAAGAACAAGTCTGCAGTTGTTGCAACAACATCCCCATGATCGCATTATCAAAATGATCGCCTAATGATTGCTTCACTTAGTGATAGAAATTCAAGTCCAGACTAGGGTTGTCAGAAGTACTGGTAGGTGAAAGTGATAATGTATGAGTTTGATAGATTTATAAATAAGATACTTCATGTCACATGTAATTTTTAATTAGTAATTGTTCTAGCTCTTTTAAAAAAATATTCACAACCATGTCTCCTTTTTATTTATTTATTTATTTATTTTATTTTAATTCCATTTATATCCCGCCCTTCTCTGAAGACTCAGGGCGGCTTACAAGCTTAGCAGTAGCCTTCATTCTATGTATATGCCTGCTTATTAGGGCTTTCACACACACCCCAAGCAGCATTATTACAAAGTCAGCTTAATTGCCCCCAACAATCTGGGTCCTCATTTTTTCTTTGAGAGTAGGGGTTTCTTAAATATCAGATCATCTCTTCTTTAGATAAATATAAAAAAAAACTTGGGCAGGTTTTCAGGATATACCAAGACTATTACTAAGAGTAAAATTATATCCTAAAAATATTTAGCAACGTCATCTTCTGGACACACTGAAATCACATTTTTATCATTTATTTTTGGTTTCTTATTTGCTGATCTTTTTAACAGTGAAAAAATGGTTAGTTCTTAAGCATGCTAATCTTCAGACAGCTTTTCACACTAGTAACATATGCATGTTATTCTGTATTTTCTAATCCTATTTATTTCTTATGAATGGAGTTAGGGTCATTCCTAAAATCCTGCTTGCTCAACAGTTGTATAGCGGGTATCTGTTGGCATGTTGCCCTATTGAAGTACTATTTGTTATTGCTAGTGAAAGACAAGAATCAGGTTGGGATATATTGGTCAGAATTTCTGGAATTGTTTGGGAGAAACGACATTCAGTAACTATGACATATATGTAACTCCACAGCCAAGCTAAAAACATGCTAATTTTTATTTTGGCTCTGACATATGATTAAGTGTTTTTATAGAAACTACTCTGATTTTACTATGCATCTCATGTCCTAATGAACATGTGATATTTGGCCAGATCTAAAGTGAAGGGACATGGTGGCTCAGTGGGTTAGGACGCTGAGCTTGTCGATCAGAAGGTCGGCAGTTTGGCGGGTCGAATCCCAAGTGCCACGTAACAGTGAGCGCCTGTTACTCATCCCAGCTTCTGCCCACCTAGCAGTTCGAAAGCACGTAAAAATGCAAGTAGAAAAATAGGGACCACTACGGTGGGAAGGTAACAGCGTTCTGTGCGCCTTTGGCGTCTAGTCATGCTGGCCACATGACCATGGAGACGTCCTCGGACAAGCGGCTCTTCGGCTTTGAAACGGAGATGAGCACCGGCCCCTAGAGTCGGAAACGACTAGCACGCATGTGCGGGGGAACCTTTACCTTTAAAGTGAAGAAATCTAAAGTCAATAAATATTTCTGGGATAAAAGTATATTAAATATTACCAGAAAAATGTATTGAAACATGCTACCTTTTCACATATATGTATTTATGTACTGAACTCTTCCCAGTCCTATTGGAAAGCTCTTGTACATACTTTCTGCCCTCCTCCCTACTATTTACTGTCCCTTTAATACTGTACCACCTCCATGAAATTCATGGGCGTTATATTTGATGTGCTAAGTAGAATATTGTTTTGTTACGGCCATTGATGTTGGTGCCATTGTTTGCTTCTGTGGCCCAACGATCTTTGTGCCGCAAGAGCAGAAGAAGTTTGTCTTTTGGTCTTTGTATATTATGATAACTGCTGTGGGGTATTTCATAACATGAGTTTTGCTTTATTCAATTACATTTCTTTCTCTCCCTGATTGTTAGACTTTATTCCTCCAGTTTGGTTTTCCTACAGGTAGTCCTTGAGTTACAACAGTTTGTTTAATGACAGTTCAAAGTGATGAAAGCCTTGGAAAAAGTGCCTTATAACCTGTACTTGCACTTTGTCATTGCACCACTCTCCCAGATACGTGATTGCAATTCAGGCACTTGGCAACTGAATATTATTGGTTGCACATCTTGCAATCATGTGATCATGGTTTTAATGTTTCTTGGCTAATTTCTGGCAAAAAATAGCCATTGGGGATGTTGGATTCAGTTAACAACTGCGAGATTCACTTAATCATTGTAATTAGTGATTAACGTAACAATCAAATTGTCATAAAATCAGATCCAACTCAACTTAAAACTGCAATGACTTACAATGGTAATTGTGGTCATAATTAAAGGACTGCCTTCTCATTAAGCAGTACTTGCTCATTGTTTCTTCTGAGCTTAATAAATAATAATAAACCTTTATTGTCAAAGTACAACATGTGTACATTGAGATTAGCTGAGCCTCCCCCTGTGCTCTCTCCCCCCAACACACAGTGACAACAAACCCTCCATCCCACCACACTATGTGAACCAACTACACCACACACCGGCCTCCCAAGTCAACTCTGCATAAGATTACATCCCATTCAAAAGCCTAACAGCCCACGGATAAAAGCTGTTCTTCAGCCTGTTGGTACGGCTGGCTATATTCCTATATCTCCTGGCTATATTCCTATATCTCCTATAACTGCTGTAGTTTTCCTGTCTGTTGATATGAAAATATACTATATCTAGGATATAAAATAATTGTAAAGTTATGGAATTACAGGTAGTTCTCAATTTCAGCCACAATTGAATTCAAAATTTCCATTGCTAAGTAAGATAGTTAAGTGAGTTTTCCCCCGTTTTACAACCTTTCTGGCCACAGTTGTTAAATGAATCAGCTTCCTCATAGACTTTGCTTGTTAGAAGGTTGCAAAAGGTGATCCCATGACTCTGGGACACTGTATCCATCATAAATACATGCCAGTTGTCTAACATCCAAATTTTGATTACATGACCACATGGATGCTGCAATGGTTGTGTAAAAAACAATCATAAGCTGCTTTTCCCAGTGTCATTGTAACTTTGAATGGTCACTGAAATGACCATGGTTATAAGTCAAGGACTATCTCTATAAACTGCCCTTATTATTAAAGATCACAATTGTATGATTCAATGGGCAAGGAACATTGGATATAATGTAAAGCTTGAACAATGGGAGAATATGTGGACGAAAGGTTTCAAATTTACATTAAATTACAATTTAAAAGAAAAATTTTATGAGATGATGTATCTTTAACATCAGATAAGTTGTCAAGAATGTATAAAGGATTTAAAATGAACCCTTTCCCCACTCCTATTTTCCTATTTGCTTTTGTATTTTATATTATAAACTAATAAAAAGGATAATTTAAAAAAAAAATGTGCCTTTTCCCAAGATTTTACTGTAGAATGAATGTGATCACAGAAACAGACTCAAATGCTTTAAGGACAGCCATTTGTGTGGAATTGTATAGGATCTTCTGCTTGAGCAGGGGGTTGAACTAGAAGACCTTCAAGGACTCTTCCAACTCTTATTATTCTGTTATTCCATTAGATTTAGCTGAATGCCAGTTATCAGGAAAATTGCACTTACTGTATTTAATATTCCAGTGAACTTTTCATCACCACTGTGTAATAAAGAGTTTTAAAAACTGTACTTTTAATAAAATCTTTCTGTCACATACAGTATAAAGAAAATATGCAGAATCAAGTGCCTGAACATGAAGCTTTTTTTTAATTTAAGACATAGGTTGAAAATTCTGAATAGATGTACTAGTTTAATTGTGGTTTGTATTCAGTGGGTTAGGACGCTGAGCTTGTCGATCAGAAGGTCGGCAGTTTGGCGGGTCGAATCCCGAGTGCCGCGTAGCAAAGTGAGCACCTGTTACGCGTCCCAGCTTCTGCCAACCTAGCAGTTCGAAAGCACGTAAAAATGCAAGTAGAAAAATAGGGACCACTACGGTGGGAAGGTAACAGCGTTCCGTGCGCCTTTGGCGTCTAGTCATGCCGGCCACATGACCACGGAGACGTCCTCGGACAAGCGCTGGCTCTTCGGCTTTGAAACGGAGATGAGCACCGACCCCTAGAGTCGGAAACGACTAGCACGCATGTGCGGGGGAACCTTTACCTTTTTTTATACAGGTTGTCCTCAATTTACAACCATTCATTTAATGACCATTCAAAGTTACAACAGTGCTGACTATTGTGACTTATGACTGGTCCTTGTACTTACGACTGTCACAGAAGCCCCATGGTCACATGATCAAAATTTGGGCAGTTGACAACTTATATTTACAATGATTGCAGCATCCTAGGATCACATTATTACCATTTGTGACCTTCCTAACCAACTTCCAAAAAGCAAAGTCAATGGAGGATGCCAGATCTGCTTAACAACTATGTGATTCACTTAACAACTGCATGATTCACTTAAAAAACTGCAGAGTTTTGCTTAACTGTAGCAAAAGAGATTATAAAATTGGGAGGGACTCACTTAACAACTGGCTCGCTTGGCAACAGATGTTCCAGTCCCAATTGTGGTTGTAAGTCAAAGGCTACCTATAAAAGATGGCAATTTTCTTACAGTGCTGAAATGATTTGTTTTCAACTAAAAGGTTTGAAGAAGAATTATTTTAAAGTAAAGTATTAAATGTAGTTGTCTTTAGTAAAATACACATAAAAATATAAATGGCTCATTAATTACATTTATATATATTATGTTTAGGAAGTGGCAGTCTTTGTATTTGATAAAAAACTTATGGATAAATATCAGAAATTTGAGAAGGATCAAATTATTGATTGCTTAAAACGTGGAGTTCAGCAGTTGACAAGACTTCGACATCCTCGGCTGCTAACTGTGCAGCATCCACTAGAAGAATCCCGGTAAAGATTTCTGATGCTAAAGTAATAATAGATTCAGTGTAAAAGCTAAAGTCAAAACAGTCTGATAATTGGATTGTGATGAATTTTGAAAATTGACAGTGCAGTATAGAATACTGAATTGTAAAAAACTGGATTCTTTTTCACATACTTACATAGATTTCTAAATAAAGCAAGGTATATAGAATATATCCATATTCTAAATACTTTTCAAATATTTTATACCCTGGGTATAATGGGTGATGAAATATATGCACTTAATTCAGTTTGCATTCTATGACTGGAAGAGAGTCTTATAAGGAAAAATCAAAGGGACCTATTTAAAATATTCAGAAATTTCATTTCATTTTGTTTTTTTCCCCAGTGATTCTGAGAAGCTTTAAAGGATTTTAACTGGTGTTGATTCTTGCAAAATAATGTTGATTTATGTAGTCAGAGTTTTGTTACTTGCTGTTAAGAATCCAAATTGAAATACATTTGCTTATCATAATGTCTTGTGCATTTTCCAGATGCCAGTGTGCTAAACAACCTATAAACTCCCTGCATTAGTATACCTATCTCTTTTTTTAAATTTAACATTTGAAGTGTTTAGTAAAATTATCCTTGTTTTCTTTTAGAGATTGTCTAGCATTTTGTACAGAACCAGTTAGTGCAAGTTTGGCTAATATACTGGGTAATTGGGAGAATCTTCCTTCACCCTTACAATCTGACATTAAAGAATATAACTTGTATGATGTGGAAACGAAATATGGCTTACTTCAGGTATATGTTGACTTATAACTTACATCTATATAGTACCCCAATATATCATAATTGTAATCCAGTCAAAATTGTATCTCTCTCTCTCTCTCTCTCTCTCTCTCTCTCTCTCTCTCTCTCTCTCTCTCTGTGTGTGTGTGTGTGTGTGTAAATGAGTAGATATATGAATACCTTAATGTATTCATATGTAAATGAGGCATTTGGTCCACATTATTTTCTTTCTACAGAAAGAAAACAATAAAAGTACTGTTTACAATAAAAATTATAATAAATTTATATACCAATTCCTTCCATGTTGTAAAATAATCTGCAAGGGAATGCACACATTTTAGATAATTAAAACTTCAAAGTCCTCAGCTGCTTTCACTACTTAAAAGATTTTTGGGAAGTCCTCAAGAGAATATCTTATTCAGATAGTTTGATCATTTGTATTATACTCTGTGTTCTAAAATAATTGTTCTTGTGTAAATTGTGCAAAACTTTTTCATGAATAAGAAGGGTTTAAAGAACTAATTACAGTTGATTGGATGAGTAAGTATGACTTGGTTACATTATGTGTATTGAGATAGCAAAAACAAACATAACCATTGTAAGTAAGTTTCAGAAAACTGGGGAAAAAGACATTATCACAAGAATATAAATTGTCCTTCCCAACAGGTTTCAGAAGGCTTGTCATTTCTACACAGCAGTGTGAAAATGGTTCATGGCAACCTTACTCCTGAAAACATAATTTTGAATAAAAGTGGTGCATGGAAAATTATGGGATTTGACTTCTGCATTCAATCTATAAATCCATCTGAGCAAGAGGTAGTAAATTGTTTAATTTGCTATTTTTCTTAAATGAAGCCCAGCTGAAAATACTAAAAGTCTAATATTTAGCTGAATTAAAAGTTTACAATGAGTCAATGCATGATAGTTCCTTCACTTTGTCAGATAAACACCTTGACATTGTCATAGGTGAAAATTTTGTATAAGATTTCTGATTTGTACTTTTTAGTACAAATTAAGATTTTATGATTTTTGAGGAGGTTATCGAGGATAGGCTAGCTATTTATTTATTTATTTCTTACTTACTTACGTACTTACTTACTTACTTACTTACTTACTTACTATAAACAAGGTCTCCCAACACAGAAATGGCCACAATTGATGTACAAGACAAACCTATGCAAAAGCCCCACCGGCCATGGGTACCATCTGTTCCCTAAGCAGGACCTCAGAGTCCAAGAGGATTCCCAAATACGCTCTCATACAGAATTAAAGATGGAAAATCCCCAGAGTAAGGGGGACTTAAAATCCACAGCAGCTTAGTCTTGCCATGGTTGAGTTGAAGTTTATTCTCCCACATCCATTAGGTATCTAGCAATCCTAAAATGAAGTAGGATGGTATATTTATATATGTTATATGTTCTTATGAAGATACGTTTTGCTTTTTTCACTTAATATTAAAAATGTGTGTCAAAAAATTAAATTTCAATTGAAATGGGCACGTCTGTTAAAAATTTAGGTCTAAATAGTTAAGGTAGAACTTTTGAATATTAATATTACTTGGCTAGAGTAAATTTGTTTTAAATTTTATCATTTCAAAATATATGACTTCACTACACTTCTTATTGCAGCCAAAATTCTCTTCTAAAGAATGGGACCCAAATTTACCATCTTTGTGTCTTCCAAATCCTCAGTATTTGGCACCAGAATACATCCTTTCAGTAAGCTGTGAAACAGCTAGTGACATGTATTCTCTAGGGGCAATTATATATGCTGTATTTAATAATGGAAAGCCAATTTTTGAGGTCAGCAAGCAAGATATATATAAAAGCTTCAGCAGACAGCTGGATCAGGTACATTTTCATCTATTAATATGTTTTTTCAAATGCACGTTCTCAAGACCAGTAGCTCAGCAACCTTTTGAAGTTACAACAGACTCCCCAAAAGTTACTTTTAACCTGGTTTCAAAGTTACAATGGCTGCAGCACCCTGCAGTCATTTGCCCTTATGGCTGACTGAAGGGATGGTGCACTGTTCATCCACCCACCCATCCCTCCCTGCTGGATCCCTGCAGCCACTCATCCACCCAAGGGAAATCATGCTGGTTATAGTGGATGCAAATCAGCTGGAACTTGCAATCCACCAGTTGCCTTCTCATCCAGCCAGCAAGGGGAGATCAGCCATCTTCCTTCCCACCCAAGGACTTTCAGGACTCAGCCTGCTTCACAGCCCAGCAACACTCAACTTATCTTTAAGGGGTTTTTTGCAGCTTCTGAGATAGACACCCAGCCCAATACAGGATCAGCTTTCTTACAGACTTAACCTTATTCTAGCAAATCTATAGGGAGTTCCCTTTTTAAGGAGGCTTCATAAATTCCACAAATAGAGTCTCCTTAAAAAGTGAACCTTCCTTAAAACAAAAGTCTACAGTATTGTGAGAAAAGAACCTGTTTCAAAATAGTATGAATTTGCCACAAGCCTGGGGCTGTGACAAACTGATTCTGTATTGGGCCAGGTGTCTCTTTCTGAAGATGCAAAAACCAAAAAGTCAAGTTGAGTGCTGCTGGGCCCTGGAGCAAGCAGAGTCCTGCATGTCCTTGGGTGGGATCTCCCATTGTTCAATTGAAGTTTACAATCTCTGGATGAACTGATCTCCCCTTGCATGTTGGAGATTGCAAACTCTGTCCAGCCTAATCTCTTGCTTGCTGGATGGGAAAGCAACTGGAGGCTTGCAAGTTTTAGCTGGCTTGATCTCCCCTGGTTGCTGGGTGGGAAGGATGCTGAAGA
Organism: Vipera berus; assembly: GCF_964194415.1. NCBI lineage: Eukaryota > Metazoa > Chordata > Lepidosauria > Squamata > Viperidae > Vipera > Vipera berus. Next base: position 57,435,697 of record NC_138208.1, read on the forward strand.
ACTGTGAGGACCCCATGGGGTGAGAAGCAGAACATGGGGTGCCTCGGGGTGTGGGTAGCCTTGGGAGGCCTAGAGTAACTGACCCTGAGCCTGCATAAGCCTCCCAGAACCTTCCCCACCTCTGAGGCACCATGAGCTCCATTTAACAACCTTTAGGTTTGTTTAACAGCTGCATCAGGGAGACAAAGGAGTGGGATCATTAAGTGAGGCTGGCTTGCTTAATGGTCACTGTGACATGCAACTTTAATGAGCAGGGTCCATTATGGTTGTATCTCAAGGACTACATGTATTGATTTATAATGGCTGGTTTCAAATACTAGGCTTGATGTGTGAGCATGAAAATGTATATTGTACATGATGAAATTCTAAACCATAAAGATTTTTATATAATAAACACATTACAGGCAGGATTTTTTGTTGTTAATGATGTATGACGTGTTCTGTACAGCTTAGTCGGTTGAATTCCAGTAATCTTCAGAACATCCCAGAAGATGTCCGTGAACACGTGAAACTGTTGTTAAATGTCACTCCTGCAGTCAGACCAGATGCAGACCAAATGACTAAAGTGAGTAAATAGAAATAATGGCAGAACATAAGGCAGTCTTCAATTGTTATAACAAAAAATGAACATAGAGTTTTAAAATGTTTTGTAAAAATACCCTGGTTTATGGGAATTTGGAATATAAGAGATTAAATTTCTCTTATTAGCAGAGCCAGTGCTCAGTAATTCCCTGGTATTATTTTCGGGCAGAATACAGGTAGTCCGCAAAGTTACGAGTGTAATTGAACTTGCCCATTCCACTCGTAACTTGAAAACTCGTAGAGTGAATCTCGTTGCAGAGAAGAGAGGCCTAAAGTACCATGAGATCACGCAAGATAAGTAGTGAGAGATCTCGCTCCACTGATCTCGCGTCATCTTACATTATTTTAGGCCTCCATTCTCTGCAAACACACCAAAGGCCTGGAGCACCCAAGAAAGCGAAGATTTTCCATCTTTGCAGGGTGAGTACTGAAGGCCTGGTGCCTAGGGAGACCCGCAGTGGGGGCAGGGAGGGAGGGAATAACCCGGCTGAGTGTTGCAGAGCCACTGCGGTCACTCTTAAGGACGAATGACTGCTGTGGTGCTGCAATACTCGTAATTTTGGGAGTTGCTCGTAAGCACTAGGGGGCGCTCATCACATAATGTTTATTAACTCGTGGATTACCTGTATCTGTGGATTACCTGTATCTGTTTAGAGACTATCATGTAGTTGTCTAGAAAATAGGTGATACTTATGAAACTATAACAGGAAAAATGATTTTTACCTTTATTTTTTAATTTTGTTTTTATTTCATCTATTTATTATTAAATTGTATACTGCCCAACTCCCAGACAGTCAAGACAATTCATAAAATAACCTATTAACCTTAATTAGAATTAAATGCTATTGTACTTTTGATAAGCCAAATATGTAACATTTATCATCTAAATAACTTATCTTTTTTTAGATACCATTCTTCAATGATGTTGGGGCCATGACATTACAGTACTTTGATTCTTTATTCCAAAGAGATAATCTTCAAAAATCACAGTTTTTCAAAGGCCTGCCAAAAGTTTTACCAAAATTACCTAAGGTTAGTAACTTCAAAATATATTAATAAATGCTTCAGCAATACTGTATATTGTAGATGAAATGTGCATTCTCTGTAATTACTTTAGAACTGATAAATATTTCTGATTTCATATGTTTTAAAAGAGAGTTATAGGATGCACCAAATATAAAGTTATTTTTGAAAATGCTGTATTTTTATTTATAATATTTAAGATTAATTATATAAATCTTATATCTTTGAAAAATAAAGTATCTATTTTCTTTCAGCGTGTTATAGTGCAAAGAATTTTGCCTTGCTTAACATCTGAATTTGTAAATCCAGACATGGTACCTTTTGTTCTGCCTAATGTTCTGCTCATTGCGGAGGAATGTACCAAAGAAGAATACATTAAACTAATTCTACCTGACCTCAGCCCTGTATTTAGACAACAGGAACCAATCCAGGTACATTTGTATCTTAAACATTACTTTTGTTTCCTTTTGATAAACATTTTGTATTTCCCATTAAATATTGACAAAAATATGTGTCTTAAAGTCTGTTTACACTGACATGCTGAAAAGAAAAGATAGAACTGTTGTATCTTTATAAAATTATATTCAGTGTGTAAAGTTACAGCCAAAGTTTATTTCAGAATCCTAGATGGAATTCCCTGGAATAGATTTCTGCCAGGTGAGAGATTTAGTTTCTAAATCTAGTATATTGCATTTTGTGGATATACTAACTCCATTATGCTATACATTCCAACAGTATGTACTGTTAATTTTGATTTTAAAATTGGTGTTCTTGTTTTCCACGCTTACAGGCTAGCAATATGGTAAGTGAATGTATTCGCTATATTTACATTGACATTTGAATGCAGATTGGTACCAAAAGCTATTCTGAAATATCAATCTGATTAACAAAATAAGCTAAAGTAATTTTTTTAAATTTACATTTCATAAACAGATTCTCTTGATATTTCTTCAAAAAATGGATCTACTGCTAACCAAAACACCTCCAGATGAAATAAAGAACAGTGTCCTGCCAATGGTTTATAGAGCCCTAGAAGCACCGTCAATTCAAATACAGGTCTGACAGCCATATCTTTTGTTCAACTTTTTTATATCTGAAATGTATTTGGGATCTTTGAAAGATTCTCTTATCCTATCTTTATTTCTTGTATTTGTTTCTATCAGTCTTTAGATTAAGGTTTCACAAAGCAGTAAAAATATTTAAAAAGCAATATGAGGATAAATTTTTAATTTTTGCATTTCTTTAATTTTGGAATAACACTTTTTCTTATAACATTGACTGATTGTTTTTCAAGTCAAAAGGAAGGATGAACAAATATTCTTTTCTCTTGAAGTGTGTAAAATGTTTTGAGGTTGAAAAGTTCTGATTCTAAATGTATCATTCTTACTTTCAAATGCTCCCTGTTCTAGTTTCACAAAAGCATTCCAAAGTTGGGCATATTGTTCAAACTTTACTGGAAGCGATCTGGTCTAAAAGCAGGCCATTCTGAACATTTACAATTAGAATGGTCCATTTCAGTATCAACTTACTTCATGAATGGATAGAACTTCTTGTTCCAGTGTAAGGTGGTGATTTGAGTAAGGTGAGAGTGATCCAACCTCAAAATGTTTTACATATGTGTGCTTCCCACACTCCATCCTTCATCCTATCTATGACCTAAATAAAAATTTTGTCTTAAAATATTAATCATTTACTGTAAACAGAAATTAAAATCAAATGACTTGAAAATTACTTGTTTTTGAAAGTTAATTCTAACCTTACGTAATTTTTATATGATGATTGTGGTATTTTTATTTGCAGGAACTTTGTTTAAATATAATTCCCACATTTGCCAACCTTATAGATTATCCATCAATGAAAAATTCATTGATACCAAGAATAAAAAATGCATGTTTACAAACTTCATCTCTTGCTGTAAGTTTTAATTCAGAGCTCTTTATAATTGTATTTTGCTGTTTTAGTTTGAACAATATTACTTGATTTCTGTCATGTGTGAAGGTTTTTTTTGTATTTTTAGCAAAAACTATTTTGATTATATATAGGTAATATTTGAAGAGTGAAATAGCTTACTAATTACTCTCACCCTTTCATCATTATGCCCCCTGCTTCCAAAATCTGTCTCTAAAAAAGAAAAAGAATTACATGTCTTAGACTCTCCATACAAAGCAGTCTCAATTGTATAGGATTTCTAATAGCATAGGGACCCTTCACATAAGCATATCATTGTATTCCGGAAGTTTTCATTTTCCATTGAATGTTCACATATTGAAATTTGAACTGTAAACTCGTATGCCTTTCTGAGAAGAGATTAGGGCTTGATCATAAATTAAACTTTCACATTTATCTTTAATCTAGCCTTATACTTTACTTGATTATTATATTATTAAATTTCCATTTGTTTCTTTCATTTTTCTATTTCATTCATCAGATGCTAAAATACTACTTAAAAGCTTTAAGTAGCTGATATAGATTGTATTTTACTTTCTGATTACTAACATAGTAATTCTAATTCAGTGGATAGGTAAGATATATTAATAATGAGGATGGACTACTACAGCATATTTCTTCCTCCTGGTGTTGGAATTAGATTAATCTATTCCAGAGGTGGGTGGATATCGTTGTACTAGTTCAGGGGTCAGCAACCTGAAAGAGTGAAAGAGCCACTCGGAACCGGTTCCCTCACAAAAGGAAAAACTGGGAGCCGCAAAAAAATGTGTGCACATGCGCATACATGCGCGCATGCGCAGAACAGGGTTTGACTGAAGAGCCAAGGCAAGATATGCACTTACCCTGCATATTTGAATTGATTGGTTGAACTTTTTTAGTCCCACTTTTTTTTTTTTGAACTGCACATGGCAGAGGACTGGGAGCCGCAAGAGACGGCTGAAAGAGTGTACTAGTTGGACATGTTTAAGTGGGTTAGTTGAGACTTGGACATTTCCCACATGCTTAGTGCAATGGCTTTTTAGCAGGGTGGATTTGATTTAAATCAACTCAATTGTCAGCTCTGCCCCGCAGTGGCTCCTCCTCTGACCCACTGTTGATTCACTGACAGTCCCATTCACGTTAATGGGTTATATTTGCAGAAAATCAGCCAAGGGAATTAAATAAAATTGTTGGGTGACTTGATATTTAGTACTTTTGGCTGCATGAGGACCCGTCTAAGCTTTCTTATGCTATTTTCTTTCTTAAAAAAACAGAAAATTACTTAAATTCATGTAACTTCTAATGCCACTTTAAGCTGGATCTGTCTGCTGATAACATTTGTCTGAATCGGTTTCATAATTAGTCTCTTGAGGAAAGTGGATATTGTTTTTATATTTATTCACCCCATTACTTGCATATTGAATCCCTCCCTGACTTGGCTTCTAAACATTTCCAAAAACTATCCTATCAGTTATCATCCAAATTATTAATACTTTGCCCATCAGGCACCCCACTTTAAAAAAGGGAGAGATGAGATCCCTGATTAAATAAAGTATATTTGGACTAATTTTAACAACTATCAGCTGATATCTGATGGTATATTTAGGCAACCTGATTAACAAAACCGCAGTTTTACAGCTGCAGCAGTTTTTAAATAAAATTGATTGTTATGATCCATTTCACTTTGGATTTAAATCTAGATTTAGCACAGATTTGTATTTTTGTAAGTCATCTAGAGCCATTAAGGGTCTGTGTAGCGTATGTATTTTATAAATAAGCATTGATGATGATGATGATGGCTGCTGGTTTGATGGCAGATTCCACCTCTCACCCTTGCTCTCTGCTTTCCACTCATTTTTTGTTATATTGATGTATTCTCATTTTTCCCATTATTTATTTTATTGTTCTATTATATTTACTTCTAGTTTGTTTACACTTCATTTCTTCCTTTTTATTTTTGTAACCTCCTAGAGTAGCCCCACAATAAGATAAATTTAACTAATAAATGAATTTACTTACTTCATATTGTATAATAGGTGGGATGTTGGACTTTTGGCAATAGCCTCATTTTTTAAAAAACTGCAGAATTTTTACTATATTTTTCATGCAACAATTTGTTAAAATTATATTGTTTTTGAACTTCCCTTGTAAAAATAAGTTTTCACTGCTTCTCTGTACATAAACACACACTGTTTAAGTCTGGAAAGGAGATATAGGAATGTACATCTCATGTACACATAGGTTTTAAGTTATTAAATAGCTTGTTTATGAAATTTCATTTTAAATCACCTTTATTCATAAAAATTCAGAGGCTTTGTTTATATATTTATTAGGTGCGTGTAAATTCCTTAGTCTGCCTGGGAAAAATTTTGGAATACTTGGACAAGTGGTTTGTTCTTGATGATATTCTGCCTTTTTTGCAACAAATTCCTTCCAAAGAACCTGCAGTCCTTATGGGAATCTTAGGTAATACAACTTTTTATTTTTTGCGTTGTCTACAGTGATTCCTCTGCGGTATTTTGGTGTACTGATTCAAAAACGTATGTTTATAATATGGCTCAGAGGTGGATAATTTGTTTATTTTCCCAATATTTTCTTTTAAGTTCAAATTGTATCAACATATATTAGCTACCAGGAACATACTATTAACTCTAGTCAAAAAAATAATCAACTTCAACATCTTGTTTCCCTATTCCCTCAAACTAAAAGAAATACAAACATATCTATACATTTATAATTGCATGCAACAGTTTAGACAGCCCTGTTCAAATTTAAGTTTCAGTGAATCCCTAAATGAACAGAAGCTAACACAAAGTTAAGCATGAAATCTTTCTGCAAATGTGAACACAATTATAATGTTTATGTGCAATTGTTTGCCAATTCAAAGTTACCTGGTATCTGGCATCTGTCTCACTTTTAACCTACATCAGCATAACCAATCTATCCCCCCCCCAAAAAAAAACCCTTTCTGGTTTACCACAATTTAAATCAATGCATAAAGTCATCTGATGAATTCAGCTAGAAAAGTTTATATCTTTTAATGAAAAGGTCCTTCTGGTTTTTTTGCCACCATTTTTTGCTCTTTCAGTTAGTATTTTGTAATATCTCATTCGGCAGGCAGAAAAGCTTCCAAAATTCCCTCTAGATAGCTTTCTATTTCTTCCTTCTGGAAGATTTTCCACTCTTTCTTGAAAACGTCTACTGGTTCAGGAAAGGCTTCTTATATACAATGGATTATTTCCTTGCAGATTTTCAATAACATTCCAGTCTGGGAGTGGGAAGTACATGTCAAAGTCTTACTTTGTCTTACTTTTCTGTAAGTTCTTTATGATTGATTTAGAAGTATATTTCTGACCAGTTTTTTTTTACTAAAACATCTCTCTGTTATCAGCTTTATTTTCTTCACTAATTATAAAAACCCCACATGATTGTAGTGTTTGCTATTCCTCTCTATGAAACTTCTCTATTTTCTGACTCAGAGATATGGCCAAATACTTCAGAACTCAGTTTAGTGATAGTTTAACAGGCTAGTCTCTTGCCCAGAAGAATGAGCAAGTTGGGCTGTAATGTAATTTCTGAGATTGGCAAATTTTCAGCAAACTAAAACAATTCAAAGCTCCTGCTAAATTACTGAATGCCAGCACCAAATGGGAAGTCCCAATTTTAGCAAATCTGTTTAAACACATAGATCTTTGTTATGTAAGCAGTAACTCTAGTCAGCTACTCTAGTATTAGCTGAACATTTTAGTTGTTTTTTAACAGTGATATATGTGTTCCATTTTCTAGATCTTACCAGCTTGGGAGCAGCTCTAGCAGAGATTTTTCTTGGTCTTCCAGATCTTGTTTTGACTTCAATAACTACATGTAGCTTCTGTTTCTTAATAATCCTGCAACTGAAATGGCTAGCAGAACATGTTTAGAGATTTTTTAAAATAGATTTCCCTTGCTTTATATATAAATTATCTTCATTCTCAAATGAACAGATAGCTGTCATGAGGAGATCATGGTTGCTGAAAGTAAATAGGACACAACCTGAGAAGTAAAAAGTGTCAGAATATTCATCTTTACCTAGGTAATTGTAGCCAGTGAGTCATCACCTTTTGGGGCCTTACTAACAACTTATAAAATAATGTGATTAATTTGGAAATGTGTTCTTGTCATATTCACTACATATTGTTTGATTCCATAAGCAGCTGCACATAAATAATAGATATGCACTCAATTTTTTTTTAAAAAAAAGGTTTTTATATTATGTATTGGCTTCTATTCCTTTGATCCTGGGGGGGTTATCGGAATGTTTGCAATATATATTGCAATGGAAGTTTCCATTATTTAATTGAAACTAGTCTTGTGCTCAGAGTAAAATATAATGACTGCAATTTATTATAACAAAATAAATAGCTAAACCATTAATGTTTCATAACAGGTATTTACAAATGTACATTTAGTCACAAAAAGCTGGGTATTACAAAAGAACAACTTGCAGGAAAGGTGCTCCCACATCTGATTCCTCTTAGCATTGAGAACAATCTTAATCTAAATCAGGTAGGTTGATTAATCATATTTTCACTATAAAAATGTAACATTGGAGTTAATTCATAAAGAATCCAAACTTGGGTGACAGATGAGATGTTCGTTTTACATTTCACTATGTTGCATTAAAGCTATTTTGAGTGCAATTGTGCAAAAGTCAGGGGAACTGAATTGCTTTTCATATAATCCCATGATTTCTTTTGGTGCAGGAGCAGACTTTCTAATTTGGAGCCTTCGTTAAAGAAAAGATCACACTTAGCTTGCACTGGTTGAGTTGTTTTGGTTTTTTGAGATGGTGGTGGTGGAAATTATAAAAATAACTTTCTGCGTAGGTAATACGTATAGTCACTACAATGAAGTACAGTTATGCCAAAGAGACAACACACCATGACATCAGTGTTGCCATTATGTACTTGCAAGGTGATGTCTGATGCAAGTCTTAAATTGTAGTGGCTCCATCTTGGACTGGCATTCATTTCTTCCCTCCCCCTGCAAATGCCCATGGATATATTTTGACCTCACTAAGGGAGTATAAATACAATTGTGTTTATAGAAGAGAAGGCTACAAACTGGAAGGGGATTGATAATTTGAATGAAAAGTTTATTGCTAGCAAAGAAATTGGACAATTTCAGAAAAATAGTGTGAGGATTAATAAAACATTCATTTTATTTCTTTATTTCTCTTTGGGTCAATTGGCAACAATATTACAGAAAGTGTTGTTACCTGATTAGACTTCCAACATTTTCAAAATATGTAAAAGAAAGCTTATAAAGAACATTAAGCATGGGAATAAGGCTGTGAAATATTTCTTTATATCCTCCAAAGTTGTGATCACTGATAAAAATCATCTGTTGTGATCAAGAGACTAGAACTGTTAATCACAAAACAACAAGCCCTTGCCTCCATCCCTGTCCTCACTTAAATCCTTTTTTTATGGAACGCTTATCAGTTTCTGCAGACTTCATTTCCATGTCCTAATATTTAAATCACTATTAAAGTTTCAGAGTCAAGTGTACTGAACGTCTTTTTTATGCCATTATTGAGTAATTGCATTAAATTTATTGGCCTGAAGGCTTTTGGACGAGGCAACTATCTAAGGGAATGTTAAAAGGTGTTTGAGACCCACACATACACATAGACTGAGAAAGAAAAACTTTGTATACAAATGTGTTTGAATTATTTGGGAATTAAATGTAAAAACATTTACATGCATAGATCATGTTAAGTACAGAAAACAATTTAAGTGTCTTTTGGTGACAATTTCACAAGGCAACCTGTTAATTTGTATTATTTTAAGATGGTACTATTTTTAGACCTGCAGTGTACACATATATGCCTGTGTATCCATCACCCTATTCCCTTTCAGGATAAGCAATGTTTTTCAAAGTGCAGAAAAAGAAGAAATAGTAAAGAAAAGAAATTAGAAGGAGATGATGGTAGAAAAAAAGAAGTCGAACACTAGTTTAAACCAACATTTGTGATGACTCTATACTGTTCTGTCCTTGCAAACCATTCTTGTTTTTATGACATCCATTCCTCAATATGTTACTTTTTTCTTGAAAATTTTCAGTTCTTTTTGAGATTCTTATCAATTCCATCCACCCATTACTTTGCTTCCTTCCTCTTTTGCTTTGCAATTTGATCCTCATTCTTTCTTCCAGCTTCAGTTCCATATAACAAAGTGGACAGAAGTACAGGCTTATATGCAGAAATGGTAACTTCTTTTATAAACATTCATTCCTTGCAGTATTTTTTTCTACCAGCATTTGCATATCCTAATATTTCTCTTTTATCCATTTCCCTGTCTTTAAGAAGCATTCTATGCTACATTAATTTTCATACCCATACTCCTTTTTTCACCATATTCAGGTTCTCAGCCAACAACATAGCAGCATCTATGTATAAAAATATACAGATTCATTTATTTCACTAGTCAACACACCTTTAATATCACTACAGTCCTTATACATTTAATGAAAAATACTTGAACAAAGCCCACAAGGCACGTATTCTTATATTACATATACTTTGCAGTAAGTATATAAATAAAGTCATTGAATTCAGCATGTCTTCTAATTAAGCTGAATGTCACACTGTGTTCCTTGCGTAATGATTTTGTGATGCCCATTTCAATTTGTTAGATTTCTCTTGGTGCATATTCTATATTAGAAGATTGGTGTTTTTCATATTTCTTCATGTTAAATATATTTCTCTTCTAGTTTAATTCCTTTATTTCAGTCATAAAAGAGATGTTAGGTAAATTGGAAGCTGAACACAAGACCAAACTTGAACAAATCCATGTTATGCAGGAACAACAAAAGTAAGTATGCGAATGAATTCATTAATATTATCTCTTTGCTTCGTTAGGGAATTTTCTGGTTTTCTTGAGTTTTTCTATCTAAAAAACTAGATAAATTGTATTAGTAGTATATACCGGTGGTGGCGAACCTATGGCACGCGTGCCAGAGGGGGCACTCAGGCCCTCTCTGTGGGCACATGCACCTCGCTCTTTGGCTAAGTTTTCACAGGAAAAAGCCATTTGTCAAGCCCTTTCCTAGCCAAAACAAGCCTCCAGAGGGAGCGTGCTCGTTCTGGAGGCTTGGTTTCACAGGATTGCTCTTAAGAAGAGCAAGGTGAGCTCGCTCTGGAGCCTTGTTTTCGCTAGGAAGGGGCTTGAGACATTGCTTTTTCCTGTGAAAACTTAGCCAAAGAGCTTGCAGTCTCTGCCAGATCTTCGTTGGGATAAAGTCTTTTAGCTCCTATAGAGCGCTTCCAAATGCAGCCAATCCCTGCGTTTGGAAGCACTCCATAGGTGCCGAAACATTTTTTTATCCCAAAGGAGATCTGGCAAACGGTTCTGTTTCTCAAGCACCCCATTCCAGGCATACAGAGCTTGTAGTTTCTGCCAGATCTCTGCCAAGGCAAGCTCTGTATGCCTGAAATGGGGCGCTTAAGAAACAGATCCTTCTGCCAGATCTCCATTGGGATTTAAAAAATCGGGTGCTTGAGAAACGGAGCCTTCTGCCAGATCTCTTTGGAATAAAAACATGTTTCCGTACCTATGGAGTGCTTCCAAATGCCAGGACTGGCTGTGTTTGGAAGCTCTCTATAGGAGCTAAAAGACTTTATCCCAATGGAGATCTTGCAGATACTGCAAGCTCTGTATGTCTGGAATGGGGAGCTTGAGAAACGGAGCCCTCCTTTCCATGCAGTCACACAGGGAATCCCTTTGTTTTGAATTGCCCCACCAAAGCACAAACAATCCACAATGCCAGACCCTAATGCCTACCACACCCCAAGGCATCCACAATGCCAAATCCTAACCCCCACCCCAGGGCAACCACATTCCTTCACTAACCTTTCCAGCTCCCTTCTCTGTGTGCAGGGCAACAAAAGAAGTTTGTGGAACTAAAAAAAAATCAATCTGACCTTCCAAGTTCTCACCAAAAAAAATGATCTTGCAAAGTTGGAAGGTCTGGTTGAACTTTTTTTTTAACCGGTAATCCCACAAGCTTCTTTTTTTGCCCTGCACACAGTGGTGGAGAACAGAGTTGGAAAGGAGGTTAATGAAGGGAGGATTTGGGGAAGCTAGGGGAGACAGGGAAGGATCTGCTCTGGCCTCTGCTGCCTCACTCTGCCAGCGTCAGGGCTCAGAGGCTTGTTTTCGCCAGGAAAAAGCCATTTCCCAAGCCTCTTCCTGTTGAAAATGGAGCCAAAGCATGCCTCGCTCTTACTGAAAGCAATCCTGCAAAAACAAGGGTGACAAAGGACAGCACAGTTAGTTCTGAAAATGAAATCCTTAAAGTTTGGAATTCTCTGCCAAATAATAATTTTAAGTCAGTGAAAGCACTTGGGATTGCTTTCCTTACTTTGTTTGGATCATCTTATGCTTGTGAGCAGCTGTTTTCAGCTTTGAATTATATCAAATCTAACACCAGAAACAGACTAACAGATGATGTCATGGTTCCGCAGCGTTGACAGATGACCTGAGTACTTCATGTGTTGCTCTCAAACTTACAAAGTATGAGCCAAGGTTAGACAAATTATCAGCATGCATACAACAGCAAAAATCACATTAATTGTTCAAAAGCATGCCAAATGCAAACTTTTACCGTTCAATAAAAAGTTGCATCATTGAAAGCTTTGTTATTGTGTTTTTCTTTTAAGACAAAAGATGTTAATGTATCAGTTGTTTTTCTAGACTAAAACCTAAATATTCAGGATAAACTGTGTTGGCACTTTGCAATAAATAAATGGTTTTCGGGTTGCAGTTTGGGCACTTGGTCTCTAAAAGATTCACCATCACTGGTATATACTAATAAGTTAACTGGTTATTAATATTCTACTGCAAGGAAGTTTGTGGTACTTTTCTTAATTTCTTCACAGCCCTATAAAGTTAGCTAACTGCCATTCATCTTCACAGTTGAACAGTTTGGAAAAGATTTTCCATATAAGCAGACTGTGAACTTTATCTTCCATCATCTTGGATAGGAATTTAGTATTCTACACCAAACCACACTCAAATAATGGTTGGACTAGTACATGTTAAACCACAATATTCATTTAATTTGAGTTCATGAATTGGTATGGATTAGTGTTATGTATGAGTTATGCCTTCAGTTCATTGTTAAAACAAGCCATGGGTTAATATAATGTGTGAATTGAACCAATGATGTGTTTAAATTAAAATTCAGATATCTTGGGCTTGTCTCATAAAATTTGAATATATTATAGGTATGTGTTTTCGATTTATATTCAATTCTGGTATATAGTTAAATGAGAGAAACAGGAGAAATTGGAAGAATCTATGCTCTGTTATACGCATTTCATATTTTTAAATGGGGTAACATTTTATAGTTTACTAATGCAAGTAACTTAATAGCAATAGTGAAAATATTATTTTTATTATTTTTAAGAGATTGTTTTGAGTACAGACGTGGTATTGGGAGCAAAGGAGGCATTCTGCAGTGCCCCCAAAATTGTTCTGCAGGCAGAGAAAAGATAAAAATAACAGAGACACACACACACATCCATCCATACACCTGCATAGTTATCTTACTGATGGTAGTAAGAGATGGAAGAGAATTTTAATAGTTTCAGCATGCATGCAAAATAGAAAAGAAAAACTATATCAACTATGGTGAATTTTTAATTTGTTGTGGCAGACAAGAGCCAAGAAGGGGTTGAATATTGATTTTTCCCCCCAGCCATATGTGGTCTATTATATAGTAACCCTGTGTTGCTTTTGTGTTGATTCTATTTTATTAGTTTAACCTGTGAATTTATGCTGCTTTGATTTAACCTGTAAATTTGTGATATAGAAGTTGATGTAATCTGTAAATAATAATATAATTACTAACTGTAATTATGTTGAAAAAGAAATTCAAAGCAAATTATTTTTAATTTGTATTGATAACATTTGGAATGCATTTCTGTTACTCTTACTGGGATTTTGAGGTTGAAACTATAACTTACTATAATTACCTTTTTACAGATCTTTGGATATAACTAATCAAATGAGGCCACTTGAAGAATCAAAAGTTCCCAGTTCAGGCAATCAAGTAAGATGTATGTATGTATGTATGTATATATGTATGTATGTATGTATGTATGTATGTATGTATGTATGTAACAAAAGGTGGCAAACGTATATATTATTCCTTCTTCCTCCTGTTTTCCCCACAACAACCCTGTGATGTCGCTTGGGCTGAGAGTGAGTGATTGACACAATGGCAACCAGCTGGTGCTGTGTTTATTAGTTGAATATAATACTGTTTTAAATATTTTTTATCTTGTTTTAATTCAAACAGGTGGACAAAATGTTAAGCAATGTAGGAATGTTAACTAGTGGACCTGATTGTAAAGAGAACGGATTAATGACAAATCAAAGAAAGGTAAGCTTTAATAATGAGCAATGGTGTATGTGTGTATACATACATACATGCATACATACATATGTGTGTATGCACATGTATATGGAGTCTGCAATCCAGAGTAGATTTCAATATGATGGGTTGGTGAGATAGAATTCTTCATTTTTGGTGTTGTTTTTATAGTTTTAATGTAAACTAACTAGATATAAGATATAATGAGATATGTTTTTTATATATATATTTAATGAGATAAAAGATAAGGCCAGGAAGACCAAGCAGTCCAATTTTGTAAAGAATATTCATAGAAGAGATATATCTGATGTTTAATCTTTTTTAATCTACTGAAAACAATTGCAATGAAACCTTCACTTAATGAACCTCCATTTAGATGATTTCACATACAGATGACAAAACTGGAGATTTCCCTAAAATTGTAGACAGATCCATTGCATCTCAAGTAATCTGGATGAGGCAAATAAATTTATTCTAATATTTAAACTTAAGGTTAAATAGTTTAAACTTAAGTTTAAATTGTTACACAAATGGCAGAGATTGCTGTGAATAATATAATTTACAATTTAACAGATATTTGGGAGCAATGGAACTTGCCTTAGCCCAACTCCCACCCCCTTTTTTAAACATGGTAACTAAATGGCAGGCTTTTGATTTTAAAAGATCTATCATCAACCACTTGCTTTTCATAGGAGACATCAATTGTGGATGTTAGTCATATGATTATAGACTAACTGGTTGGGTTGGCAATATATAAGCCATGATTGTAATGTATTGTATCCCTTTAAATGTGTAATGATTGGCCAACGCTGTGTTCTTTCAACGGCCATAAGAGGGAGCTAGAGACATAGCTTCTCTCTCTGTGTGTGTTAGTTACTCTGTTACATTGCTTGCTGATTATTGTTGATTGTGGTTTTGCTACTGTTTGCTAAAGCCGAAGAACTGTGTTTTTGACTTTTGGACTGGTAAGACGACTTTGTATTGGATAACTCTTGAACTGTTGATATCTTCTCTGTACCCATGTATGACCTGGACTGTTTATTTTTGACTTGTGGATCTACCTGAATTATAAAAATCTGGCAACAGAAACCAAAGCCTTTATTAATCTGCTGTTAGACTACTGTAAAATGCCCTACATGTGTCCGCCTTTGAAAACAACCTGGAACTGGTACAAGTTAAAAACTGCAACTATGCCAGCTAGGATATTAGCAAATGAGAATACTATTGTAATACACTAACAGTTCCCCAATTATTGCACTTACCAGTAGGTTTTCAAATATGGTTCACAGTGCTGGTTTTTATCTATAAAGCAATAGCAATAGCTCTTGCACTTAAATAACATTCTGTAGTGCTTTGTAGCACTCTGAGTGGTTTGCAATATCAGCATATTACCTCCAGTCATTTAGATTCTCATTTTATCGACCTCAGAAGGATGGAAGGCTGAGTCAGCCTTGACTCATCAGTCTCGTATTCCAGATTGTGAGCAGAGTTAGCCTGCAATACTGCATTATAACTACTGAGCCACCAGGGCTCTGTACTTGTCTTAGTTCCAGGGTACTTTAGGGAGGGCCAATCTGTGTGTAATCGGGGAGAGAAAGGGGTTGATGGGTGACGGAATTCAAGGGGATATGGTCCAGTACACACTCCTTTCTTGTGGTGGCTCCCATTTTTTTTGGAATACCTTGTCTTGTGAGGTGTGAGGGGAATGTTGTTGTGTGGCCTGGGTCAACCATCCCGTTTGGCACTCTCAACAAAAGAATACAAAACAATACTTGGCCAAGTGTGATTACACACACAAGGAATTTGTCTCTGGTGCAGAAGCTCTAAGTGTAGATTCAAAGCAAGAGAGTATACTAGTCATCATCATAATACCAATAAGAGGGGGTAGTAAAGAAGATAAGAAAGATAATAGTAATACTACAGCCATACAACATGGGTAAATATACTTAGACATAATACAGCATTGTGAAAATTAAGTGTTCAACAGAGTGATGGCAAAGAGGGGAAAAACTGTCCCTGTGACTAAGTTTTTTTTGACACAGTGGCCTATAAGAGCGTCCTGACGGGAACAATTGAAACAGTGTATGTCCAGGATGTGAGGAGTCTAGATATTTTCTCAGCCCTTCTTCTGACCCATGCATTATACACATCTTCTATGGAAGCCAGGCTGGTTGCCGTTGTTCTTTCTGCAATCCTAACTATCCGTTGGAGTCTGTACCTGTCCTGTTTACTTGCTGTACCAAACCAGACAGCTAAGAGAAGTACAAATGACAGGCTCAATAATTCCTCAGTAAAACTGTATCAACAGCTCCTGGGATAGTCTGAAATTCCTGAGTTGATGCAGGAAGAACATTCTTTGTTGTTCCTTTTTAATGATGGTTGCATGTCCATTTCAAATCCTAGCAGATTATAGAACCCCAAAACCTGAAGGATTCTGCTGCTGATACTGCGCTATCAAAATATAGTAAGAGGTAGTAAAATAGAAGGGCTTCTCCTAAAATCTACTCTCATCTCTACAGTTTTAAGCATGTTCAGCTTCAGGTTGTTCCAGCTGCACCACAGAAACAGTTATTCAACCTCCCGTCTCTATACAGGCTCATCACCATCTCAAATGAGACCAATGACTTCTTTATCTTGTTATATTTCTTCTACTTCTCTTAGTCCCACTAAAGAGCAAGACACAGCACCAATCTCCCAAATTTTTAAAAATCAGACAATGTCCATTTCTAGTAGAGGGCAAATCTTTTTCTGTGTCAATGTACTTGGCTATCAGCTGACTTGATAATAGGATTCCTTTGGCAAAGGGATAGACAGTGTCCTTTGTCAATGAGATCCCTGGCTCTTTTAATCTTAAACAAGAATGGAAAGGCTCACATTTTGGCTGTCCTGTGGAAGTTAGATAGAAAAATTTCTATAGCTGGTATCCTAGTGCAACTGAACTTTCAAAACTTGAAAACAGTGCTTTTTATATTACAGAGAATTGTTCACAATTCTAATAAATTACAATAATATCTGTTAGGCAATAAAAGTAAACTGCTATTTTATTTTTAAAAAGACAGATGAGGAAAAAAGGCTGAGTGTGTTTCCTATATATAGAAAAATGAGATTTGGCTGAGATGCAAACATCAGGTAGATCAGATGGGGTCTGAAAAATGAGCAGGTATTTGCATTTGAACAAATGTTTCTAACTGCTTTGTTAGTCTTGTTGATTTTGTAAAGCTAGTTAGCTGCAGTTGGTTCAGGCTATCCATTAACAAATGTGTTCTTTTGAAGGGGTCACTTACACTTGAAGAAAAGCAGAAGTTAGCAAAAGAACAAGAGCAAGCACAAAAACTGAAAAACCAACAGCCGCTTAAACCCCAGTCTCATGCAATTATTGCACCAGTGAAACAGGTACGGGTACATTAACTGATTTCATAAATATATTGGACTGCAAATAAGTGAAAATGGGAAAGTGGTAAAATCTTAGCAGCAATTAAAAAAAGCCTGCAGCTATGTTTAAACAACAGATGGATTTGTAGCTGGCTGACAGGCCGTACTCAGCGTGTGGTCCTCAATGGAACTGCATCTACATGGAAGGAAGTGTGTAGTGGGGTGCCCCAGGGCTCTGTTCTGGGCCCAGTGCTCTTCAACATCTTCATCAACAATTTGGATGAGGGGATAGATGGGGAACTCATCAAATTTGCAGATGACACCAAGCTGGCAGGAATAGCCAATACTCCAGAAGATAGGCTTAAGATACAGGAGGATCTGGACAGACTCGAACACTGGGCGCTATCTAACAAAATGAAATTCAATGGTGAAAAAAGTAAGGTTCTACATTTAGGAAGGAAAAATCAAATGCACATGTATAGTATAGGTGGTACCTTGCTCAATAGTAGTAACTGTGAGAGAGATCTCGGAGTCCTAGTGGACAATCACTTAAATATGAGCCAGCAGTATGCTGCAGCTGCCAAAAAAGCCAACATAGTGCTAGGCTGCATTAACAGAGGGATAGAATCAAGATCACGTGAAGTACTAATACCACTTTACAATGCCTTGGTAAGGCCACACCTGGAATACTGCATCCAGTTTTGGTCACCACGATGTAAAAAAGATGTTGAGACTCTAGAAAGAGTACAGAAAAGAGCAACAAAGATGATTAGGGGAATGAAGGCTAAAACATATAGGGAATGGTTGTTGGAATTGGGTATGTGTATTTTAAGGAGGAGAAGGGTGAGGGGTGACATGATAGCAGTGTTCCAATATCTCAGGGGCTGCCACAAAGAAGAGGGAGCCAAGCTATTCTCCAAAGCACCTGAAAGCAGAACAAGAAGCAACGGATAGAAACTAATCAAGGAGAGAAGCAACCTAGAACTAAGGAGAAACTTCCTGACAGTTAGAACAATTAACCAGTGGAACAACCTTCCTCCAGAAGTGGTGAATGCTCCAACACTGGAAGTTTTTAAGAAGAGACTGGCCAGCCATTTGTCTGAAATGGTATAGGGTTTCCTGCCTGAGCAGGGGGTTGGACTAGATGACCTCCAAGGTCCCTTCCAACTACTACTACTACTACTACTTCTTCTTCTTCTTATTATTATTATTATTATTATTATTATTATTATTATTATTATTATTATTATTATCATCATCATCATCATCATCATCATCATCATCATCTCAGAAAGTGATTTTACTGATTTTTACTGATTTTACGGCAAACTCCCCTAAAAGTAGAGATAGATTGTTAAGTCTTTATTGATGAGGAGCCCATAGTTTCCCAACAATAATTCCTTTGTTCTAGCTATCAATAGTAGCCACATTGCAATGTACACAGTTATTTAGACTGTTGTTCAAGAGACACCTTGTAAAAACAAAACATTATGTAAGTATAGCACATTTAAAATACTAGATCACCTAATATGCTAGAGCAGAGGAGTGGGTGTTTAGTTGGAATATAATGTCATCTAAATATCTACTTACAGAAACAATTATTCATGCTGATGTTGTAAATCTGCCTTTGTGTTGCACATACAACATGCAGATTGACATATGACCGGTTGCTTAATGACTATTCAAGTTTACCACAGATCCTGAAAAAGCTACCTATGACTGGGTTCAAAGTTCTGATGTCTGCCCCTCTCCCTGTGGTCATGTGACCATATTTTGGGTGCTTGGTAACCAGCCAGCATTTACATTCCAACAATTATTTGACTGCAATTTATGATGTTTCTGCCAGAAACCAGTCTTTACTTCCTGGTCTTGGCACAAAATGCTCTATAGCAATCAATGTGCTTGCTTTTTGAACCCCATCTTCTAAAGACCACTTCAATTGTAAAATTGGGTGAAGACATGTGGTGACCATCACAACTTAACATTGAAATTGCAGGTTCAATTATAGTCATATGTCAAGAACTATGTCTAGTTTTAAAATAAAATTATTTCATTGGTGTTTATTATTTAACATAATTGATGCTGCTATAAAATGATTTTAATTGTCTTGTATTTTTAGACAAAGGACTTGACTGATACTCTGAGAGATAACATAGCTTCATTGACCACTCAACCCATCAGCAAACCTAAAGTACCTTCTTCAAGTAGCTTTTCTTCAGTGGGTATTGGAATGGGTTTTTCATCATCTGTTGAAAACACTAAGAGAAATGGACTAAATGCTAATATGGGGTTTCAGCCTTCTGGATTTGGCATGGGGATTGGTACCACAAGCCAGAATTTCTTTGGTAATACTGGTGTCACTGGAATGACTAACATGAATATGTTACCAACAGCAAACATGCCATCTTATAGCCCTTTGAACACTACATCACCAGTTGTGCAGCAAAGCAGGCCATCTGATATGTCTGCTTTAGATAGCCTATTTGGGCCTCAAAAACCCAAAGTTAGTATGAATCAGTTGTCACAACAGAAAACAAACCAATGGCTTAATCAATTTGCACCTCCTCAGGGTACCAACAGTTGTCCTTTGGGAACACAGATGAATATAATGGGACAAACTGGCTTTGGCTTACAGGGAAATCCTTTCTTTAATCCTCAGAACTTTACACAACCAACGAACAGCATGATAAACAGCAGCTCAGCTAGCAAGGACTTAAATGACCTCTTTGGATAATAGTTATAATTGTGAGCAAGATGATTAACATTGTTATGCCTGTTAAAAAGCTGATTTGGATAAATTTGATATAATGAAATGAACATGAGAGAAATATTTCCACAGTGACTAATATATTTCATTTGTCTATCTGTTTACTTTTCTTAAGTAATTACAAGCCTCTGCCCTAAATTTCATTGTTTTCAAATCAGGTTGTATCAATCTGAGCACCCAGAGTAATGATTAATAAAGACTGCATGTCTACCAATTTTAGGCATTTACGTGCTGATTGGTCTTGCTAACTTCTACTGATACACATGGTCAGATAATTTGCTACCAGTTGCAAACTGGGTTGTTCTAAATCCACAAGGCCTGAAAATGTGTGTACTAAGTGACTAGGTGGTAATGTGGGATTTCTGCCTTCTGGAGTTGGCATGGAAATTGTTACATAAGCCAGAATTTCTTTAGTACTGCTAGTTTCACTGAAATTACCAACGTGTAGCCAACAGCAAATATGTCATCCAATAATCGTATAAATACTACATTACCTGTTATATAGCAGAGGCCAATTGTTATGTTTCCTTTAGATATCCTAATTACTGTGTATTTCTACAAATACAACCAAATGATTTATCAGCAACCCAGGGTCCAGCATATGCACCTGAAGTATGTGTTGAACCTTGGCTTTTGAATTTTCCTCTGTCTGAATTTGATATATCTAGTTAGAAATAAAAATGACTTGTGGTTGAATGTATTAATATGGCATTTTCTGGGAAAATATGAGAGTTAAAATTGGTGGACAAAACCACAATTATTTACCCTAAAACATTCTTCCCCAACAGAGAATGTTCTGAAAATATTTGTAGAATAGAGGTTTTTTACATTGAAAAATACTGCAGACTGAATGCTCTGATTTACCTCTTAATATCTAAACATCTGCCCAACCAGAGCACTTACATTTTTGGCATAAACTTTAAAAATGTTATTTAAAAGGCTTAGTTAATTTTATCATGCTTATTATATTTGATATCCAACCATTAAAATAGTACAGTTGCATATTGATGGAACAGTTGAGCAGCAAAGCTGGTAACGTTTCTGGATATTTAAAGTACAAGCAGTACATCTTCATATAAATATTTGTTAGGGAATCAGATTTTATTGCCATTGGCAGAAGCCTTTTTGTTTCTTCAGATTTGAGTAGATGAGTTTTAAATAAGACAATGTTATTTAGTGAAATGTTTTTTTTTCCTCATTGACACCCTGTCGGAATATATAGAAGAATAAACTTTTTACATCAATTTGGAGAAAACAATCAACTTGCATCTGAATATAGTTTTTAGTGTAAAAGCTTTCTTTAAGTAAAAACCAATAGTAAATACTGCTTTATTGAGGAAAAGGGAAGTTTTCCCCCTTTATTTCTTTCCCAGAACATTGGTGATCTATCATCCACAATTTTTGGGAATGTAGCAAATTATATTGATGTGTGTAACCTTTTTGTTGGAAAGAAAGCTAACACTTTATTTTCAGTATCTTTCATTGTTTAAACTGTTTCCATTTGCTGCTTAAGAAACCAAAGGTGCTTATGCTGTGAATGTGAATTTTATTTTCTTAAATTATATTTCAATTTATAAACGGTAATGGTGTTAAATATATCTTAAGGATTTACTTTATTTTTCTGCCTTAGTACTTTTATTTTGTATCTTTGGACCAGTGATAATATTATTTATCATAAAAAAATCACTTGTGCTATTTATGTACTGTCAATATTTTGTTGAAGTACGTTTAATTAGCCACATGTGTAAAAATTATGAATGCTAAATATGCTGTATATGCAGTTCTTTGTATATTTCAAGGTTTCTTTAAATTTCTTATTTATGTCTAGAAGGATTTCCCAAATATTAAAACAATTTTTTAAAAAGAAAAAGTAAATATATTGAAGATACAAGTTTCCTATAATATATGAAAAATGTTTACAAAAATGTAAAATACTAGTATATCTTTACAATGCTGTTGTTTGTTAAAAATTCAGCTTTTATAATGTATTTGAATTTCTTAAGATAGCTATAGAAAATGTTTCCTTTAGCTTCGCCCCACTAATAAAAACTTGTGTTCCAATGTTATATCACTGGAAGTAGCAGAGCTTTGATCGTAACTAATGACATGAGTGGAAATTTCATTTGATGGAAGTTAACCTGTAATGGGGAGGGATCCTTCATGCCTCAGTGGTGTAAAAGTTCTTGAAGCATTTTTATACATGGCCAATGTCATAGTAACTGTATAATCAAATATTTTACCTATCTTTCATAAGACACAAAAAAGAAATGAGGCATATGAATAGTTCACTAACTACTATAACTCTTTAATAAAGATTACTTGTTTCCAAAATAGTTCATTGATTTGTTGAAAAAAGAATATTTCTTCAGTCTCTTCTATGAGGTGTACATTTAAAACTGATTTAGATACAGTGAGCCTGGATATATTATGGGGCTTATTTAAAGATATTTTGGCCTGTTAATAGATGCAGCTGCCTTTAGAGCAGATTACTTTTTTCTTTTACAGTGAGTCAAGCAAATGAACTACTATCTTAAGAGGATGCTTGGATTATATCTGTGATATTATGTTGTCAACCTTTAATATTAACACAAGCCATGGAAATTAAAAAGACATTTAAAGTCGAGAAGCATTTTTCTTTAGGATATATTTCATGATTTCTCCTTTTTAAAAATGATTTCATTAATCACAATAAAATTGTTTTGTTTCATCTCAATTTTTTTAGAATACAAAAAAGTGCTTTTAAATATGGATTCAGAAGTTTGGATGGTTAAGAAAAATATTTTTAGATAACACCAACATTTAATTCTGATCTCATTAAGTAAGATAAAGTTCTATCTACTGACATGAGCTAAAATTTATGAATAAAATAGGCCACTGAGCCACATCCATAAGAAAGAGCTTGGGGACAAAGGTGAAATGTGTTTGAAAGGAAAGAAATTGTCTTTTCTCTGCAAAAGAAGAGGACCAGTGTGATGGATGCTGACCTCACTCAGAAAAGTTAAAAAATTAAGAAATATTAGATAAATGTTTAAGTAGATGTTTCCATGTTTTTCTGAACTTAAAATTATAAAATGCTATTTTTTCTTCCTTCTGTAGCAATTCTTCATTTTATGTTCTCAACAAGGTATAACTGGATTTGTTGAGTTGGATAAACAAGCTTCTTTTAAAGTACATCCAATATTTTGGTCTTACTATAGTGAAATCTGGCAAATAACATATGTATTTTAATAAAGGCTTCTGATATTTGATTTGTGTACAGTGATGTGTGACAACAGGCTTATAGTTGTCCATAGGTATGATCCATATAACAAATGATTGATTGTACCTGTTCATTTTATGGCTACATCAGTCTAGGCAAAAGGCAAATACATTATTTTAAATAAAATAATACTCTAATAGCATACTTCCAATCTGACCTCATGAATATTTTCTAAATATTGATGAGCTTGTGCAGCACATGACTATAAAAAGTAAAGCAATCCTACAAAAATTAAGCTTTTGTTTGTGAACTCAGGCCTGATTGAAAATATTTGATGGTTAATTGTTCAGTCTTTAAGCATTAATTTCTATGTTTAAAATTATACAGCACTCAAATTCTTATGTGTAAAGTGATTCTAGTGTCGTGGTCTGTATGGGAAAAATATTTGGAACATGAAATTCTATTTTGATTTATTGGACCTTTACTATTTTTTTTGAAACAAATACATTGATATCAATTTTTAAAATTGTTAACACTTAAAATATGTAAAATGTACAGTGATGGTTATAAGAAATTCCTACTATTTTGTACTGTGAATGAATAACTGTAGTTTTCAAAAAGTCAATGATACTGTTACTGGAATAAAGGTTTTGTGTTTTTTCATATATTCAGTTTTTCAAATGAGAATGGATCATATTTAGATGGAAATTAAAGGTTTTTCTCAATTGGCTATGAAGAAGTTCTAATTGAAAAGAACATTTAAACTTTACTAGTAAATTAAATTAGTAAGTAGAAAATCTTATTTAGTAGCCGGCTGTGATGCCAGCTAATTTTAAAATCATGCCTCCATAAAGTAAAGAAAATAAAATTATATTATCAGAATGAATACCTTGCAGTGTTTCTCAATCTTAGCAACTTGAAGATGTTCAACTCCATATATCTTCAAGCTGCCATGGTTGAGAAACACTTAGATAAATATTATTTTTAAAAATATGAACATATTGGTAGAAAATGAACTTTTACCCAAGTCTATTTACAGGGATGTTGAGGAAAAACAGGAGGAGGGAGCATGTGTACCACCTTGAGTCATGCAAAATATGGGCAGGATATAAATCAAATAACTAACTCCTAAGAATTTCCTTTTATCAGGCCAGTGATCCTTTCATAATTTCTACAGTTGTAACTGTTATGGAAAAAATTGCAGAAGGAAGGGGTATTATATATGTTTGCTGCATTGGATTACTTATAAAGTAATAAAGTTGGGATAAAATGTAATTATGACAACTTGGCTAAATATTGGTATTCCTCTACCAATACAGGTAGTTCTTGACTTATGACCACAATTGAGCCCAAAATTTCTTTCTTAAAAGCACTTAAGTGAGTTTTACTCCACTTTATAACTTTTCTTGCCACAGTTATTAAGTGAATCACTGCAGTTGTTAAGTTAGTAACACGATTGTTAAATGACTGGCTTCCCCATTGACTGCTTGTTAGAAGTCATAAAAGGTGATGACACGATTCTGGGACGCTGCAATCGTCATAAATAAGAGTCAGTTGCCAAGTGTCCAAATTTTGATCATGTGACTGTAGGGATGCTGCAACAATTGTAAGTCTGTAAAAGTCATAAGTCACTTTTTTCAGTGCCACTGTAATTTTTAAGCAGTCACTGAACAAACTGTTATAAGTTGAGGACTATCTGTACTTTGGTTGCATCTGTATATAATAAGAGTCACTGAACTTCACTGTATGTAACTGATGAGATTCACTGTACTTTCAGGATCAACCAAGATTCATTCTTCAATGACTTCATGCATAGTTTTGTGGTTGTTACCCAGCTTAAAATAATCTGGCAGAAAATAAATTCTATTACGTTGTCAATGTCAGTTTTTAGAAAAATTAATTTCAATATTCTAAATTTAGAATAAGTTTGTTTTAAATTAAAACTTTCAAACATTACCTAAATATATGCTTAATCAAGTTATTTAAACATAAAAAGATGATGCCACAGCTAAATTGCATATTTAAAGCAGATGTGAACAATATCAGCTTGACCAGTTAGATTTATCAGGGTGACACTGCTAAAAATCCTGCCCTTGGGTGGGTTAAAGGTCTGAGGCAAGATGCAATAGTCCTGTTTCTCTGTAGCAGGACCAAAACTATGGAACAGATCAGGTTGGTTCCTTTTTTGTTGGTCTTCGGAAGCTCTTGAAGACTTTCCCCTGATGTGAATGTTGCCACCTTTTATTTTATTTCTTCTTTGTATGATTTTTATTTTTCTACACTTTTTACAGTTGCTTTATTCTTACCTTGGGTATTTTAATCTGTACTTGTATTGTGTAAACACATTGTGGAATCTCTTATTGTGGTGGCATAGAAATATTCTTAATAATAAATCTTGTCCTTCAGTAGCTCTTTGAGTAATCCCCTCTATTTTCTTCCTACCTCCATTTGTTATAAACTGAGTAGTTAAGAAAAAATTAGAAACAACCAATGTGTGCCCTAGGATGGCATACATCATGCCTATGCTTTTCAAACTGTATTGGCTGCCAGCTGCTTTCAGATACAATTCGCAATGCTGATTTTAAACTTTAAAGTCCTTCATGACATGGGGCCAGGTTTGATAATTGCCTCTTCCTGATTATTTCTGTATATCTCAAAAGAGACATACTCTGGGTCCCATCTGCTAAGGAACCATGTTAGGCAGGAGACAGACATTTTCTGATACGGCCCTCCCCCTATGGAGCATCATTTCCCCCCAAGATGAGAGATCCTCCCTCCTCGATGTCCTTCTAGAGGTCCCTTAAAACATGGTTATGTCACCAAGCTTGAGAAGTTTGATGGAAAAGGGGATTTAATGACTTGTCTACATTGTGTGTGATATGCTGTCCCTACCATATGTTTGTATTTTAATAATTAAAATAATGTTTTCATTTCACAGTATTTTTCTAATTGTTTATATGATTTGATTATATGCTGTCCAGGGTCACCTTTTTATGTGATGGGTGGTGCATAAATATGATTAATAAATTCAACTCCTGCATAACCCATCTCAGCAACTAGAGCAACTCACTAAACAGTAACGTTCTAAAATGTGTTTATTCTTCTTTTAGCAAGCAAAAGAGCAGGAATTGCCCCTAGTGTGTTTTCTCTATAGATTATACAATATATTCATATATCACATATATATTAATATGTGTAATAATGGATAATTTACTAGTACTACTACTACCTATAAAGCCCTACATGGCCTGGGTCCGGGTTATTTGAGGGAACACCTGCTGCCGGCATCAAACGCCCTTCGCCCAGTGCGCTCCCACAGGGAGGGTCTGCTCAGGGTTCCGCCGGTGAGAGATTGCCGGCGGGTGACACCCAGGGATAGGGCCTTCTCAGTGGGAGCGCCTGCCCTCTGGAACCAGCTGCCGGTGGAGTTGAGGACTGCTCCCGACCTCCGATCATTCCGCCGGGGCCTGAAGACCTGGCTCTTTGAGCTCTCGGGCCCAGGCTGAGGAGAAAATTTTAACTGGGGTTTTTAGTGTACAGGGTGAATTTAATGCTTTTTAACTGGTTTTAACTTTTGTATGTTTTGATTTTTAATTCCCTGTAAACCGCCCTGAGTCCTCAGGGAAAGGGCGGTATACAAATGCAACTAAATAAATAAATAAATAAACATATATGCAACATAATAAATGTATTCTTATACAGGCACAGAATCAGTAGTGCAGTTAAATTAATGGACTAGGAATAGGAGATTCAAATTCTACTTCACCCTCTGCCAGAGAAGCTTACTATACGATTTTGAGATAGAGATACCGATAGATCAGAGAGCAAGCAAGAGGGAAAGAGAGAGGGAGAAGGAGAAAAAGATGATAGATAGATGGATGGATTTCTTTAAGTTTTTGTACATAAAAGGTAGCTATAAATTGAATAAACATAAGCTGTATATATTCCATATATTGTATTACAGGTCTACATTTATTAAATATATACTACAGCCCATCTCACTGCTTCAACTTTAGGTGATTTACAAAATTAAAAACCAAGAAGCAATACAAAGAACCACATGCAGAGAAATCAACTTACGAAAAGCTTTACCCAAATCCCCCCTTTCAAACGGAAAAGAAAAAACTAATAAACCCTTAAAATTATAATCTATATATTTTTCTTGAAAGATGCAATAAAATAATGTTTATTACAGAACAATAATTGTACAAGACAAACAAATATCAGAATATACCTTGCATTTGGGTAGCCTTAGTGGAGCAGTCTCCAGAGGCTGTAAATTAAAAAAAAATCCAGAAGGTGGTATTATCGATCCAAGGGCTGAGTGACTCTAATGCAAAATGATGCAAGTTTTAGAGACTATTGGAATAATTTTCTAGGACACCACTGATGTTGCATAAGTTGTCTCTGATATCAGCAGTGTCAAAGATAGTAAATTTAGCAGCAGCATTTATATGGAGGACAACGGTTGAAATCTTGAAATTGTTTTTGTTGTCATGTGATGTGTCAAAGTGAAAGCACTTGTACCACAAGAAAGCAGGCCCTACTAGGTTAATACTGTTTTTTCCAAAATATAAAATAACATTAGTTGAGCTTTGGCTTTTTAAAAATTCTAAGTTCATTTAAAAATATATTGGTGGTCTCAGAAATAGCTTTTGCTTAAAGTAAAATAAGGAATGTAGCAGAATCCACAGAAACCCTGGTTTGAAAAGAATTTATACAGAGAGTATGAATTTGTGTTGAAGAACTAAAATAAGAGCTATCTATATGTTACATAGAAACAGATAACAAACCAGCTTTCCTCAAGACAAAAATTTTCATTATTTGTTATTATGGTTGATCGCACAGTCAGATGTTTAGACTGAATCTGGCATTATTATCCACCTATCAAGTCCTTCCCATGGACCTGTGATAGGCAGAAATTGTTTGATGATATTAAAGGTATTGCTGTAAAAAATAAACTATTCCAAGTAAAGCTACCTTTGCGAGAGACTGATGGTGATTTTCTCAATGCCAATGGTGTTCAGGTGGTACTCCAGATGTTTTGGACTGGCACCCATGACAACTATTAGCATTGGTATTATATTTACTTTTTATTGCCATAGTCATTCTACTTCTCTTTGCAGGTCTTTGTATTTTGTGATTTTCTCCAGTTCTTTCTCTTCTATTTTTCTGTCACCAGGTGACAATTGTTA
Organism: Vipera berus; assembly: GCF_964194415.1. NCBI lineage: Eukaryota > Metazoa > Chordata > Lepidosauria > Squamata > Viperidae > Vipera > Vipera berus. Next base: position 57,464,180 of record NC_138208.1, read on the forward strand.
AGTCTGCGGTGTTATGTCACAGGTCCTTGTTTGTTTGAATAATATTCTTATTCTCATAGTTTTATCCAGATAGAGGGGGATATATTGGTCAGCTCAAGGCAACAGAATATACCTAATGTTCCTGCCTCCTATTTTCCCCATACCAACAACTCTATAACACCCATAGCATGGTCCAGACTGGGAAAAGATAATCCTCATTTAGCAATCTCAATTGGGACAGGCAACTAGGTCATTAAGCGAGCAGGTTGCAACTGTGCTTCCAATTTGCACAGGAAAATGCATATTGTAATGACAAACGTAACAGAGAGAGATGCTGCTGAAGTTGTAAATGCGGGCATTGGTCACAAACTTACCTTTTCATCATTGTTATAACTGCAAACAGTCCAAGGAAGTAGCTAAGTAAGGACTACCTCTATAGTGGTGAATATTCCTTTTTCAGACAGTGGATTAACTGTAATTTTTTTCCCTCTGCATACATTTTTGGACAAAGTTTCATTGTGCATTTTAGTAATATTCTGATCTAGTACATGCACCATTTTTAATATAAGGATAAAGGAAATCACTCAAACCATGGTTTTTCACACAGGTATGGGGATCTCAGGAAAATAGGGAGCCTATGAGATGGTTACATATCCTATTTAGTCTCTAGAGCTGAAATGTTTAAATCGTCATATAGTTACAATTTTAATTATTTTTATATATACTTCATTTAATAATATATATTTTAATGCCTATGCATCAGTGTATTTTATATTTTATTTTATTTGAAAATAAAAAATAATTTAATCACTCACCAAAGCATATACTTTATATATTAAACAAGCACTAATTGAACATGTATATTAGTGATATCAATGTCAATAATAATAATAATTAATAATAATAATAAAGTTGGAAGGGACCTTGGAGGTCATCTAGTCCAACCCCCTGCTCAGGCAGGAATCCCTATACCATTTCAGACAAATGGCTGTCCAGTCTCTTCTTAAAAACTTCCAGTGTTGGAGCATTCACAGTTTCTGGAGTCAGGTTGTTCCACTGTTTAATTGTTCTGTCAGGAAGTTTCTCCTTAGTTCTAGGTTGCTTCTCTCCTTGATCAGTTTCCATCCGTTGCTTCTTGTCCTGCCCTCAGGTTCTTTGGAGAATAGCTTGACTCCCTCTTCTTTGTGGTAGCCCCTGAGATATTGGAACACTGCTATCATGTCCTCCCTTGTTCTTCTCTTCGTTAAACTACACATACCCAATTCCAGCAACCGTTCCTTATATGTTTTAGCCTCTAGTCCCTAATCCAGTCTTTCTAGAGTCTCAAAATCTTTTTTACATCATGGTGACCAAAACTGGATGTAGTATCAGTGTGTGTGTGTGTGTATGTATGAATATGCATATATAACACTGCCTTGTATGCAATCAGCCCAGGTTCGAATCTCAGAAGGGTATAGCTGACTGATGACGACTAAGGAGTCAGAAATGCATCTCAGTTTCCCTTTAATTCTTTGTTAGTAATTTACACACACACACACACACACACACACACACACACACACACACATATATATATATATATATATATGCATGTGTGTGTGTACTGTATATATATATATGTGTGTATGTATGTGTGTATATGTGTGTGTATAGATATAGATATCTATATATAGATAGATAGATAGATAGATATAGATATAACATTTATATAACTGCAGAACAATAGGAAAAAAGACAACTAATTATATAAATTACTACCAACTATACCAGACATGTCAAACTCGCGACGTATCAGAACTTTTTCCCCATTGCTGGCAATGGGGTGGGCGCAGTTTCATCATGATGTGTCCAGCCTGCGGGCCAGCAGTTTGACACCCCTGATCTATACTATCCAAATATTTAAGTAATTCACCAAATAGTTTGCCCTTGATTTTTAGATATTGGATATTTCAATGCCTTATTCCATTTTTCTTGTACTCTTGAGTATCTAATTTAGTATATTCTAGCAATAGTGTTATAATTGGCACTTATAAGTTTTTATAAGGAACACGTTAAATCTTTCAGTATGGAATAACAAACCATGTGCCATGATGTCACAATATAAAAACTGCTTATTAATTGCATCAGATATCAGGACACTACATAATGGTGGATAAAATCATTGTTTACTGCATTTGTGTTGTTTTGATGCAATATTATCTTAACATGTATGGATGGATTTATGTGAGGGCTTCTTCTTTGCTTAGACTTGCAGCCTGGGCTTCTATGGTGATCTCCCATCCAAATATTAACCAGGTCCATTATAGGCATTACCTAAACTGTTGAGAAGATTCTAATGTAGTTTGGGAGAAGAAAACAAGAGATTGCAATGGTATTACTTGATCATACTCTTCCTTTAAAGTTTCTAATTATCTATTAAATGGTTTTAGTTTATTAACCATGTCAGTGCTTATCCTGACGTCTTCATTTTCTTCTTTCATTTCTCCGAGTACAATATATTTCAAATTGCCATATTCACAACAATAATAAATACAAATTATAACTATTGGCTATAATTACTTCTACAGAGAAGACACCTGGCCTCTAATACAATATTAATGTAATATCTGAATTGTATTTTCTACATACCATTACATTTCATTAAGATTAAGGATAACTGGTATAATTACATCCTTATTTAAACAAAATGAGAAGGTCTGGCACCAGTATGTGTATGTTTGTGTGTTTATTATTTTAGAAAGAAGAGGGAATTGAGCAGTTTGTTTATGCTAACTCAGTTGGAAGCATTTACATCTCAATGTAACTCAATATCAATTTCTTCCTTTCCCCCCCCCCCCTAACTTTCAGTGTGACCTAGTTTGTATCCAATACCATTTATACAGTATATAGTGATTCTGTATTAGGGAGACATTAATGAGATCAGTCACAAGTGGAATATTAGGGTGTGTGTGTGTGTGTGTGTCCATCTGTCTGTCTGTTTTGTCTCTCTTTATGTCAAGTAATATCGTTATTTGGGGTTCAGCAGGAAAACAGAGAGCAAAATAGGAGCCATGGTTTGTAATTGGGAGGGAGAATGCATAAATGTTTAATAAAGTTTGCTAGGGAGAAGCTCAAATGGCCAGAGAGAGACAGTATTGTGTTCGTTACTATAGCATCACTGAGCACATGTGTGAAGAAAGCCTAGAAAGAGGATGAGCAGCATGTTATAATGTGCTTTAGTCAGATGCATAAGCTTAACATCAGGTCCAGGATTACTCACTTTCAGGTCTATTCCTTTGAAGACGGCAGAATAACAAGAAATGCAAAACAGACCTCCTGCAATTCGCACTGAATTATTGACAATCTTTGGGAGGATCTACTGATAATTTTGGTGTGGTTATTTTGTTTGGAAGATTAACGTATCTGCCAGATCACTCTCCCAAGGAAGAAAAGAGAAAAAAAGAACAGAACAGGAAAAAAAGACTATTAGAACTGGGAAAAAATTTGATGATGATCAGTCATCAATTGACATAAAAGGATTTATCTAAGAAAGAACAGAAGATGCCTTTTGAAGTGTTAAATTCATTAAAAGAGAGACTTTTAAAGCCTGGGAAGGAAGAGGTGAAGAATACTGTAAGTGACTCTCTAGGACACTTGCAAAGGTAACAGTTTCATGTACTGTTAACTTCTACAAAGATTATAGTAAAATTAGAAAGTGAAATACGTATGTGAAATATGTAGGAACAAATTAATAAAAGAGGATATACAAGGATATACATTAGCTAGGTGTGTCCTACAAAATCAGGCAACCCTCCCCCAAAATTTAGATGATCATCATTTTAGGCAAGCTTAATGTTATTGCTAAATCAATTTTTTTGTAGTTTTAAATTAGTACAGCTAAAAATCATGAAGTATTTTAGCTACACTGCTGTGAGTGTGAACAGCAGTTGTGTTTTATCTTCAGTCTGTTTAAATACTCTTAAATCCACAAATATGTCCTTGTCTTTGTACTCTTTACCTGAATTTAATATGTGCTTTTTTACTTAATCATTCTAATATATTTGAAAGTATATTTCATATTCATGAGTGTTATCTGTGAATGAATTTTATATACCATGAAGTTCATAATATATTTTAGGAAAAAAACTGTGTCAACTTGTCATAGCAAAAATTAGAAGTCTTGTATGTTAAAAAAGAAGCTTTTATTAAGTTCCTATGGAAACTAGTTTTTTATGCAAACAGTAAACTTTTTACAAGGAAAAAAATAATGCCTACAATGTCTAATTGGTATGTTTTTGTGTTATTTATTTTCTGAAAACAGCACAGTTGTGTTATTGATGTGCTGTCCTATAACAAGACGTTTTGTGGTCATTTTTCAAAATTTTATAAAAGCGTGAACAGGAGTATAATGTATTATTGTTACAATGTAAAATAATATTATATATAATTTCCTTACAATCTAAACTGCCATCATATGTGCTTAACCACAATTAAATATCTCTCAAGGTAAAATTTCTCTATATAAATATACATAGAATTATGTTACAGTATTAATTGCTTATACTAACTGCAGAAAAACAACATGTTTATGTTTTTTGTATTGTCCTGAATAACTGTTTCGATCCATGCTTTCTTTATTTATCAGGACCGACTAGCTCATCTCCTTATTTTATCTATAATATCTAGACATTCATGCATTCATTTGACTTGGTTATTTTCAAAAAGCTAAAAGTTTATGTGAAACATCACCAAAAAAAATCAGAATGAGAGTTTATATTGTGAAGTCATAACAAAAGCAATAACTTCTTCTCCCAGAGGAAAGCAATGGCAAACCATTTCTGTAATGTGGTCAAGAAAACTACATAGACGTATTGTGCAGTCACAAAGAGGCAAGCCAGACTTAATGAGGGAGACATTTTAAATTTTAAATTTGAGCACTAAGCATAAGTGTTTTCCTAGCTTTCCTGGGCAAATTATTTTTAATTTATAAAAATTTAAAAGCTACCTTCATATTAGCCCAAAGCTGATATTTCTTCATATTTTTCCAAAGTTTTAGGTTGCTGCTATTGTTAATATTAACTGTCTCTGAGTGTGATATTTGTCTCATTTAAATGAAGATATATCTACAAATATCAACAAATAATTTTAGTTGTGCATAGATTAGACCCAAGCCTTTTGGAATTCTTGCAAAAATATATATCTTTTAATCACTGAGTTATTTTCTAAATTCTATTTCAATTCCATTCAGATAGGAAACTTATTTATTTATTTTCCATATTCATTTTGCAATTTATATTGAATCCTGGTGGGTTGTTACATTGCTGATAATGTATCTTCATCCTGCTTCTTTTTCTTTTAACTCTTTTGCTCATGGACGTAAAAATACAAATATAAGATAAATAAGATTCTCCATCTTGCTGTCCTCCCCCCAAAAAAACCCCCGCACATGAAGCATTGCTCTATGTGACCACCCACAATAATTTAACACTAAGACTACCTTTGCATAAAATATTTAGTAAATTCTGTAATGAGTGAGGAACCATCAGACATGCAATATTTTAAAACCATGCATCTAATATTTATTTAATATTATCTACAAAATATCGGTATTATTTGTTGGTGTACTATATTTCAGGAGTGGATTATAATTATAATTAAATGAAATAAATGATACTGCCCAGTATTGATGAGAAATTAATCAAGCTGCAGCTGTCTTTTTAAATTAAAAATACTCAAAATTTTTAGAACTGTGGGAGTTTTATAAATTAAAATGTCCTTTTGAGTCTCCATCTAATAACTTGACTTCAAGTCCGTGTATGAAAACCTAAACTACTAAAATTACCTTTGGGATTATATTTAAACAGATTAGTTTTACTGTTAGAATTAAATCTGTTGATCCCTCTGATAATTTCAAATAGTAAACAATATCTTGAACTGAGATTGTTCCATGAATGTGGCATAGAACAACTGCCATTCCCACAAGAAAGGCTCTGAAGTTATTGTAAGTTGGTTTAGACATATGGAACATCTCTTTTTTTGAACATGGATTAGATTGCAAGCTGCTTGAGTTAGAGATCTGACTTCTATGCTTCTGTTAAATAATGTGTCAGGTACGTTGAGAAGAAATCTCTATATCATAGTAGGAAACAGCCAACAGAAACTGTCAGAGTAATAATACTATAACTCACCCCAGGCAGGTACTGAGAGTCCTTCTCAATCCCTGGAAACTTAATTTTATCTCATAAATCTGATTTTTTTAAAAAAGAAGAAAGGCAATTATTTAAAAAAGGAAAAGAATTGATTTCAAGTATTCAACAATTGAAAACAAGTATTCACTAGCAGGTAAAATTTTGTAGTGAATCATTTGACAGCAAGAATTTCTAAAAGACTCGTCTATGGAGATTCTCAGTCATCCAGGTCATACAGTAGTTATCCCAAAAGTACTTTTTCACAAGGCAACTGGACTTTCTTGTTTTTCTTTGATGTTTCATTTCTCATCCAAGAAGCTTCTTCAGCCCTTGTTTCAGCTCAGAGCTGAAGAAGCTTCTTGGATGAGAAGCAAAACGTCTTCAAAGAAAAACAAGAAAGTCCAGTTGCCTTGTGAAAAAGCACCTTTGGGATAAAAGGAGACTCCTTTCACATTTCAAACTTAATGAGACAAGTAGAGTTTTAAATTAAGCAAAATTCAGTTTTGCAGCCTTTCTGCAGCTTCCCATTTTGTACTATTTCTCTGTGTTTTACATGATGCTATCTAAATTAGGAAACAGTAGCAATGTCCTTTCTCTCTTTTTTTAAAGAATTATTCTGTTTGTCTGAAGTATACACTATAGTTGGAGTTTTTCAACATTCTCTTGTATTGTTCTTATCAGTCTATCCTTTTACCTTATCCACATCACCCTTTTTTCAGATGGATTAGGAATTAAGCCTTTGAAGCCAACTCTGCTTCCCATCTACAGTTTCTCCTAAACTGGATTAATATGGGTAGTAAAAACAGGATATTCTTTACTGAACTTTTAAAAATTGAGTGCAAGAGCAATATTATATAAGAATTATATATATATATATATATATATATATATATATATATATATATATATATATATATATATATATATATATATATATATATATATATATTTGTGTGTGTGTGTGTGTGTGTGTAAATTACTAACAAAGAATTAAAGGGAAACTGAGATGCATTTCTGACTCTTTAGTCTTCATCAGTCAGCTATACCCTTCTGAGATTCGAACCTGGGCTGATTGCATATTAGGCAGTGTTATTGTTTGTTAAGCATTCAGAATACACTTGCTTGGTCCCAGACACGGGACAAATCTTATTTCCTGTTTCAGCCTAGCCCAAGGCCATCTACAGGCAGTAGCCACAGCAGTGGCAGCTCATATTTGTGTAAATTTGTTTTGGCTTGCTAACAAAGAATAAAGGGAGACCAATATGATCATTTCAAACTTATTTGTTCTCATCAGTCAGCCATACCCTTCTGAGATTCGAACCTGGGCCGACTGCGTCTTAAGCAGTTGTTTTAACCCCTAGGCCACAGGCTCTCTCTCTCTCTCTTTGTTAACAATATATATAAATATATATATAAATGAACACTAGGATTTGCTTATTTTATTCTGTCCCTTCCTTTCTGTCCCTTCCTGCCTTTTACTTTTAAACTGAACCTATCATAAGGGATGCATTGAACTTGACTGGCAGACAACAGTAGAAAAGATATCCAGTAGGGCAATTAGGACTGTAAATTCTGGCTGAGAAGTTCCTTGTGTGATGAAGCAAAAATGGCTACTGATGGTGGCAGGATGAAACAGTCCTATCACAATAATCAGAGATAAATCTTGGAAATGTACACATTTCCATGTACACATTTATGCTCATTTTATTATTTTTAACTTTTTATTTTCCCCCATAAATCAAATGGTGTGGGTATGTGTTTCTATTCTTTCATAGTAATATAGTAATACTGAATAAGTACTAATAGCAATAGTAATAGCACTTAGATTTATATACTACTTCATAGTGCATTAGAGCCCTCTCTAAGCAGTTTACAGACTCAGCATATTGCTCCCAACAATCTGGACCCTCATTTTGCTAACCTCAGAAGGATAGAAGACTGAGTCAACCTTGAGCCATTCAGGATCAAACTCCTGGAGTGAGCAATGAGTTAGCCTGCAGTACTGCATTCTAACCACTGTGCCACTTTGGCTAATATGTAAATAGTATATATAATAACAATATATGACCATCTACTCAGAATGTAAAATTTTCTACTGTACCACTATACATACTATACTATGCTATACATATTACATTCACATAGTATAGCAAATTAAAAATGAGTGTAATATAACCAGTTATATTACCCTCCTAAACTAGAATATATTTTTTTAAAAAAAATCAGGAAGTTGTCTATGGAATCATGATTTGAAAAAAGGAATGATGAATCTGCAAAGCATCCAAGCCAGTAGATCTTCCATGATTATCCTGCATGATGCAAGCCTTACAACTGCAGTTATGTGATACCTCAACAAGGTTGTTTTTAGCTGAAATCCAGGAATGAAGTACATGCAAAAGCTTTTTTGATGAGAATATTAGGTACCAGATGGCTAATATTAAACTTAGGTTCCAGAAGGCTTCAGCTTAACTAGCTAGTAATATAAATATTCTGTCAGTTCTTGCCTTCTCAGTCTTTTTTTTCCCCATGGCCTTTTTTCTGTTGGACCCAGATTTCATTAAGATTATTGAAGACCCTGTTATGGGGCAGCAACCAGATGACATTAACTTAGCAGGAATAACTACAAAGGATTAGACCTGATTACTGCTTAAACAGGACAGCATGGGAAATCCCACAGATTTACCACTTGAGACAATAAGAATTTGTCTGAACAGAAAAACTCTTTAAAATATGTATGGCAAAGAGCAGATATTTAGGAATTATTGTGTGAAACAAAGTATTTATTACGGTATTTATTTTTATTTTAATCCCATTTATATCCCGCCCTTCTCCGAAGACTCAGGGCGGCTTACAATCTAAGAAGCACAAATCAATGTGCTTACCAATAGCCTTCATTCTATGTATATGCCTGCTTATTAGAGGGAAGTATGCTGTGGGCTCAGTACTCTTCAACATATTCATAAATGATTTAGATGAGAGGTAGAAGAGGAACTAATCAACTCTGCAGATGACACCAAGCTGGCAGGAATAGCTAAAACTCAAGATAGGCTCAAGATCCAGAAGGATCTCAAGAGACTTGAACACTGGGCCCTATCTAACAAAATGAAATTCAATGGTGAGAAAAGACCTCCAAGATCCTTTCCAACTTTGTTATTCTGTTATTTTATTTATGATGCTGTGTGAATTTACATTAAATGTCCATGCACATAACACTGTCCTTGGAAGTATATCCATAGCAATTCCTTTGGATGTAAAGCAAATAAAAAGCTTGTAATTGTTTCAAATGATATTTATTATTTTAGGAATAAGTGCTGGGGATGATATGGTATTTTATTATTTTATTTTAAATATAAGTAATAGTTAATATATTTTTACTCTCCTGGAATAAATAGAAAACAGCATGCAAATACACACGCTGTGGGAGGTTTTTGTCCATTAGTAATATACTCACTTTAATGGAATACACTTTTCCTTTCCTAAAATGGAAAATCTCTGTATGAAACATCCACCACACTCTGTTCTTGAAAACCTACACAAGTGTCTGGTACAAACTGACAAAAAACTAACAAACATGTACTGCAATATCACAAGTTGTACTTGTGTCCTTACTTGTGTCATTTGTCATGGGTTTTTCATAGTGATAACACAACTCATATTTTATCATTTGCCCTTCTTGCTCTCCCCTGGGTTTGGCTCTGAACCCTCTTATGGCTTTGCATTCCTTATTTATTTATTTAGAAAATTTAATTGGATAGCTAGCCATATTAAATACATATCTCTAGGCAGCTAAGAAACCAGTTTAGAAGAAAAACAATATGAAAACGTTTATAAACAAAGCAGAAAATATAATCCAATATAAAAACCAAGGTACCACTTAAGATGTTCAGAATACAAATACACATTTATTGTATTATTTAACTCAAGCATATCCTCTAATTTAAACTATTGTTACTAATGTAATTCTTAATGGTTGTGTAAGAAATACAGTTCTTTCTAGAATTTTAATAGTTTAAGAACTGTCAGGTTTTTTGAAAATACAGCATATTTTCTATTTAAAAAAATAGCCAAATCTGACTAGCTTAATGAGAGTTACAGAGAATACAACTCTCATCAAAGTTACATGCAAGTTCCCAAGACAGCTGAGGATCAAACATACTTTCAAATAATAGATTTGCTAATGAGATCTATATTGCCTTTTATTCTATAGTAAGGCACCTCTAAATAAAGTTCTGCAAAGCAAAGGCAAGCAATGGGTTCTGTTCTGGAATCTTATTTTCCATGCTGTATCATACAAGCCTTCGATTTAAAATGGAGGTGGAAAACGTCAAGCTATTGCTGAACAGCAAACCTGAGAAGTCTATAATTTCTGTAGTTCAGCAACAAATTGGGGGGGGGGGACAACACAACAGATTCCCAATCTATGCTTTCAGTAATATCACATTAAAATACATTTTTAAACAAAATACTGTAAATGGTACACTTAGGACTCACTCTCTAACACTGCAGGTTTTATTCTGTGACTGTCTCCCTGATGGTTGATGAACTAGATTTGCAGCTGCCTCATCAGAAGTGCTACTGTCACTATATTAGCTTTCCAGAATATTCTAAGAGTCATACAGAGATGATGAGTTACAGTTTCAGTACTTTTGGAAACTATGGCTACAACATAGGACATCAGATTGAAAATGGGTACTCTGTAAAAACTGGCTCCTTTCTTTCCATGCTATTTAAACATAATTTATTAAGAAGTGGGAATGTAACAAAAGCATTTCATTATTTAGTTATTTTAAGTGTGTAACAGTAACTTCTGAGAGTATATTTTTCTCTAAACACACCTTGTCTCTGTTTTGCATGACTTTAGAAAAATTGATGGAACCAACTTTGAAAGAGATGCCATAGAGCTGAATGAAGAAGGAAGACCCGTGCAAGCAACAACTAAGTCACCTTTATTTGATTGCTATTGCTGTGGATTACCTAAGCGTTATATTATTGCTATGATGAGTGGTCTGGGATTTTGCATTTCTTTTGGAATTCGATGCAATCTTGGTGTTGCTATTGTGGAAATGGTCAATAACAACACAGTCTACATCAATGGAAAACCAGAGACTGAGGTAAATAGAAGGATATATTATTTTAACACAGAAAAATAATATCTTATAATACTCTAGAAGAGATCAGATTAAAAAGTATTATCTTTTTTTTCACTGGAATTAGCAGATATTCAGATAGTATAAGCTAATTAGGGTCTTTGTAATTGATACAGAACAGACTGTTCTTTCTACTCAGATAGATCAGTTCTCCAAAGTCTCAGAAACTTTGGCTCATGTACTAGGTTTTTTCCTCTTACTAGAAACTGATTTCTACTTGTGCTATTGAGAGACACAGTGATATTAAAGTTTGTCTGTGTGCATGTCTGTGAGCCTGTGTGCCTCCCAGTCAGTATTGACTCCTGACAATTGCCTGGACAATCCCTGTAGTTTTCTTGGCAAAGCTTTTCAGAAGTGGCTTGCTGTTGCCTCCTTCCTAAGGCTGAGAGAGAGAGTGGCTGTGCCTAAGATGGAACTAGAACTCATGGTCTCCTAGTTTCTAGCCTAATTCCTTCACTACTATCCAAATGGGCTTTCCATTAAACGTTTAGTGGCATTTATGAAATATTATGTTTTAACTCCAATAGTGATTCTTCATTAGATGTACAACCTGTTTTTCCTCCAAGGAACTCAAGGTAGAGTATATATTTCTCCTCATATGCCAATACTCACAGGTTTTATAATAACCCTGTGAAGTAGATCAGGCTTACAGATGCAAATAGGCCTAGATGGAACAAAGAGCTTCATAAAACACTTACTGCACAGTAAAAATGGAGATTTAAACAAAAAGCAATATCACGGAATGGAGGGAGAATTCTTGGGGCCAAATTAAAAGCCTCTAAACATATTATGTCTTCTCTGGAAAACTAAAACTATTAGCTCAGCCACAAAACATTTAGAAAGCCAAGAGGTCCTGACACTCTGGGAAAAAATCCTGGGAGACAAGGAGAACTCTGGAAAACGAAAGAAAGTAACACCCTGTAAAGAAATTGTGGTCCTGTAATAACTGCCTTCTTGTTCTTTCAAAACCCCATTGTAGTGCCATATCATTTTACAGGTCCCACTGTCTTCACTAAGTGCATGATGTGTTATATCCAGTGAAATACCTGGATATATTCCAATGTACATAAATCTATAAAGAGGGACTGTATCCCCATCCCCTTTTTAGACGTGTTTTGCCTAAGCAAGTTTGGTCAATAACCCAATATGTGCTTTATTGTAATGTGTCCTGATCTCAGATGAAAGGTGCCGTTAAAATATTCTACAAATTACAGTCTGAGTGAAGATATATTAACAAGAAATGCACTAAATCAAGGACAACCGTAGCACAACTGGGGAAGATACCTGTATTTAGAACAAAGGAGTTCTTTAATTTGGCTAATCAGATAGGTGAATAGCTGCAATAAAAATGCCCCAGATATTTTTCTTTCTTGTGTTAGAAATATGATTGTGAACAGTAAGTATATCAGCAAGGACTTTCAAACATTCAGATGTAAAATGAAATTTGTGTAGTCCATCAATTTGAGAGCATACTAGCTGATTAATTAATTAAACACATTTATTTAATACTCTAAACATATTATATATAATTTAAGTATAGTTTAATTAATAAAAAAGAACTCACAAAAATTTCCCCTGCCATCAAATAAGTTTGCTTTTACAGCTCTTGGAGGATTAAAAATCCACAAATATTGGTTAATGATTACTGAAATATCTGGAGTTTGCAGTAAAATATTTTTACAAACATCAAGATGCTGGCTGAGTTACTATTTAATATTGTTTTATTTGTAGAAAGCACAATTCAGCTGGGATCCAGAAATAGTAGGACTCATTCATGGATCATTTTTTTGGGGCTATATTGTTACACAAATTCCAGGAGGCTTCATTGCAAATAAACTAGCAGCAAACAGGTAATATCTTAATATAATATAATGCAATACAGAATTTAGAAAAACAGATGATATGTACAAAAATATGTACAAAAATAGTGTTACTATTCTAGAACTCAACATTTTTAACAATATATAATCATTTGTGGATTTAAATGACATGTAGTATTACCCATGCAATATGGCTGTGTTACTATTATCCTTCTCATCTTTTCTACCACCTTATCCTATTGGTACCTTATGATTTTATGATTTTGTTGTTTGTGTGCACATTGAAAGCTTATGCACTGGAGACAAATTTTTTGTGTATCCAATCACACTTGGTCAATAAAGAATATTCTATTCTGTTCTGTTTTATTCTATTCTAAAAATGTATTGATATAATTTAAAACAGTAACAACAATTTTTTAAAATATTATTTCCATCCTTTTTATGGACATTGTGAGGAAATGGACATAGTATGGCAGCTTAAGGATCAATAGTTAATATTAATCTTTATTTACCATAATGAAGCACAAAAATAGTTTATTACTGTAAACTAAAAAGTTTTTTAATATTGAACATTTTGAGAGTAACATTTATAAAAAAAGTTCACAGAACAAAGAACTATAAATATCATATATTTTCGTTTGTGCTCAGCTAAATTGTTCAGTTGTATTAGCTGGTTATGTGCAATTCTAGAATATAAAATCTTCAATGAAAGATTAGTTTGTCCTTTTAAAAAAATGATCTCTGGATAATTTTGATTTCCTCAGTTTAGTATATAGTATCAGGGCATCACGTGAGATTTTTAAGAGGAGACTGGACAGCAGGGGGCTGGACTAGAAGACATCCAAGGTCCCTTCCAGCTCTATTCTGATTGATTGATTGATTGATTGATGATTGATTGATTGATATGAAATTATAGGGGAAAATTATATTTCTCTTTTTTAGGGTATTTGGAGCAGCAATTTTCCTAACTTCAACTTTAAACATGTTCATTCCTGCAGCTGCCAGAGTACATTATGGGTGTGTTATGTTTGTAAGAATTTTACAAGGCCTTGTGGAGGTAAGTACCAATGTAGACGTTTATTTGCAACAGTTATTAAGTTTTCATTAATTGCATGTAAGCAATACAAAAATTAAAATAATGTTTGCATCATTCCAGGGCAAGTAATTTTTTTGCAACTATGTTAAAATTGAATCTCTTGGTTACTCCGAACTTCCAACTGTCTACTGTTAATTAAGAGGGGGGATATTAGTTAATTTACATTGGTGAACCTGATAATACTTGAAGTAGAATTATTCCCATATTGTTAACTTTTAAAGTAAATACCACTGATCTTAGTAAGTGTATACCTAGCTCCTTAAGTGTATTTAGGGTTGGATTCTGTATTCCTTCCACCAAAAGGCAATCTGTTCCAATGATTAAAGTATTAGACTAAGACTGGGAAAAATGAAATTCAAGCTTATCGTCAGTTATGGAAACTTCTTGGATGACTTTGGACTAATTAATTTGGGGAAAGGGGTGGAAGAAAAAGAGCTATGTAGTCCACATGACTTCTTGCAACAAAAGTAAGATGTATACCCAACAAATAAGTATTAAAAGGACCACTATAAAAATAAAAGCTATAAAAATGCTTGATGTTTGAAAGCTTGGTGACATAAAGAACAGGAGGGGAACTCGCAGATCCATTATGCTGGGTATCAAGAGGGAGAGCAAATGAGAGCAAGTGCCATCTCCTTTGTAAACACATAGTGATGTCACAACAGCACAATGGTGGTTTCATCATTTTGACTAAAGCATCTGAGCTGGCAGAGGCCTCTGGAAATATGCTATTATAGTAAAATTCCAAAAAACAAAATGAATTGAAGTTTAATTTGCAGCCATGTAAATTCTGAAAGATGAGAAAATATGACGTGGAATTTCAACTAATAATTTCAGCTTCAACAAATAACAAGCAGGTTCCTATTGAAGAAAATCAGTATTTGAAGTAACTGGATCCTTCAAATCCTTTCCATTCTTAAAACTATTAAAACAAAGCTTTGTGTCTGGGGCAGGATTTTATGTTCTGTACCAGCCTGCTACCGGCCCTGCAGAAAAGGCAACCCCTTTATAAACGGCAAGAGGCTGGAATGACGTCTGCCAAATTTATTACTACAAAAAACAAAGAAGACACGAACCAAGATACAGGAGCTTTGAAACACTATCTGAGTGGTTGCTTTCAGCAAACCAGCCCTCCCCACACATTCCCTTTATAAAGAGTTCAGGGCGTGGCCTCTCTCTGCCTCCTTCCGAGAAGCCCCACAGCCTTCCTCTGTTTACTCCTACTTGACTGCCTCCTGCGTCGGGCGTCCTTGAACAGGGCCAGCTGTGGGTCATCTTCATCCACACTGTCAAGCTCACACAGCTGGGTCTCCATGGTGACCAAGTGGGAGGGGCCTGCCTGAGGGCTATCATCAGCAAGATCTTCAACCCCCTCAGCAAGGTCTTCAACACCCCCCTCCTCCTCTGAATCGTTCGACCCAACTGCCGAACCCACAGGCTGACCCTGAATCACAACATTTTAATAAAATATCTTCACAGATATTGGTCTGTGATATTTACATTTGAGGAAATATAGGTAGAGTAAAAAAAAAACTAGTGTAAATAAAGGAACCAAAATTCTAACAGAATTCTAACCAGTGAATCATTATTTCCGTTCTGTATTGTATTATATACATATTATAATGTGCCTACGTATACATACATGTGCGCACATACACATTTCAAGTTAATTCCTTTGTGTTGTGTGAGATGTCTTCCTTTTGCAGATGATTCCTGTCTAAAACAGTAAAAAGTCCAGTTACTTGCAGGTAATAAAAATGTGAGCATAAAGGAAAATTTTAAATGCAAAAATTTAACACTGTGCAAAATTTGCTAGGGGGTGACTTATCCAGCATGCCATGGGATGTGGAGTAAATGGGCTCCTCCACTGGAAAGAAGCAGGCTGGCAACTATTTCATTTTGTGGTATGTTGATTTTTCTTCTTTTGTTTTGAGAAAATACCTGCACAATGGGTTTAATGAAAAATAATATGCTGATTATAAAAGGTATTCACATATTTTTCATTTGAGGATTTAATTGCTAAAGAAACTTTCTTAATACTTGAAGGACATTTATTTTGCCTTATGTGACTGGTGTAAAATTGTTTATCTTATACATTTCAGCACATATGTTTTCTACTTTCTCTATGATCATTTCAAATAGGAAAAAAATTAGGAAAAATGTTTTTTCTTTTAATGCTTAGATTTTTGTTGCTTTAACATATACTCACTCATATCACTTGCTTTAACATACTCACGTATCAGATATTGACTTTTATTTATACACTTCATTTACTTCTTATATTGTATATTCAATTCAATTTTTGCAATTCAGATAACATACAATAAGAATAAGAATTGGAAGGGAAGGGAAGGGAAGGGAAGGGAAGGGAAGGGAAGGGAAGGGAAGAGAAGAGAAGAGAAGAGAAGAGAAGAGAAGAGAAGAGAAGAGAAGAGAAGAGAAGAGAAGAGAAGAGAAAGAAGAGAAGAGAAGAGAAGAGAAGAGAAGAGAAGAGAAGAGAAGAAGAGAATATTTTATTTGGCTGTATGATTAAACATACAAAGAATTTGTCTCCAGTGCAGAAACTCTCAG
Organism: Vipera berus; assembly: GCF_964194415.1. Taxonomy (NCBI): domain Eukaryota; kingdom Metazoa; phylum Chordata; class Lepidosauria; order Squamata; family Viperidae; genus Vipera; species Vipera berus. The sequence goes on from NC_138208.1 coordinate 57,480,960, forward strand.
TGTATATGCAAAGCAACATAACAACAACAACAACAACAACAACAACAATAACAATAAATAAGGGGGGGTAGTAAAGAAGATTAGAAGGGTAACAGTAATACAGCCGTACAACATGGGTAAATACAGTATATATAGACAGTAGACAATACTGTGAGAGGTGTTCAGCAGAGTGATGGCATAAGGGAAAAAACTGCCTGTTGTCTAGTTGTTTTAGCATGCAATGCCCTATAGTGGCATCCTAAGAAAATGAGTTGAAACAGATTATGTCCAGGATGTGAGGGGTCTAGATATTTTCTCAGCCCTTCTGACTCGCACAATATACAGATTTTCTATGGAAGGAAGGCTGTTTGCAATTGTTATTTCTGCAGTCCTAAGTATCAGTTGGAGTCTATACCTATCCTGTTTGGTTGCTGTACCAAACCAGACAGTTATAGAAGTACAAATGACAGACTCAATAATTCCTCAGTAAAACTGGGTCAACAGCTGCTGGGGCAGTCTGTGTTGTGTAGCCGGTTCTTTTCAGGCAATGAGCGAGACGGAAAGTTCCAAACAGTAACATGTTTTATTGAAGTCAAGCAGAACAGAACTGAAACAGTGGCTGCTGTGCAGCTATTTATACGGTTGGCCACTAGGTGGCGACCAATAGGTTTGAAGGAAGCCATTCCTGCCCCAAATCTACCAATGATAGCCCTGGAGACAACAAGTCTGGCTTAGTCAGTAACCGTTACACATACATACCATTGAGCAACCGTTAATGCAGCATTTAAAGAGACACGTGAATCAATACAAGCAATAACCCCAATAAATTACAGTCTGAACTTCCTGAGTTGACACAGGAAGAACATTTTTTGTTATGCCTTTTTAATGATGGTTCTAATGTTGGGTATCCATTTCAAATCCTGGGAGATGATAGAACCCAGAAACCTGAAGGACTTTATTGCTGATATTGTGCTGTCTGATATAGTAAGAGGTGGTAGAACAGAAAGGCTCCTCCTAAAATCCACTCTCATCTCTACAGTTTTAAGCATGTTTAAAGGTAAAAGGTAAAGGTTCCCCCGCACATGCGTGCTAGTCGTTTCCGACTCTAGGGGCCGGTGCTCATCTCCGTTTCAAAGCCAAAGAGCCAGCGTTTGTCCGAGGACGTCTCCGTGGTCATGTGGCCGGCATGACTAGATGCCAGAGGCACACAGAACGCTTTTACCTTCCCACCGTAGTGGTCCCTATTTTTCTACTTGCATTTTTACGTGCTTTCGAACTGCTAGGTTGGCAGAAGCTGGGACGAGTAACAGGCGCTCACTCTGTTACGCGGCACTTGGGATTCGACCCGCCAAACTGCCGACCTTCTGATCGACAAGCTCAGTGTCCTAACCCACTGAGCCACCGCGTCCCATAGCATGTTTAGCTCTAGGTTATTCCAGCTGCATCACAACGCCAGTTGTAACCACAAGATTCAATTCATACAACCAAATGCTAAGCTAACATATATGGCTAGTTCATGATTCCATGTGTTGTGAGAATATACTAATCAATAACCAAACTCAATTCCAGCTTCAGTAGCCATCCTTTAACTTATTGATATTATTGTCTTTGTGCATTAATTCATTCCTCTTCTGAGTTTGACTGCCTTACCTTTTATTTATTATTCTTTTAAAGTTTTTATTTATTTCCAGACAAGTTGAATGTTGATCAATGTAAGCACAATTACCTAAAAATTCTTAAGCAATTTATTATACTTGATTCAAATATTGTTTAAAAAGAATTGTTGGAACATCTCTTTTAAGGTACAGCTTGGATAAATGTTTTGAACTAGTTTATTTATAATTATTCCAAGAACAGTTCCAATGTTCTCAAGATGCCCAATAGTTCATACATAAGTTAACTGTCTATTAAATAATATAAACTAATTTTAAATGAGGAAAAGAAGAACACCTGAGTCTATGCATCTTCCAGAATAATTAATTAGCAACACTGGGAAATGCCAAACTAGAATTTCATGGCTTGTCTTTATGAGCTCTCAATAGGATCCAAATGCCATTTTTTAACCATTTACTAGCAACATGTTTTTCCTATAAATCATCACATAATACTACTTACAGCAGTAATGTCCTGAATTATTTCATGACATAGAAATAATGGCAATCCTCAGTTTTTAGGGCCAAAAGGCACACTTAAAGTTTTGGGAGTAATATATAAACACCTCTCATAATGGAAGACAGTGGGCATAGCCAGGTTTTTGTTTTGTTTTGTTTTTTGGTATGTATGTGTGTCTCTGTGAGTCTGTGTGCACACATGTGTACATATGTGTCCACATACAAAAACATATTTACCAGAAAATAAACTGTTGAGATTCCTCCTCTGAATCCCTCTTAGCATTTCAGGATGAGTTTTACCACATCCACACCCGTTTTTCTTTTAGGGGAGCAAATGTAAAGTCTCCTTTTAGCAATGATGATTCCAGGAATATGACTGTGAAGTTTTGTTGTATTTATAAGATTTATAAATGATCTCGCTCCTGAGGCTGTAGGCATTTACAACATTAAAATACAGTACAAGGATAGTAGAACAGAAAACAATAAAACCAGATATAATGAGAAATAATATTGGCACAAACCTTCCTCTGACTGCTTAATTACCTAACAGCTCAGGCTTTTTACTACTACTACTACTACTACTACTACTACTACTATTATTATTATTATTATTATTATTATTATTATTATTATTATTATTATTATTATTATTATTATTATTATTAGCCAGACTAACAACAACCCTGAAAGTTTTAGGGCTATTCAATGCAACTTGTATGTGTTTTTTGTAATTTGCACAGATCCATTTATCTATGTATTTTGTATGGTGTGTTTTCATCTTGTTTTGCTATAGTATGAGTTGCCCAGGACTGGTTGAGTTGCCCAGGGCTGGTTTGGTACCTAAACTGAATGAAGTCAAGAAACAAACAAAGGGGATAGGTCTTTTATCTGAGGTCATGTTAGATTATTATTGGGAAACGTGAGTTGTAGTATTTCAAAGTGCATTCTCAGTTATCTGTATTTCAGCAACACTAACAGCTGCAATGTTGTCTAACACAAACAAGTGTGTTCCATAATAAAGAATCCATGAATCCAACACTTTCCTACAATGTTTTCATCTCTCTTACTGCAAAATGGGGTGTATTTATTTATTTATTTATTTATTTATTACATTTATAAGCAACTCATCTCACTATTGAAGCAACTCTGAGATTATAAAACTTTAGTTAACAATGTAGTGCTCTTCCAAACAGAAAATAATGGGTTAAGTATGTTGGAACACAGCTGTTGATCCATATATATGCGGCTTTTGTTGCAGGTTCTTATGCTGGGGCAGTAGTTGCTATGCCACTTGCAGGTGTATTGGTACAATATATAGGATGGTCATCTGTCTTCTATATATATGGTAAGTTGCCAAGTGAAGAAGAATATCATAGATGAAGTAATATGTGTTGAAATAATGCTGACAAATATTTTGTTAATATTTTGACTGATTGACAAAATTCTGTTTCATTCTACATTTAAAGGAATATTTGGGATAATGTGGTATATGTTCTGGCTGCTGCAAGCTTATGAGAGCCCAGCTGTTCATCCAACAATAAGTACTGAGGAAAGAATTTACATAGAAACTAGCATAGGCGGAGCCAACTTAATCAGTACCAATGTAAGTTATTTGTAGCCTCATTTCATAGTTTTTCCCTCTCTTGGAAATGTTTTATTGTCCAAAACTACTGTAGAAAACATCAATTAACAACAAATTTGTTGTTGCATTTGGTCAGATCACTATTGTAACCAGTGGTGGGATTCAAATATGTGAACAACCGGTTCTGTGTGTGGATGCCGCTTCCGGAAGTCCGTTCTGGGCCTGGTCAACAAAAAATTAGCTACTGATTGTGCCGAACTGGTGCAAACTGGCTGAATCCCACCACTGACTGTAACTAATGTTTGTGAAGATTCTAACCCCGATAATCTTACTCCTAAACTTCTGTGCTTGTTGATTTAATATCTTAATTTATGCTTAGGTGATAGTACTTTGACCGTGAAGCCTTTTGTTAGACATTCCAGATTTTGCCTGATGTGATTTTTAGATTCAGCAACAGAAATATTCTTAATACATAAATGCAAAGGAAGAGAGAAAGAGTTGTGGACACAGTTTTCAGTCTCCCATCTCTCATCCCATGTTTTTGAAATCATAAGATGGTGTAAATCAAACAGTTTTTTTTTTCTTGTTTCTAAGCTTGTAACAAAAAGACTTCTAAAATTTTTCTCTGGCTCTTTATATAAAAAGAAAGTTTGGAACAACTTTGCATTTTAGCATTAAATTCCAATGATTTTTTTTAAAGAAAGATTAAATCTGAATTCCATAAATATGCATAGGGCTATACTATAAAACAGATGAGCTATTTCTATCAGAATTCATTTCCTTCCTCACGAGTTGTGATTTCAGGGCCTACTGAAGTTTCAGGTGCCTTTCAGCTAGTAGTGGAATTAGAGTTGCATCTCTGAGCCAAAGTGCAAGACCACCCAGACTGCCAGTCTCAAATGTCTGCTTGAGGACAGCAACAAAGGGGTGGAGCATGGATTCCTGGCTGGTTAAGACATGCTGAACACAGTGGGGTTGATGCTGCTTGCTGCAGAATCTTTTCCTTTTCATTATGTAAATAACAAAAAGAGAGGTTACTTATTCATGTTTGTTTTTCAAATATTGTTTTCTACAGTGAAAAAGCTTTTCCCAAAATAATACACATGAATGACAAATTGAACATTAAATTGATGCCTAACATTATCCAGCTGAACCACGACTTTCCATCATTCTAAAAAGCTTTGGCATTCTCTCTTCTAGAGATTTAGCACTCCTTGGAAGCAATTTTTCACTTCGATGCCAGTTTATGCAATTGTTGTGGCAAATTTTTGCAGAAGTTGGACTTTCTACTTGCTGCTCATAAGTCAGCCTGCTTATTTTGAAGAGGTCTTTGGATTTGCAATAAGTAAGGTAAAAATACAAAGCCAAGGAATTTTTCTAAAGGTCTGAAGGTAACTTGCTGGTTGTGCTCAATTATTTTTGTTTGGTTATACCAAATAATTTGGCATGTTTAAATCTTCTCTTAATGTAGCTCACTGTTAATCAGTGCCAGCTGCTTGTCATACAGATAGCATAATAAAAACCAAGGACTGTTTGACAAGAGTGTAAAAAGCTAATCTGTATATCAATAGTCCTATGATACAAATGATGTTTTGTTATCCAATGGCTTGTACATTCTATAACAGCATTTTATAAGCTGTCTTTGGAGGCAGCCCTTAAATTCTTTGGATGTTTGTTACCAACATATTGCATATTGTATATGTATACAAACATTGTATATTTTTAATTGAACTGTTGGTGTTTTAGTACTGAATCTCAAACTGGAGGCCTGTATAATATTTGACAATAATTTTATCTATAGCAAATGTTCAAATAAACCTGTTAATTCTGTTGGAAAATTAAGATTTACTTTGTTGATGAAAAACCACATCCAAGACATAGGAGGGCATGGCAACTAGTTAGGATTTCTGAGCTACATCCCTTTGCCTGCTGTTTCTATTGGGCAGCCTTTACTATTTTTTTAACAATCACTTTTACAATTCCTTTTATGGTAAATGTCACCATAATTTGTAGTAACCAATGACAAATGGAAATTTGTCAACTCAATTCTCTAGTGCAAAATATACTAAAATCACCTATGTTACGGAATCATGTGCTCCTCAAATATTCATTTAATTAATTTCAGACATTGAGAGAAAATTGTATTTCTTTTGGTCATGTGACTTCCACTGTATGTATTTTTTTCCAGGTTGGTCTTTTATCTGCAGTTCCACACATGGTAATGACTGTTATTGTACCCATTGGAGGCCAACTGGCTGACTTTTTGCGCAGCAGGAGAATTTTAACAACTACTGCTGTCAGAAAAATCATGAATTGTGGAGGTATGCTTAGATCTTATATTGGATTTGTATGTTACTACCTATTGGCAGTTTGGCAGGTCGAATCCCGAGTGCCGCGTAACAGAGTGAGCTCCTGTTACTTGTCCCAGCTTCTGCCAACCTAGCAGTTCGAAAGCACGTAAAAATGCAAGTAGAAAAATAGGGACCACTACGGTGGGAAGGTAATAGCGTTCTGTGCGCCTTCGGTGTCTAGTCATGCTGGCCACATGACCACGGAGACGTCCTCGGACAAGCGCTGGCTCTTCGGCTTTGAAACGGAGATGAGCACCAGCCCCTAGAAACGATTAGCACGCATGTGTGGGGGCACCTTTACCTTTACCTACCTATCAGACTGATTTGCTGATTTTTAAAAAGTATAATCAGTGCAAAATCTCAAGCATTTTGTATATTGTACATTGAAAGAGGGGGTTGAATTTTCAAAATATACGAAGACAGAGGGACAGCTTTTTTTTTGCTAAAAGTTTCATTCCTTCTGAGATAATCTGTTGGGGCTGCAGATGGAAGGAAAGGAGGGAAGGAAGGAAATATTGACTTTTATGTTGGTTTAGTCTTACAAATTCTAAGCAGTTTATAAATATCAAACAATGAATGTAAGAATGATAATAATAAAACACAGTGCAATAACCAGACCTGACATTCATGCATCATGCCCATGAACACCTACATGTGCTCAGAGGGGTGTGTGTGTGTGGCATGGTGTTTTTATAAAAAGCAGAGGAAACTAGAAACCAATCGGTATGTTGTTAGGGTCTGGAACTAATTTTAAAGAAAAAAATAAAAACAACATCTAAAATAAATAAATGTTTTATACTTCTTCAAGCAGTGTATTTTGAAGAATTATTAATCTTCTCCATATATTTTCTTTGCAGGTTTTGGGATGGAAGCTACTTTACTTTTGGTGGTTGGATATTCTCACACTAGAGGTGTGGCTATTTCATTCTTGGTTTTAGCAGTAGGCTTTAGTGGATTTGCTATTTCAGGTAAAACATAAACTGTTAAACACATTGTAGAAGTATTTTAGTATCAGCAGGGTTATTATTGCTATTTCCTGTTTCTATATTATCATCCCTAGGCTGCTTATCATCTTGGTTCTTAACTTTTAATTTCAATTTTTAATGTTATGTTAATTTAATTGTTTTTAGTACTTTTTAAACTTTTATTATATTGTAAGCTGCCCAGAGTTGCTGTATTAATGAGATAAGCAGCATATAAATTTAATTAATTAATTATTTCAGACAACATTGTAAAAACACTGGTGGTACAAAATAAAAAGGCATATTTTTAAAAGTAGTAATATGGGATATCCTATTGGTCTGGATCCTTAACTTTCACTCAAAAGAGAAAATGCACAGTGTATGGTGCAAAACTGATTGAAAATTTATAGCTTTAAAAATTTGTCATTAAAGAACATTTTCTGTTTGGCAAACTAACCAATTTTGATACCACCTTTTAATATGCTATAAATAATGAATTGAAGATCTGTATTCATGGGTTCCGTGTTAGAGAACTAATAATGGTAAAAACTGAAAAGTAGGTTAAAGTTATTTGCAAATGTAATCCTGCCTGTTCCTACCAATTCACTGACCATTTTGAAGGCAGTTGCTTGTATAATTTCTAACACAAAAGTGAAATTAGGAAAGAGACAAAAGAGGGGAGAGGGAATTCCACAGGGAAAAAAACCTATCAAGTAAAACTTATAATTAGTAGAGATCAGTGCTTTTTTTGTAAAAGAAAAAGGTGACGGAACTCACACACGTCATACAACTTGCCTTGCCTACCCTACAAGGTTCTATCCAAAAAAGGTGCCGGAACTCCGTTCTGAGCGTTCTATGAGGGGAAAAAAGCCCTTGTAGAGATTATAACAAAAAGACCACTAAGCCAAGTTATTGTCTCACTTAAATTTGTAATAGGATCAGGAGATGTGAATATTAATTAGATTGGAAATCTGGGTACTGCTATTATACCAACTGTCAGCTAGAAACTTCAGTTTCTGCCCCTTTGCACCCTGAATATTTGTGCCTAATCTTGGCCTTGAACTTTACATGACTTGCACGAATGTGGCGTGGCCTTTTTTGTTCTCTTATTAACACAAATTATTCAGGCTATTGAGCTTCTTTTACAACTGGTATTTGGAGAACTAACGTTTGAAGAACATTTTCTTTCTCTGCAAAACTCTTTATCTATCTCGTCTCCCTTATCTTCAAAATTACCACTGTTTTCACCTGTGCTATCATCTATCTATCTATCTATCTATCTATCTATCTATCTATCTATCTATCTATCTATCTATCTTGTATCAAACCTGTTTACTACCCATCTCACCAAAGGCTCTTCTGACATTCTTAAATAGCTTTGTAAACTGATTAATTTCTAATCAAAATTTTACTTCATAAAAATTAAAAAGTAGCACCATTATGCTAATAGTAAGTGACTGGCTATTTAAGTATGTTTGTTATATCATTTATGTATTTAAAATATTCAAAACCAGTAATATAATTTCATCTTAACAGTTAAAACCTTTGAATTATCTATGAAATATGAGAGGTTATGATCTTTTCAGTGCCTTATTTTCAGAATAATTGTTTTTTCTATGCTTTACTTATTATTTTCCTTCTTTGAGAAACTAGAGCTGTGCAGAGTCCCCACTTCAAAAAATAAGCTGAGGGTTGGGTCCAAACTAAAATATATTTAATTAATTTTACATTGACATTAAATTAAATCTAATTAACACAATTAGCCCTAATGTATTTAATCTCTTTTTTCTTATGTCTTATTTGGTAACCATATTTGAAATTTTCAGGGACCAAGTCAAATTCCAGATGACAGTGAGGTCTTGGAGGCTTTGTACATTCCTGATTAAGAAGGATCAGCCTAAAAGAAGCAGTTTTATTTAAAGCTGCTTGAATCATTCTCATGCTGACAGAATACACCTTGTTGATGTTATATGTTGTGTTACAGGATTTAATGTCAACCATTTGGATATTGCACCTCGGTATGCCAGCATTCTCATGGGCATCTCTAATGGAGTGGGGACATTATCAGGAATGGTCTGCCCTCTTATTGTTGGTGCAATGACAAAACATAAGGTAATTATGTTCAATGTATTTTTTCCTAAATGACTTTCAAATGCATGGCAGTTAGCTATTGTTTTTAAAGCATCATTAGTTTCTCTAATTTCAAATCATTCCTGGTCATTTTGAAAAACATGACGGGGATATGACATTTTATTTCAGCAAGTGGATTTTGCCATGAACATTACTCTTGCAAGAGAGTTAAGATACTAGCAATGTCAGAAAAGATACTGGGAAACTTGGGCTATAAGATCTTCATTTTTTTCTCCCATACCTCTGAAGATACATTTGAAGATTATCTAGTCAGATTAGGAATAGGAAATAAAACCACATTTGGATGAGATTATAAACTGCATGAAAATTCAAGTCTGCAATGTGGGTATACTCCTGGATTTAGTAGTGAACCTGAAAGGTAGATTTCAGTGCTGGTCAGGAGTGTGTGTGTGTGTGTTTGCACAAAACTAATATGGTAATATAGTTCTTCCTGCAGATATCAGTGGACACTATAATGCTCCTACTTTTCAAGCTACAGTACATTTTTACACTGGGCTCTCTTTGAAATGTTTTCAGAATTTCAGCTGATTCTAAATGTGGATACATTATTAACTAGCCCCAGAAAGTGACTCTCATTTTACAATAGCGTCACTGGTTACTTGTTTGTCTCCAGGATCAATTCAGAGTGCTGGTTATTAGCTGCAAGATTTCTGTGGTTTGAAATATAACATTTTCCTGCCATCAGGACTGTTGGTTCCTCCACTATCACAGCCATAGTTGATAGTAACAAAAGAAAGGGGCTTTTTATACAGATGCTCCTAGATTCTGTCTGCTAAAGTAGCCCAGAGACTGCCTTTTGGCATAAAAATAGTTTATTTGGCTCCAAGGAGGTCATGCTGATAAAATCAATTTACTTTAAAGTGATATTATTTATTATATTATTTTATATGTTTTTAGTTCCTGAGTTTTAATATTTTAACTACAGCTTTGTTGTTTTCTTAATATATCATTTTTTAATGTTATTTCTGGTGGAAAAATGGAATACAAATTTAATCTACATAAAATACGTCCCATGTCATTTCTTTAGACTCGTGAAGAATGGCAAAACGTCTTTCTGATAGCTGCTTTAGTCCATTATAGTGGAGTGGTATTTTATGGTATCTTTGCTTCTGGCGAGAAGCAGGAATGGGCTGACCCAGAAAGTCTGAATGAAGAGAAATGTGGAATACTTGAACAAGATGAACTGGCTGAAGAGACTGAACTGAACAGTGATACTTTTGTTAACACAAAGAAAACATACGGCGCTACCATTCAGCATGACAAAGCCCAAAGGAAAGAGCTACCAAAGGAAAAGGGAGTGAGGCACAATGTCGAAGAACAGACTGTTTACCAATATGAAAATGGAAACTTTCAAGATTCATTGTAAATGTGTTTGTGGTTTGTGTGACCATTACCATCGGTGTATAAAAGCAAGCTCTCTCTGTATTTATTATATTATTGTGGCTAATACTGCCAAATGATTGGCTATAAGACATATACATCGGTTGTGTGCAGTGTCTATGATCAGCCCTTGGGTTTGCAAAGCCATGTCCTTTAACACCGGGAGCTTTGTTACTAATGACATTTTTAATACACCACTCTTCAGCAATGCATCGTCGTCGTGACTCAAACATTATGACCATGTAAATATCCTTTAAGCAGAATTTTCTGATTAGTTCATTTCCATAGTAATGTACAGTATTTAACCTGAAATTATACTGTATAGGTAGTAGTGCTCATTTAACAATGCTAATTGTTAATGGCACTGGAAACTGTTATGTGACATATAAGTTGAAAAATCATGTGACCACACTGCTGCTGCATTTCCAGCACTCCCAGTTGCTGTTGTTAAATGAAGACCTGAAGGTCATTAAGTGAGGGCATCACATGACTACAGCTTCCAAGTTCCTGCCAGCTTCCCCATTGACTTTGCTCATGGGATGCTAGCAGGGATGGTTGCAAACTGTAATTATGTGACTGTAGGGATGCTGCAATGGCCATAACTACAAAGTTCAGACATAACAACAGATCTTACTGTGCTGTTGTACACTTGCTGGTCATTAAATGAGGAATACATGCAGTGGTTTAGATGCAGCTTTAAAAAGCCTGCTATATATTTTTATGCCATTTATTCACTCTTTATGTTATCAGCTCCAATGAGATACATATTTTTGGACCATCTCCAAAAATATATGTCTGTTATAAAAATATTTATGCCATTGGTTCACAATCATAGATCTACAAGGTTATTGTCAAAATATTCAGCCATGATCCCATCTGACTATCTCATTACAACTTCAAACTAAAATAATATACAAAAATAAATGAGGAACAAATATAAATGAAGACCAACTTGTTAGCATAATTAATCATCCAATTGTGTTGAAATCGTTGAGGCAAACCTAAAACCCTGGGCTTCTTCAAGTCCTGAATGCAACCCTTTGAGCCACACAAAAGTTGTCACTAAATTATAATTTTTAGTGTAATTGAAGGTGATCCTGATTAAAAACATATTAATATTAATTTAATGTAAATTAAATCATTTATTTTTTTGTCCTGGTCACATCCATGGTCTGCATGCATCCCTCAGATCTCCTCTCAAAGGTCAAATGGGCCAAAGTTTCACACTTCCCCTCCCAAATAAAATTGTGTTCCTACACTATTCCATATATTTTCCATCCCAAATCCACCTGAAATAAATCAGTTATTTGCCAGCTATTTAAAATAGGAGCAGCTCAGGCCATTCTTCCAACAATAGTCCTTACATGCTATGATTGGAAAGACTTTTGTCAAATGAGGTTTAGAGCATGTCATTTTTTGCCGTACTTCATGAACTGGGAAGCCAACATGAGCAGAAATAACCCCTTAGATAAATGATATTTAAGTAGCTGCCAAATCAGGATAAATAATGATAGGCTGCAATTTGTGCAAGTTTAAATAATGCAATATTCAATTTAGCATAGACAGTAAATTGATACCAGGCTGTATTTAATGCGATCCAAAATTCAATTAAGGTGAGTCTAGTGGATTTGCAATTGAATCTAGTGCATGCAGAGTTGTGGTTAGAATTTTAGATGTTGCTAATCTTTGTGAGTGGAAAATGGAGATAAGGAAGATCCCATCACAGGAAAACAGCAAAAATTTTAAAAGAAGAGACTTGCATTGGAGCATTCTGCTCATGTTGGCTTCCCAGCTTAAATGATATGAAAGTGGTCATAGCAATACTAAAATAGGAAAAGATATTGGAATACCTGAATCTACAGTAGAATTTGTTTTTATTTTGCTTTCGATAACCACCTTATGACTTTTGTTAACTTTAAATTCAAATTATAAGTATATTCTTTTTATCCATTACTATAATATTTTAGCAACATACATATGAAACATTGTTAAACATTTTTCATTGCCTATTTTCATTGAGCTAAAACCAGTTATCATATTTTCCATAACATTTTTAATTTATTATTATTATATTATCAAATAATACAACATTATTTGAATTCAAATAATGCAAAAATTTCACAGCACTAATCAAGACCTCCCTGTAATAACTGGCAATTCAGTCATGGGAGAGGAACAAGCTGTTTGAGAATGTGTTCTTTGTTTCTGAATTACATATTTATAAATTTCTGAAATATTTTCTTGCAAAATAAAGACCTGTATAGCAGGGAACCCAAGAAACAGTTGCTTTATTATCCCTTCATATATAAAAGCAAATGTGTTCTTGTGCCCTTTGCTTTTCTCTCAAAGGATTTATAAATATTATACTCCCATTCATTTGACATTATGTAAGCAGTCAATGTATTTGCAGGAGTTTATTGTTTTAAAAATAACGTGCTGATTGTTATAGCACTTATAACAGATTTACATGCAATGCACCTGATATACTTGGCATTCTAGAATTTTCCTCATAACCTGTGATAAATATCCAGGAAGCATGTTGCTTGACTTCTAACCTGATTATTTTGTTTTCCTGCTATCACTACCAGTAAAATTGCAAGTGAAGATATTCTGCTACATTGTGTATTTTTTTAAAAACATAAATCACTTAAAAATTGGTAAACAGTGTGTTGTCTGGGTTTACATTTGTTAAACAATCACTAACAATTGATTTCTATAATCCATAATCTACATAATGGTTTTAGTTGATTTCCTCTTTTCCCCAAAATGTCCTCTTTTGCAAATATTGAGTTAATACAATTCTTATTGTTTTGATAGGTATCAATTAAATATATATTTTTTCCAATATTCCTAAAAATAGTAATCACATCAATATAACATTTCTTTTCTATCCAATCATTCTGGTTGCCTTATCATAGATCTTATTACAGTCCTTATTTAAATTTGTTTCTCCCACAAAATTCAAAGTATTCTTACTGGTTAAGATTTTTTCAAAAATTAATTACATTTAAAAATTTAAGTCTATTTTTTTGCCATATGAACCATCTCAGTATTTTTACATTTCTTAAGAAATAGATAAAACAGTTAAAAAAAAGAAAGGAGAGCAAGAGTAAAGAAATATAAAAATAACATACTACTTAAAATATATATCCCTCCTAAGCTAAAATATATTGATTGCCAAGATTTCTTGTTCTTTTTAACCATAATTAAAAATATGTTTAATCTTTAAATATTCCATTTAATACATCTAGTCCTCTGGTCCTTTAACTCTTATTCAAAACATTTTTTATCCATTATAATTTTCTTAAATTCAATTACATTTAAATATCTAAAACATTTCCTTTATTTAAGCCATTTCAAATTTTTATATTACACATATAAAGAAATAGAATAAAAAGGGGGGGGAAGCATACTATATTATTTGAGGGATTCATCCCTCTTAGAATGACATATATATTCCAAATTTTTTCTATTTCTTTAACCATATTCAAATAAATGTTATTTTTTAAAGTATTCCCTCTGGTAAGTCCCATCATCTATTTTCTTGATTTCCACTTTAGTCTTTTTTCTTTGTTCCATATCTTTCTTGATCAATGTGTTTTGCTGAGTCAAAAGGTCTTTCCATATGTTCATAAATGTTACTGTAGATTTAAAAAGTAAATCAGATGAAGTGTCTTTGTACAGGGCTTCTGCCTTTCCATGTTTGTTGAAAATGTTTTTCTTTTTCTTTCTCTCTGCTTCTCTTATCATTTCCTCTCTCTCTGATGTTCCGGACTTCTCTACAGTCCATTTTATCCAATCTGTTTTCTTGTCCTCAGATTTATTTTGGAGTCTTCGGGGATCAGTTGTTTTTTCCAATTCCTGTGAATTTTTTTCCACTAGGATTAAATCATATTTCCTTGTTTTGTTAAGTTCCATCTTTAAATCTCTATTCTCAATTTTGTATCCACTTATCTGTTTTATCTGTTCCTTCTCTGATGCTGTTTTCTGGGAATTTTTTTGTTGTAAAGTTAACTTGGAAATAGATTGATTTATATTTTCAAAGTTATTTTGAATTTCTTTGTGGTTTAAAATCATTGTTGTTTGAAATAGTTGCAGTATATTATATATCTCCTCCTGTGGAGTATTTATGTTTTCTCGATATGTTCTTTCTATGTGTCTCTGATCCGTAATGGCCAAGAATTTGAGTTTTTCTATTCTTTTCTTTTCTCTGCAAATAGCTTCAGAGTCCCAGTTAAATAGATATTTGTAATCCAAATAGTTCAAAAAAGATGTTTTTTCTGAAATTTATAATTCTCTCTTTGTCTACAGCCCAGATTATTGTCTTTTTTTTGTCACAGCTGTTCTTTGTGGTTAAAGGTTTGAAAGTCACAAACACAGATTAGCTTTTCCCAGCTTTTGGCAAGTCTTATATGAAAGTCATAACTGTCATAGTCTTCATCCACCACTAGGTGTCAGCATCTATTTGTTTTTCAATTTCCAAAATGAACAATTGTCTTTAGAATGAGACTTAACCACTCAACAATATTAGAGTTACCCAGATTTAAGTTTTAAAGTCCAGGTTTTATGATTATTTCACTTCCATATATTTTGATCCTCCATAAAAAGATTAATTTGCCCCTTCTGTTAGTATAAGGATGGGGCGGAAATCCCTCTCCTTCCCTTTTGGAGGTATTTTGCTTCTTGGGGATCTTTTCCAGGAAATTAAATATAGAATAGAAAAGAGAAGATCAAATTCCTCACCCAGTTTCAAACACGCTGTTTACAGTTGTGCTGGTTAGTATTTTGGTTGCAAATAACTTAGGCTTGTCAATGAAGTATGGCCAGCCTTTCTCCTGTTGGGTTAGAAAGCTTTCCCCAAGTTGAACGGAACGACCGCCATTGTTCCAGAATTGCTGGAGCACCCTTCTTTCTTCACCACCTCTCTGGGGCAACTTCACCCCGGCAAGATGAAATTAGCCACAGGGGTGCGGAGAATCTGCAAGCCTGCATCCGGTTGCTACCACGCAAAACCGGAAATTCCTACATTGTGTATTTTATTGAGATGCCTGTTGGTCAACTGTTCTATTTTAATAATATTTAAGGTATAGGAAAACATGACAACAGAGACATAACATCCTAATGATATATTCTTCCATACTTTGGGGATACCACTAATTTGGGAGGGGGTGTCTTTGATACTGATGGCATTAGAGTTCACTTTCCTCAGAAAGGAGTGAAATGCCATACTGATGATAACGAAACATGTCTGAAACTACTTTTGTTATATTAAAAGTGTTTTTACTGAGATATGTTTTCCACCCGTTTACTTATGTTGGAAGTCAATACCCACCCACCCTCCTAGAGAAGGAAATATTTGGGGGGATATTTAAAAGGGCAGAATATTATATTTCCCCAAAAGAATAATTGTGCTGGTCAGAGTAGACAGTTATTTTAGGAATTAAGAACTGTCCCCTTAAGGGATAGCCTTCTGGGTAATGTAGTTTTAACTTACTTGGTCACATCTGTGTTTCGGATTGGCAACTGGGAGGGACTTCTGTTTGGGATACCTGGGTTTCCTGCATACATGCAGAGCTGCATGTCTTGTAATGAATTCCAGCCATGAGAGCCACGGCGGGGCTTTTTGCTCCGTTCAACATGGGAAATATTACCTCTTTTTACCTGTGTGATGGGATAAGATTATGAAATGTACTTTGAAATGTACTTCAGAAGAATCTCTCCAGTAACTGTGAGTTAATGTTTAGAGAATGCCTGATGAATTAAAATAAACTGCATGAAATCCTTTCTGTGGAGTTTATCTGTCTGAATCAGCAGCCCATTGCTTGAAACAGAACAATAATGAAGAAAATCTTAAAAGGCAGAAACGTTTCCCTTTTCTCTAAGCAGAAACTGAGCAGGCCAGCTCTGTAGAAATGCAGATTTGATAATCCTGTTCAGAAAGACTGGGCCACCTAATCATAAGCAAAATTCCTTCAGCCACAGCCCCAGAGAAGGTTTGAGCTAATGGGATTAGAAAAACAAAGACTCCCAAGAACAGAACATGGCCTTTAGGACATAATAGGATTAACCCACCACCATTAGAATAGCAAAAGCTCAGGTCAAAGTACATGACACAGGAATAGGAACAACCTCAAACAGGAATAACTCCAAACATAAAACCTCCAAAAGGTATAAAAACCCACCCACTCCCAGCTCCATTTTGTCAGCTACCCCAGAAACATGCTGTGTCACTGAAGTTTCCAGCAACTAAATAAACAAGAACCTTCTTTCAAACAGCCTCCATTTTATTTATTCCCAGATTGGACTGGACCCTGATGATTTTTTCTTTCAACAATTTGGCACCCAGAATGGGACTCTAAACTAACAATGTACTGGGCTTGGTTAAGCCTCCATCTTGCCAGCAGCATACCCCCTGTGTCTGTGGGTGGGTTTCCCAGACCCTGCCCATCTGAAGCAAGGATAGTAAAGGGAGTTTTGAGTTTGAGCACAAGGGCTGCTTTGGAAAGAAGGTTACTACCTCTAAATTTTAACTTTTAAAGACAAGAGAATGAGGGAAATGTGGGTATGTCTATGTATGTGAATGAGAAGACCTTTCTCCCAATCAAAGCTGCTCCCTCTTGCCTTTCCTAATTACAAAAAGGATCTGTTCAAGTGACAGACCCTGAAAAGCAAGGGGGTTTGGCCAGAGCACAGGACCTTTTGTTAGGGAAAAGGGAAAGGCTGTGTGAAAATGGAATGGAAGGGAAAATGAGAGAGTCGGATTTGGGCAACCAGCTGGGAAGTCAGTGAGCAAAGCCTGGATTAGAAGGGTCCCGTACTCACTGCTTAAAAGTGCAGCAGGTCCCCCCAGAGTCTCCTGAGTCTGAAAACTGTGGGCAGGAAAAGTCTGAGCAGGAAAAGGTTGTTGGAAGGAGATGCCCGTACCCACTGCATAGGGGAGCAGCAGGTCCTCCCGGACCCCTTTTTGGTCCGAAAACCATTGGTGGTGTTCCCTTGAAAGGAGGTGCCCATATTCTGTGAGGAAACCAGAGTCTTCCCAGACTTCTATTTATCTGCAAACTGACAAAACAAGTTTTGGCCGCAAGGGAAGTCCTGACTAAATCAATTGAACCTAGCATCTGAAGGGGAACATGGGAGCCTTAGAGCGAGGGTCAGGCTTGGACTGGACCCTGATGAAGACTTTTCTTTCAACTCTTAAATTAAAGATATCATATATCAAAAGTTATGTAATTTCTAGTGGATTCTAAGGTTAATGTTTGAAAATAAGTGGTATTAAGTGCATTCACTCTGAGAAAAATCTGGATAGGTATTGAAAAAGTAGAGTTATATGTTTTCAATTATGATTAGAAAATAAAAATCTTAAATACCATGTATTGAGTCATTTAAACCCTCAAAAATGTTCTGGTTAATAAAAACTAGAGCAGATTTTCTTGCAAGAAGTAAGCCTTATTATCAGGCGCAGCAAGAAAAAAAATTAGCTTCATGATTTTATTTTAAACTTTTTGAGAAAGTGGAGACCTTATAAAGTAGCATTGCATCATTATATTGTATAATAGTGAATACTAGCATGTGAAAAACTCTTCATTTTATTTATCTGAAATCTTCCATTTTTTGGTTTCATAAAAAAATTGAGGTTCTAATATTTTAAGTGAGAGAGAAAACTTTCCCCTAGAAGAGACAAGTGTATTATGCCAACATAAAACAACAATCAATCAGAAACAATAAAGAGCTATCTTCCAAGATTAAAATGAAGTGTGTATTTGAAGGAGAAGGAATGTTTCAAGATTGTAAGGTTGTGAGTTCAATTAAATTAATTTGAAATACTTAAAAGTAATAGGATGGGGATAGGGGCTAAAGCATTAATTTGAAAATGAATAGGTCATAATTGTACAATTCAAGTTTCAGTTATAGTTGATAGTTGAATGGATTAAAAGAAGAAAAATATGAATGTATGTATGATTCTTGTCTCAAGTGAAGAATGATTCTTGTCTCTAGTGAAGAACAAGAAAAACAACAATGGAAACACAGAATTCACAACTGGATATAAAACTGAAACAGAGATAAAGGTAAAGGTTCCCCCACACATGCGTGCTAGTCATTTCCAACTCTAGGGGCTGGTGCTCATCTCCGTTTCAAAGCCGAAGGGCAAGCGCTTGTCCAAGGATGTCTCTGTGGTCATGTGGCCGGCATGACTAGACACCAAAGGCGCACGGAACACTGTTACCTTCCCACCGTAGTGGTCCCTATTTTTCTACTTCCATTTTTACGTGCTTTTGAACTGCTAGGTTGGCAGAAGCTGGGACAAGTAACAGGCGCTCACTCTGTTACGTGGCACTCGAGATTTGACCCGCCAAACTGCCGACCTTCTGATCGACAAGCTCAGCATCCTAACCCACTGAGCCACCGCGTCCCTGAAACAGAGATAGCAGGTGTCTAAATACAAAGCAAACTTTGAAACACGTTCTATATTATTTCTGGAACATATCAAGATTTGTTTTTTGAGAAATGTGAAGATTAGGTTATTTGTTAATTTCAGATACTGTTATAAATTTCAGATGGTAGAATCCTAGACTAATGACACCAATCTTGCGTATTCTTCAGAAATATGCTGATTTTGTGCACCCTCCCTCCCTTCCTGCTGTCTGCAAATTGCTAAGAGTCTAACAAAGAAAAAGACTGAGGTAAACTGAGATACCTACTTTCTTCTATCTATGAACAATTGACTTCTCAAACTGGAACTGGAATATCTCTGACAGCAGAGATAGTATATGTTCTGTACCAGCCTACTACCGGCCCTGCAGAAAAGGCAGGGACAACCCCTTTACAAAAAGGCAAGAGGCTGGAACTAAGCCTGCCAAATTTATTGACACAAAACAGAGCAAACAGAGCAAAACAAAAACACGAACCATGAAACAGGAGCTATTCAAACGGTTTCCTTCAGCAAACCAGCCCTCCCACACATTCCCCTTTTAAACAGTTCAAGGCGTGGCTTCTCTCTGCCTCCTTCCGAGGTGCCCCATTGCCTTCCTCTGTTTACTCCTGATTGACTGCCTCCTGCATCGGGCGTCCTTGAACAGGGCCAGCTGTGGGTCATCTTCATCCACGCTGTCAGGCTCACACAGCTGGGTCTGCATCGTAACCAGATGGGAGGGGCCTGGCTGAGGGCTCTGCGAAGCCTCAGGGCTGTACTCTGCAGGCTCTGCAACACCCCCCCTCCTCCTCTGAATCGTCCAACCCAACTGCCGAACCCACAGGCTGACCCTGAATCTCAACAGTATATCAGAACTAAGCTTGAAAAGGATCAGAGAGTTAATGATATGAAGATAGGAAATTCATTGCAATATCCTGCTTTTGATGGCCAGCCCTACTGTTAAAATATACAAAGCAGTAATCTATCTTGGCAAATGTGAAGGACTGACATCTGTAGCAGAGAACTCTATGAGGGTGAAGCAGTGATGGGAGTCAAATATGTGAACAACCAGTTCTCTGTGTGGATGCCGCTTCTGGAAGTCCGTTCTGGGCCTGGGCAACTAAAATTAGCTACCGGTTCTGCCAAAGTGGTACAAACTGGCTGAATCCCACCACTGGTAAAATGGCACCCAAAGTTGAGCTGCTGGGAAAATTCCTAAGGCAGCAGCAGACCTGGAAAAAAGATCAAGCAGATGAAATGCCATGGTAACACAAGACCCTGCATGGGTTGTACCACCAATAGATAACTGAGGTAGCAATCCTAACAATGGGCTGAAAAAGAATACACTGAGGCACAAGATACCCTAGCCAGTGGTGGGATTCAAATATGTGAACAACCAGTTCTCTGTGTGGATGCTGTTTCGGGAAGTCCATTCTGGGCATGAGCAACAAAAATTAGCTACCGGTTCTGCCAAAGTGGTGTGAACTGGCTGAATCTCACCACTAGGATGAAGGTTTGTTCTCCAAGCTTGGGGGTTGGTTTCCAAACATTTCGTTATTGGGCTAGGTAACATCTAGAGAACTCTATGCTATATAGCTGAACACTGCATCTCCAGAATAGCTTGTTGCCCTCAGCTGCAGTGGAAAGTACTATCCCTTCCCTACTGTTCAGATTAAACTGGTTTTGAACATGGAATATAGTAAAGCTGACACAATTGTTTTGAATAAACACAAAATAACAACAAATCCCTCTGATCAAATGTTGCTCCTGAATGAATGAAAACTTAAAATACTCCCATACTACTGCCCAACCCCAATACATTTCCTCTCCACTTTATGTCCCATTAAAGAGCATGTTGTGTTTGCACTCTACTTTTTCAAATATAATGCAAGTTTATATTTTTTTTCAACCTGCTCTTCAAAATAACCTAGGCTCACTTTGATTACAAATATCTTTATAAAGTTGAGAAGTAATTGATAATAGGAATAGATTACAATTGTCCATAGAATTGAATGAGAAATAGAAATAAAATCCAGTAGGGACACTCAGTCACATATCCTGTATCTCCTATCTGGTGCTAGAAAATGTATTGGTCATTTTGGCTAGGTACTTGCAAGGATCCAAATGATTATTGTATTTTTTTAAAAAAAGGAATGATTATTGTATTTTTTAAAAAAATAAAATAAACAGGAAGTTAATGTACTACAAAGTGCTAGCGTCAAGATTGCTTTTACTTCCAAGAAAAGCTGAATTCTACGTAAATCTCATAATCATCCTTACGAAATAAAAGTGATAGTCAAAGCTTGGATATGAATATTATGGTTAATCATCTATTTATTCATCTATTGAGTCCTTCCCAAAGACTTGGATAGGGAGATGTGTAAGTCAGAAGGTATCATCCTAGGATGTAAACTGCCTTTTGCAGTTGACTGAGGGTGAGTTTGTCAATATCAACGGTGTTCAAGTGGTGCTTAAGTTATTTTGGGATTACAACCAAGGCACCTAATATTATCAGTACTACATTTGCTTTCTTTTGCCAGAGTTGTTCTATTTATATTTGAAGGTCTTTGTATTTTGTTATCTTCTCTAGTTCTTTCTCTTCTGCTGTCTCCAAGTACTGCCATGTCCCCTGTCCAGACTTTTTTGTCTTTTTTATTGACAATTGTTAAGTCTCTGGTGTTATTTGCCAAGTGCTTGTATGTTTGAATTCTAAAGTCCCAGAGCACTTTAGCTTTTCCATTTTCTATTACTTTCTCTATTTCATGATCCCACCAGTTCTTGCTTGCAGGCAAGTGATATTTTTTGCAGATCTTCCAATGCACCATTGATGCATTTTTGTCATACTATTGCTTCTAGTCAGCCTGTGCGATTTTCTTACAGCAGTTAACTAGGTAATCCACTGTTTCTTCAGCTTCTTTGCAGGGAGAGTGGATCACCTAGTTAGCTGCTGTAAGAAGATTGCACAGAATGACTACAAGCAATAGCAGGACAAAATAACAACAATGGTGGATTAAAAAAAATCTGCAAGAAATACTACCTGTCTATCTATCTTCTCAATTCTGGCTCTGTATGCATTTCTGCTTAAGGCTTGGTCTTGTGCAGAAAGAATTAACTCCTCCATGTCTTTCTTTATTTTTCCTGCTTTTAACCATTGCCAGGCATTGTTGTAATCTACTCTGCCTGGTATTTTATTTTTACGTCTCTTTTCTGCTTGGCAGTGATTTGGTGTAGACCAGTAAGATGTTTCAACCAAAAGACATACAGTTTATCTTCACCTGGTGCTGATTAATTCTTGATCATCCTTGCCTCTTATTCCTCCCTTTCTGCTATAAGTTCTTTCATTTCAGCTTTTTAAAACTTATCTATCTCTTCTATCCAAGCTGCATTCTTATTATAATTCCTTAGGCTGTCCCATAGCTGCATCCAGAACTGCATTGTTTCTTCTTTGTCAGGTATCAACTGGTTCATTGCAATCTCTCCACTGATGGATTGGTAGAAATGTTTCTGATTTGATTGAAATTAAAGATTCTGACTATATAGTATGCAATCTTCTTCGATGTAGCTGTTATTTGCTCTTTTATTATTTCCAGTGCTTCTTTAATCCTGTTTCCAGGTAATATTTCTTCTTAAGGTATTCTTTGGTTTTCTTATTCTTCAGTTTCTTTTCTTTAATCTGCTCTAACTTCCTGGTGTTTGATTTTAGCTTGCTGATCTTATTTTCGAGTTTGAAATTGTCTAGCTCTCATCTTTCTCAGAGGATGCAAACCCACAACTGTGTTAATGTAGTGCCCCAGGGAGTTCTTCAGTAATCTCTTTAATTTAATTTAATTTAATTTAATAATATTTGTATACCGCCCTTCTCCCTGAGGACTCAGGGCGGTTCACAGGGCAGAATAAAATACTAAATACAAACGTTAAAAAGAGATTAAATAATTGCCCATATTAAAACAGTTAAAATAGAATTCTAAAACACCAAGTTAAAAACTAAACCACCAAAAATAAAAAACCCCACCAATCCCCATCAGGCTAGGCCGGCTTGTACAAACAGAAAGGTCTTGAGATCGCGACAAAAGGAGCAAAGATCGGGCGCCATCCGGAGCTCTACCGGTAGCTGGTTCCACAGCTCCGGAGCGCCCACAGAGAAGGATCTCCCCCTGGGGGCCACCAATCGACATTCTCTGATCGGTGGCACCCTGAGGAGGCCCTCTCTGTGGGAACGCACAGGGCGCAGGGAGCTTGATGCCGGCAGCAGATGTTCCCTAAGGTACTCCGGCCCCATGCCATGGAGTGCTTTGAACACCGTTACCAGTACCTTGAATCTCACCCGGAAGACAACTGGCAACCAATGCAGCTCACGGAGCAGCGGTGTAACGTGGGAGTATCGGGAGACTCCCAACACAACTCTCGCGGCTGCATTCTGTACCAGTTGGAGCTTCCGGGTGGTCCTCAAGGGCAGCCCCATGTAGAGAGCGTTGCAGTAGTCCAGACGAGAGGACACGAGCGCATGAGTGACCGTGCACAAATCATCCCGGCTAAGATAGGGCCGCAACTGGCGCACCAGGCGAACCTGGGCGAAGGCCCCCCTAGTCACAGCTCCTACATGGTCTTCCAAGGTGAGCCGTGAATCTAGGAGGACTCCCAAGTTGCGAGCCCTATCTACGGGGGGTAATAGTTCACCCCCCATAGCCAGAGGTGGAATATCCGAATAAACCCGGGATGAAGGTATGCAAAGCCACTCAGTCTTGTCGGGGTTGAGTTGAAGTCTGTTCCTCCCCATCCAGACCCGAACCGCCTCCAGGCACCGGGACATCACGTTGAGGGCATCACTGGGGTGGTTTGGGGTCGAAAGGAAAAGTTGGGTATCATCAGCGTACTGATGATACCCAACTCCAAAGCCACGAATGATCTCACCCAGCGGTTTCATGTAGATGTTGAACAGGAGAGGCGAGAGGACCGACCCCTGAGGAACTCCACAAATGAGAGACCTCGCGGTCGACCTCTGCCCTCCTGCCAACACCGACTGCGAACGTCCCTGGAGATAGGAGGAGAACCACTGTAAAACTGTGCCTCCCACTCCCAGTCCCCTGAGACGCCGCAGCAAGATACCATGGTCGATGGTATCGAAAGCCGCCGAGAGGTCTAATAGGACTAGAACAGAGGAATATCCCGTCCCAAGCCCTCCAGAGATCATTCACCAGCGCGACCAATGCCGTCTCCGTGCTGTGCCCGGGCCTGAAACCCGATTGGTATGGGTCTAGATAATCCGCTTCATCCAGGACCAGAGGGAGCTGATGCGCCACCACACTCTCAACAACCTTCGCAAGAAAGCGAAGGTTGGAGACAGGACGAAAGTTGTTTAATACAGCTGGGTCCAAGGCAGGCTTCTTGAGGAGAGGCCTCACCACCGCCTCTTTCAAGACGGCGGGGAAGCTACCCTCACTCAGAGAAGCCGATATAACTGCCTGGAACCAGCTGCGTGTCCTCTCCCGGGCTGCATAGACCAGCCAGGAAGGGCACGGGTCCAATAAACATGTGGTGGTGCTCAGCCTCCCCATGATCCTGTCCACTTCCTCCGGAGTCACAGAATCAAACTCCTCCCAGGTGATATCGACAAGACCGCCTGTGTCCTGATCGTCAGACTCTGCCCAGTCAGAGTCCAGACCGGTCCGAATCCGAGCGATTTTGTCCGACAGATGTTGGTTAAACTCCTCGGCACGACCCTGCAAGGGATCCTCCCTCACCTCCTGATTTAGGAGGGAGCGAGTCACCCTAAACAGGGCGGCCGGGCGATTATCTGCGGACACGAAAAGGGTGGCGAAGTGGTTAGACCTCGCCTCCCTTATCGCAGCGAGATAAGACCTAATGTGGGCTCTTAGTCGCAATCGGTCGGATTCGGATCGGCTGGACCTCCAACCGCTCTCTAGGCCCCGTCTCCGACGCTTCATCTCCCGGAGCTCCGCAGAGAACCATGGAGCTCGACGAGATCTGCACCGGGTCAGGGGCCGCAGGGGTACAACTCGGTCAAGAGCCTCAGTGGCCGTCCTTTCCCAGGCTTCCACTAAGGCGTCTGCCGAGCTGTGAGCAAGGGAGGCAGGTGGGGACCCCAGCGCTGCCTGGAACCTCTGGGGATCCATTAAGCGTCTGGGGCGGTACCATTTAATTGGTTCCACACACCCACGGCGGGGGGTGGCAAAACGGAAGACCAGCCGCAGGAGATGATGATCGGTCCATGACAGGGGCATAATAATTGGAGAGCCCCCACCAAGATCATCTAACCACCGTCCAGATAAGAAAACTAGGTCAAGGGTGTGGCCTCCCTCATGAGTCGGTCCCGAAATTACTTGCGTCAGGTCCATGGCCGTCATGGAAGCCATGAACTCCCGAGCCAACTCAGATGATCCTCCCAGCGATGGTAGATTGAAGTCCCCCAAAACTATAAGTTTGGGGAACTCAACCACCAGCCCAGAGAGGACATCGAGCAGCTCAGGCAGGGCTGCTGCTGCGTGACTAGGCGAAAGGTACACCAGCAGCAAGCCCAACTGCGCACCAGGGCCGCATCTCAGAAAGAGAGACTCACACCCGACTATCTGAGGAACGGTGGCCTCCCGCGGACACAAGGTCTCCCTCATAACAACAGCCACACCCCCACCCCTACCCTGAGCCCGAGGCCGGTGCAGCACCCGGAAACCTGGTGGGCAAAGGTCGACCAGAGGAATCCCGCCCTCTGGGCCCAACCAAGTCTCCGTGATGCAAGCCAGGTCCGCCTGCTCACCCTCGACCAGGTCACGAACGAGAGGAGCCTTATTAGAGACAGACCTGGCATTCAAATACACCAGCCGGAGCTCAGGGGGCTGCACACCCTCACTCCCGGGACCTTGGGGTAGAGGCAGAGGGTCGGAGTGCCTCACCGCTTGTAAGCAGCGGAGAGGCCTTCCCTGAGATTGATACGGCCCTCTGCTCCTACATCTGCTGCCATTCCCTGATGTCGTGGGAATAGGTAGCCCCACGACCAGCCCTGGAGCCCCGGAGGTGACCGACCCCCGCTCCTCCCCTCTGCGATCTACATCGGCCCTAGCCAGAACAGCGGTAGTTGGATAGCCCCCCTTATCCAAACAACCAAAAGAACCCTCCCGCCTCCCTAACCCCCTAAAAAATTTTGACAGAAAAATAATCAGGGGCCTCTTATTAGGTCTACGTCGAAGGCCCCTACCCGTGCCCAGCCAACTCTCAGGGTCCCAATAAATGGGCCCTTCCTCGAGGTTATAATCGGCTGGCAAGGCGGGTCGCACCCAGGAGGGGGGAGCACCCCTGAGGGCGCACAAGTCCGTGGAAGAATATTTAAAGGAAGGCATAAATAAATAGCAGTCCGGATCGCAGGCAGTCCATAGATAATAGTCCATGAGGAGGATCTATTCAGAGAAGGAGTCCCAGGCCTCCGTCCAACCGCTGCCACTCAGCTGGATAAACCCCCCGGGCAGGCCTACCACCGTCCTCTCACGACGGCCACAGAGCCAATTCTCGGGGGGGATGGAAGTCTGGAGCAACCGCACTGGGTATGGCATGCCCCATAGAGCTCTCACCTCTAGGGGCAGCAGATGTAGATTCGGCCATACTCTCACAATGGCTAATACCCAGAGTTCTCTATCCTTTGGGGTATAAGGGGCAATACGCAATCGATTGTAAAAGCAGAAATAACAAGCAATCATAGTCAATTCTGATAACGGCCAAGTCCCCCGTTGTCCCGTCATTCCTAGAGGTTGTAACTGGCCACCAGTCCATAGGCCCTCAGTTCCATAATTATTAGGGCCTTCCAGACTGTGGTCAACAAAGATTGGCTCCCCCAGGTCCATTAAATTCCCCGGAGCCCCTTCAAAGTCCCGAGACACCAGCCAGATCACAGCAAGTGTATTGGGGGGCGCCGGTCTTCCAGAGTCCTTTGAAATGACCCAAGTCCACAAGGCTCCACTGGGCTCCACCGGGATCCACCGGCTAGCCCAGGAACCTTCAGGGCCATCAAAAACAATGGGGGTGCCAACCCATCTGGGATATGCAGAACCAACCGGGGGGCCGGCAAACCGGCCATAACGCCATCGCTGAGTCATCGAAGCCGCTGCCGCTGGGCCGCTATGGACACCGCCGCCGCCATCACCGTAGCCACCGGAACGCCGCCAAAGCCGCACACAATCCGGGGAGAGCCACCGCCACCGCCGATGAAAAAGGGCCAAAAAGGCCCAGGCGGCAGCGGGACAAACAGTCCGGTAGAAGCAGGCCAGACCACAACAATCAATGGTAAAGTGGCCCGAAAACGGCCCGGGAACAACGCCGCCACCGCCGCCGCCGTCGTCGCCATTAGAATAACCAAAAGCATCATCGATGCAGGCAAAAAGCAGGCAAGAAGCAGAGGCAGGCAAGAAAGCGATAGAAAAGGCGGGTCAAAGCAGCTCGCAAACAGCTCCATCGCCGCCGCCGCAACACCGCCGCCGCCAGCCGCCGGGAACTCCGAACGCCGCCGAAGAAGCCGCCGAAGAAGCCAAGACCGCCCGACATAGCCGGAAACTCCCGACAACCAGCTGAGCAGATAGCAACCCGACAGCCCAGCGAAACGCCGGTCAAGCTGGTAAAAACCTAACCAATTGCAGAATTTATCGCTGCCACCCTTCCCCCAACCCAGGGCATAAAGGAAAAAGCCCTGAGGGGCTCCTAAGACGCCTATCTTCTCGGACCTGCAGAGCTCAACCTCACACGGCCGCCCGCACGTCCGCCATATTGAAAAGAAGCTGGACTCTTGGACTGTCAATTACTTTATGACAGGTCTCTTAATAAATGCCAGAATGGATGCACTGTTTAGCCAAATATTTTAAAGTGCCCACACTTCTTATCACTGCACAATAAATGATGGCAATCTTAGTTTTATTGTTATATAGCCTTTAATAAAGTTTCATTGTGAGTGATATAGCTTGCTCATTTTTTGAATTACTCATACACTGATCATACAATAAAGCTGCCATCCTATATTCCCTCCTATAGAAATGCTATTGAATGTAATGGCAATAATTTCTTGATACAAATGCACATGTTTACATTATGAAGCAATTTTTCATCAGTTGGGTATATCTATTTTTTAGGATTGACTGGTGAAGGGGCTCTCTCTTCTACCTTGCTATGATGAAATAGAGAAAAGTACTGTCAATCAACATTCTCTACAATGTGAAAATCAGAAGGTACTTCTTTATGCCCTGTTGTTTTTTAAAAATAAATTGAAGCAAACCATGCACAATGAAAATGTGCTAAGTCCTAAGTATAATAGATTTACAGCATTTGGCAGAACCCAGGTGATCTTGATTAGGCTCCAAAAGGCTAAGCAGCGTTAGACTTGGATGGGAAATTATCAGGAAAGCCCAGTGCTATAGATTAAATTGGGAAGCCAAAAACATTCCAGAATTACTGCCACAACTCTGCCAAGAAAACTGTGTGGGTATAGTCATCTGAGTCAATTGGAAGTTCTTTAGTTCTTCATTTTCCTCATGTTTTCTGGGTTACCCTTAGAAAGTTAAGCCTCTTGTTTCTTGTTTCTTTCCAAATTAATCTGAAATAGTAGCCTTCTAAAATCAACTACAATTTTGTAAACCAGAAGATAGCCCGACAAATAATAAAGTTGAAATTTCAAAACAACAGAAATGTGTTAAAAATAACCAGTTTTTACATTCTGATATGAGCCAGCACTATGGTGTAATTGCAAAAAAAATAAGTCGAGTTTTAGACTGCATGAACATAAAGATAATTTCCAAATTGTAAGAAATAATAATTCCACTTTAAGAGTTCTGCTGCAAATATTCTACACTGATCAGATCCCCAAGGGTTCAGAGAAATTCAGGGCAATGAAAATGATCAGGGGACTAAAAGCAGCCCTATGAAAAATGAAGTGAAAGTGATGACTATGTTAATAAGTGATCACATGATAATGGAACAGAACAGAACAGAACAGAATAGAATAGAATAATTGGAAGGGACTTTGTAGGCCATTTAGTCCAAACCCCTGCTCAAGCAGGAGCCCCTACATCATTTCCGATAGTTGGCAGTCCAGTCTCTTCTTGAAAGCCTCCAGTGATGAAGCACCAACAACATCTGAAGGCAGTCTGTTCCATTGGTTGATTGTTCTCACTGTCAGAAAATTTCTCCTTATTTCTAGGTTAAATCTCTCCTTGAATAGTTTCCATCCATTATTCCTTATCTGGCCTTAGGTGCTTTCGAAAATAGGTTGACCCCCTCCTCTCTGTGACAGCCCCTCAAATATTGGAACACTGCTATCCTGTCTCCCCTGGTTCTTCTCTTCAGTAGACTAGCTATGCCCAGTTCCTGTAACTGTTCTTCATCTGTTTTAGCCTCCGGTCCCATAATCATCTTAAGAGGATCAAAGTCTGTTCTTCCTTATTCCAGACTTCTGAAGAGGAAATAATGGAGATAAGCCAAAGCAACAATTAGTTGAGCTGCAATGTGAATATACAAGTTATTTACCGTAGAAAGATTATTCAAGAATTAATACAGTTTGAAAGATATAATCATGCATAAAATAAATAATTGAATTATAGGATCTATGCTGACAGTTAAATTGTAACAATCCATAAATGAAATATTCTCTGGTAAAATTTCTGACCTCTGAGGATGGAATAAAGAATGTGTGTGAAGAAAATAAAAAGGGGTTTCAAAATGCTGAAAGAAACTTCCCCAGATATATTTAGAAGATCCCCTCAGTAGCCTCAACTCGTAATTCCTCACTAACACTGTTAATATGGCTGAAATCTCAATTTTAACTGACTGTTAAATATGTTACAAATAACGCCAGCAGTTTATTCCAGGTAAAACACCTAGTACTCTTGCAAGTGAAGGTAAATATACACATCCCAGGGTCCTGTCAAATCCTGCAACCCAGTTCTCTGAATAATATAAATACAAATATAGCAAAAATCATTAAGAAAATGAATATAAAGGACAAACAATCACCTGAGTTAAATTCACAGATTAAAAACCACTACAAGTACTTACAGCACACTACGATTTAAGGTGCATAAGGATACAAAAAAACACAATTTCTAATCTAAGATTGAATTATATGAAACAAATAGCAGTCAAATATTTCCAAATGAGACCAAATATTGTTCTGTGTATCTAAAATAATTCCCTTGGAAGCAAAGATTTATGTACTTCCTGTTCCATCATTGATTGTCTCTGTGCACCAGAGTGTTCTTTCTTCATAAGGGCCTTCAACCAGATAAACGTTGACTAAAGGGCTTTGTGTCCTGTCATCCATAATCCAGTGTTCCAGGGAGGTATGCCCCTAGAACAGGGGTGTCAAACTCAATTTCATTGAGGGCCACATCAGCATTGCGGTTGCCCTCAGGGGGCCAGGTGGGTGTGGCCTGGGTGGGTGTGGCCTACTGGGTGGGCGTGGCTAAAGTGTGTATGGCCTACTGGGTGGGCGTGGCCAGCTCTACCTCGTTCGCATCAAGGGTGCCTATGGGGGCCTGGGCAGGAGTGGGACAGATCTGAGGGTCTCTGGCAGAAGGAGGGTCTCTGGGCCAGGGCCAAGGCAGTGGGGGCCGTTCCCTCACTCTTTCCAGGATGGCTTCGCGGGCCACATGAAATCACTTCGTGGGCCGGATCTGGCCCCCGGGCCTTGTGTTTGACATGTCTGCCCTAGAAGCTGAAGGAATGCTGGGAACTATATGCCATATGGTTTTTCTGTTTTGTCATATGGTTTTATTTATTTATTTATTTATTTATTTATTTATTTATTTATTTAAATTTCTATACCGCCCTATTCCCAAAGGACTCAGGGCGGTTTACAGGGCAGCATAAAATACAATATAAAAATAATATAGAATTAAAATACATTAAATTAATTAAGCCCAATTAAAACAACATTTAGAAAGCTAAAACCCCTTCAGTCCAGGCCTGATAGATCGAAAAACCAGGTTTTCAGGTCCCGGCGAAACGAACGCAGATCGGGGGCGGTCCTAAGTTCCACGGGTAAATCATTCCAGAGGGCAGGAATTTATGATTGTCTATATTGTTTTATTAGTTGTAAGCCACCAAGAGTTGGTTTCAAAATGAACAGCTAGATAAATGCTTTTAAATAAATAAATATGCAGCACTGGAAATCCCACTGTAATCCCAATCACTAAAACCACTGTTCAGTTTTGTTTCAGTATAAATTGAATGCATTGATGGTAGGAGCATTCTGCCCACATAATAGAACCAAATATTTGA
Organism: Vipera berus; assembly: GCF_964194415.1. Taxonomy (NCBI): domain Eukaryota; kingdom Metazoa; phylum Chordata; class Lepidosauria; order Squamata; family Viperidae; genus Vipera; species Vipera berus. Next base: position 57,512,153 of record NC_138208.1, read on the forward strand.
AGTTCCTAGTTTCTAGGTCACTTTCATGACATGCCTTGAGACTCCTTATAGACTGATGTAAAAAAGTTTTAAAAGAGTAATTGTTAATGTAACAACATCAAGCCATGAAACTAGCAAACACCACTGCATCTTAGGGTGAATTTGCCTGGTGAAATTACCTGAAGAAATTACTTTGAAGAAACAGGTACAGAAAATGAATAAATAATAAAATAAAGTCATTGGACTAGAATACTGGATTCACGGCTCAATTTTGAAGATCATATAGGAGCCGTGACCAGGGGGGCTTTTGCCCAGGTTCGCCTGGTGCGCCAGTTGCGACCCTATCTGGACCGGGATGCCCTACGCACAGTCACTCATGCGCTCGTGACCTCCTGTCTAGACTACTGTAACGCTCTCTACATGGGGCTGCCCTTGAGGACCACTCGGAGGCTTCAGCTGGTGCAGAATGCGGCCGCGTGAGTTGTGATGGGGGTTTCCTGATACTCCCATGTAACACCTCTACTCCGTGAGCTGCATTGGCTTCCGGTTGCCCTCCGGGTGAGATTCAAGGTGCTGGTGATGACCTATAAAGCCCTGAATGGCTTGGGTTCGGGATATCTGAGGGAATACCTGCTGCCGGCATCAAGCTCCCTTCATCCAGTGCGATCCCACAGGGAGGGTCTTCTCAGGGTGCCGCCGATAAAAGATTGTCGGCGGATAACACCCAGGGGAAGGGCCTTCTCTGTGGGTGCGCCTGCCCTCTGGAACCAGCTGCCCGTGGAGCTTAGGACTGCCCCCAACCTCCGCACATTTCGCTGGGACCTGAAAACCTGGCTCTTTGAGCTCTCTGGCCCAGGCTGAGAATTTTTTAACTGGGGTTTTAATTCTAGGGATGATTTAATCTTTTTTAATTTGTTTTTAACTTTTGTATTGGTTGTTTTAAATGCCCTGTAAACCGCCCTGAGTCCTTTGGGAAAGGGCGGTATATGTTTAATAAAATAAAATAAAATAAAATAAATAAATAAATAAATACTCCAGAGAAAATATTAGAATACACCACATCAATAGACAATTTGAGTAGCATTGAAATTAATTAAACAGCACAGAAACAAAGATAAAATCACACTACTATTAAAACTAGAAATTAACAGTAGAAGGATGTGTGATAGACCATAACAATGACAAAATGTAAGACAACTCCCTTCATAAGAAGTTTGAATATCTAGCTAACTTCAGTAAGCAGCATTTTTTTTCCAAATCAGACTTGATTACTTCTTTTGTGATACAATGTATATTATGGCCAGCTGTACAAAGGTTTCTTATTTTTAGGAGAGTTACGTAAAATCTTATGCAGCAGTGGGTGACAAAGGTTTTATTTATTTCACATTATTATCTGTTGACTTTGAAGGCCTAAGTACTGAAGAGATGGAGCAATAGTTAAGTCAATGATTAAATGGATAAAATAAGCATATACAGTAAATGTTTAAAAGAGATTTTATGTTACATTTATTTTTAAGAGCCATAAACATTTTTATCCTTGAAGACAAAGCTAACATTCTGTACAATATTCCTTTTACTTTTTAACACATATGACATACTACCACTATCATATTTAATTCCTAATACCAGTAATTCATAAATTATAAATTAGATTGCAAACAAAATGTCTTGCAAATATACATTGTGACCATGTGTACAGCACTGAGAGAGGAGAAACTCATAAAAACCCTGAGAAACAGCTGATATCAGATGTAATGAACAAGGAATGAAAGAACATAATGAGACCAGTAATTTATAGAAAGCGCCATCTGAAACAAAACAGCCATTTATTTTAAAAGATAATACTATGATAGGATTTGGAATTCACCTGATACTTAACAAACTACTCTATTCTTTTTCCATATGAATGCAATTAGAGTGTAAAAGCAGACAACATTTCCAGAAGGTAAAATAATAGAGGGATGTTTCAAAATGATAGGAATGATATATGCCAAAATATTTTTTAAAATGTTATTTTGATATATAATTTTGATTTGAGTTCTATTCCAATGTATTCCATTTTATCAGTTTACATATCAGAAAGAAACAGGCTTTAATGTTATCAAGCTAAATTTCCCCCTTGTCTCCCCATATGCTAACAGGTGTGTATGTGTGGGTGGAGGTGTATATATGTGTACATGGATTTCATTCATAAAATTATGAATTGTATAGATTTATGAGGAAGTAGCTCTATCTATTAAGATCTGTTCTCAGTGCCAGTTATTAGAGATCATGTCCTGTTGACACTGGCATTTAATTGGTAACTATGTTTTGGAATACATTTCAGAATATTTAGATTACAATTACAGCTAAATAGATTTATAGGCATAAACATAGCTGCTCTATTTCTGGCACTTTTCTGCCTTTTTCAATACCTGGAATTCCACTTGGCCTTGATCTCATACACCTTTTGGTTGTCTCATTCAAAGAAGCAAAAGCTAGCATTTGTCAATATACTTTTTAGTTACTGCCCAATAAGAATCTTCAACCAATCACGATTAGCAACATATCCTGCCCAGGAACTGTGCTGTATCCAGTTTTATAAAGTTTCTGTATTTCAAGCCCATTTATATAGAGCAGGAAAGAAAGTACTGTTAATGAGTAAACTTTGTCTACTGCAGCAATGAGTCAATGAAGAGAGGAGAAGTCAGCTAAAGTGGTCATGTTTTCACTGAACAATCCTGTGAAAGTGAAAAACAAAACAAAAATGTTCCTGTTGAAAAATCATTAGGAGTTTCAACTGATGCAAAACCGCCGATTCTATGAACAGAGCAAGATATCAGGTGTAAGTTGCTATTTACTAATGCTTATAGTTTGGATAAGTCATACTTTTGAGTGCATCGTTTTCTGCAATTTCATTCATTTTGTCTTATTGGAAGCTTTGATTAACAGATGATTTTGCAATAAAGTGAAAAACAGGGCATTATTATTTATTTTGTGTGTGACATAGGACTCCTTTTTTAACAATTAGAATTTACGTTAATTTGTGGGGAATAACAGCCAAAGCACTGGTTTTCCCATTGTCAAAATATATTGATAATTGATTAAATATTAAATAATAATTACATAAACTTTCAAGTTGGCGTATGATAATTTTTTCATTAAATTTAGCAAGTGTGCTGATGAAATTTGGTATTTGTTTTATATTTCTGCTGCAGATCCCAAAATGTGAAGTTTTGCCATGGTGTGTATTATGAAAGAAAAAAACAGAAAAAATTAATTACTGTAGATTCACAAGCATAGGATCTTGTGTAACTGACAATATGTACTCCAGTAGAGAAAAAGATGGAACAATACAAAATCACGTTTCTGTATTTTCTTAGTATTAATTTTATTGGCAAAAGTGGAATGAATGTTCTTTATTATAATAGCCACCTCCAACTCAACGGTTCTGATATTCCTTTTCTTTTCCTCCAATATTTAAAAAAGTACTAGTGAGAATTTAACGTTAATATAACTAATTACAGTGCTTTTTTTGTAAAAGAAAAAGGTGCCGGAACTCACACATGTCATACAACCCGCCTTGCCTACCCTACAAGGTTCCATCCAAAAAAGGTGCCGGAACTCTGTTCTGAGCGTTCTATGAGAAAAAAAGCCCTGACTAATTACCTCATTATCGCTGTTCATTATATGCTTTTATTTCTCTTTCAAGAGGAAATATAAAACTTTTATGTATTTACATTAGTTTCTTAGTATAAATGTTTTTCATAGAATCTCTTGGCCGGCATTGATCTGATAATTATCACATAGCCCTGAACCTGCCAGTGCAATTACTTTGTTTGATAAAGGGGCACATTTAATTGGATGTAAAAATGCTCCAAAAGAGTGTCATTCTTTATTCACTAGTTTCTCATGAGGTTTATCTTACTTTAAAATAAAATTTAAAATATGGGCAACAGCACAACACCATACATAGAGGCTGCAATAAAATATCAGAACACAAATGAAGCCAATGATTGTAATGCTCAGTACATCTAAGACAGTGGGTCACCTTAAGTACAGTAGCCACTTATTACCTTATCTAATAAATGTTTTAATGCAAATGGATACATTGTTGAATATTTCTATCCAAAGATAAAAATATGAATTAATTTGATTGCATACTCTAACAATATTGACTGACATTTCAATAAATTTATAGCTGATTTGGCTTTGGTTTGACATAATTTGTGGAGCCAGCCAAGGGAGATTAATTCAATTAATAGTGGTGAAACAAACCAGAATGCAAACTCAATTAATAAGAATTTGGCATCACTTCCTAGTCAAAAGCCATAAAGATTCATACATGGAAAGCAATAGAAAGCTTGCATAGAGATAAATAGTTGTGCAAAGAAAGTTAGATTCTCTTATGTAAACAGTATTAACAAACAATTGTGTAATAATACAATTGTAAATTTTAATTTGATAATTTTAATATAAAACAGCTGTACATGGCCAAAGTAGTATGTTGTAAATCATGTGTCTTCAGATTTGTGAGGTTTACATCTCCCAGATGTTTTCCCAAGATTGCAAAGGGATTGGAATTGTAGTTCATATACAGCTAGAGATGCAAGACTGAAAGAGTCTTGAATATGGCAGTACTAATGTCTAGTGAAATATTTTGCTTATGTAGAAATGACCAGTTGAATATATTAGGCTGTCAAGTAAATATTCATAGAATTTACTTGATCAAGAATCAATAAATATATATCTTGGAATTATTTTCAGAATATTTGCTAATTTATTGTTTACCCTGCCTTTACCATTGTAGATAAAGATAACGGACATGATCAAAATGTATAAATATGGTTGAATTGCTCTCTATAATACATAGAACATAATAATATAATATTAGTTGATATATTCCATTTAGCTTATGAGTAGATTTTAGAGGGATATTGTTATTGGTACTTTGTATGTAGTTATGTTAAAGGGGAGTTAAAGCACATTATGAATTTGGTTAATTGTATATTATGCATAATTTTTATTTAGAATATGATTATTATAACTATAATCCTGTATTTAGCTCTGGGAAGTGGGGGGGGGAAGTGGGCGGGTTTGGGGTGGGGGGGATTTGGGGATATATTGTAAAATCTTGTTTTTGTAAAACTCTTTAATAAAAAAAATATATTAGTTGATATACATAATACTGGAAATGTCAGATAAATATTATAAGAACAGAGCCTGTGAAGAGTATGTTAGATTATATCTCAGTTCAGACATTTTAATGTCCACCACAACAGTTCCAGTAACTTTATATTTTCTAGTACATTGATGTTTTGCCGTGGTACACCTTAAATACAGTAGCCTATAGATGAAGGCTAATAAATGCAATGAATATGTAAGTTTGTTCAAAGTGTAAAATACTTCAACCAAAATATGAATCTCTTGAAGCATGTTATACCAGTATTGACTAAGCATCTGATGAAGTAAGCAACAGCTCCTGAAAGGTTATTATTTTTAAATAAAATGTGTCAGAAAAAGTGCTACCAAATTCCTAATTTTTGGTTATCATTGTCAAACAGCTTTCAACACTGTCCACAACAGCAGTAATTGAGAATGCCTTCATGGATAATGGCATATGGATTGTGGATGGATAAAAGACTTTATGAATATCTGACACTAGTGCTTTCCAGTATGAGTTTAGGCAAGTGTATCCATTTTAAAAATGGGAAAACTCTTAGTATGAAAACGATCACATTCTATTATTACATACTGGGGATGATCCACATGGAAGAATGTAAGGCTTGTTTTTGTTTGCTATCAAGTCTTTACCAAGGATCTAAGAATTATTAAGACAGACTCAAAGAATATAAGGTAGTTCCAAGCAGGGTGGGGTTTTTTGGTGGTAAAAGTAACATCTGATAATATAAGATATGCTTGAACTATTGGTCCAAGGGCTCCAGTCACAACTGTTATAACAATGGATTTCTTTTTCCATAAGCATTCAACTTGGATCAGCAAGTCCCAATATTTTGTAATTTTTTACTAATAATATTATTTGTTGTTAGGTTTCATCACTGTTTGCAAATCTTACATTAAAGATTCAATGGCATTGGAGATGAACTTGATCAACCATCCCCAGCTATCTTCAGCAGATGGATTTTCTCTTTCTGAAGGTCCTAATTTATTTGGTAAATCAGAACTTACATTAATAGCAATACAATATTTATAATGTTGAAAGAAAGCTAAATAGTGGTTAAGGCATCAGGCTAGAAAGCGGGAGACAGTCAGTCTAGTCCCACCTTAGCCATGAAAGCCGACTGGGTGCACTTGGGCCTGTTACTCTCTCAGCCCAATCTATCACCCAGGGTTGTTGTTGTGAGGAAAATAGGAGGAGGAAGAAGGTGTGTTGGGTATATTCGCCACCTTGAGTTATTTGTAAAAAATAATAAAGGTGGTAAATAAATAAACAAACAAACAAATGAATGCAGTTCTCTATCATTTTAACCAATTGACTATTTTTTGAAATGTCTTCAATTAGTTTTTAGTGATGCTATAAAATGAATGAATAATAACACAGTAAATAACTAAAGAAAATTAAAGAAAATAAGGTGATTCAGTGGTAAAGCACACTATTAATGCAGCAGGAGAACACATATGCTGTATAGAAAAAGATCCCAGCTTGTGTCCTTCACTATAAAGTTCCTGTCTGAAATCCTGGATAGCAAGTATCAGTCAACGCAGGCAGTAGGGAGATAAATGTAGACAGTGCTTTGTTCAATGTAAAAATGGTTACATTAGCTCAAATAAGGATGTCTAATAACTGAACATTCAAGAATTCAGACTCCCCAGCTGTTCAACCATTCTGTGGTTCTTGGTGCTCTTTGAGTTTGGTGGGGTTTTTGCAGACATTTTGTTAATGTTACCTGATTTGGCAATAAAACGTCTGCAGGAAAACCACCAAGTTCAGAGAGCACCAAGACTCCACTGGTATTTAACCCTGAGTTAAATCCTGAGCCACAAGTATTCTCTTCTATCAATTCTGTGGTTCAACCAATTCTATTTCTTGACTCTGTCCAAATGTCTTTCTTTCCCCATCATTCAGCAACATTTACATTTAGTCAAACTATTTATTGTGTGAGAAATTCATAAACTCTTGTGTAGGTTTGTTTTTGTTTTGTTATGTTTTTGTTTGAAAATATACTTATAGACAGTGCTTTTTTTGTAAAAGAAAAAGGTGCCAGAACTCACACATGTCATACAACCCACCTTGCCTACCCTACAAGGTTCCATCCAAAAAAGGTGCCGGAACTCCGTTCTGAGCCTTCTATGAGAAAAAAAGCCCTGCTTATAGATGAAAGAATGTGGTGATCTGGACTGAAGTCTTGATGATGGAGAAGATAGGAGGAGGCGTTAACCATTTTTCCTTTGCAATTCTTCTGCATTCTTTGAATGTCTGTATTATTTCTGCTCTCTGCCTCTTCCCCTCATCTGTTTATCTCTCCATTTTCTTCATAATACTTCCTTTAGTCTATCTGTCACCGCTTCTCTGTTTTCAGCTGTCAGCATATAAGGGCATCCCATCAACTTAGCCAAAAGATAAGAATAGATGGGGTTTTGCAAGCAATGAGCAGGTGACATCAGGTTTTAGAATAGAAAAGATTTTCTGAGACAGTGTATAAAATACAACCCATTTCTATATATATTGCTTTAGGTATACAACTGGTATTTTTATATAATGAACAGTAAAATGGTTCAAGTAAATAGTATTTTTTTTCTTTCATATATTACATTGTTAGTGTTATTGGGACATATGTGTACAACAAATAAGATACATAGTAAATGTATAGTAAATCTTTGGATATATTTGCCACGGTGATCAGTAACTTCCCAGTATTCCTCACCATGTTTTTCTGAATGCTGATGCTTTTTGGTAGGAGTTAATTTTTCCCTCACCTTTTGTCAGTGGCAGACAGCTAACATGTTATATTCCCACATGGCAGCAGATCACTCAACTTGTATTCAAAACCATTAGCCAATGAGATGAGAGGAGCACAGCTGGTGGTAGGACTGCACTGCACAAAAAGCTGATTGGCAGTAGAAACATATTGATGGCCAGCAACAGCATAAAGCATTTGGCCAACTTGAGACATGCTGGAAAAACCCCAACCCACTCCACAATTCTCTTGCTTATAAACATGCTTGAATCAACTTATTTATATTTTTAACACAGAGGTGATTTTCCCAATACATCTCTTATCTTGGGGGGAGAGGGAAGAATAACATGTGTTTCCCCATGAGGCAAAGAGCAGTCCTTCTCTAGAAACATCTCTGGCAAATCCAAGAGGAAAACTTAATTTGATATCAAACAGTCGACCTATTTACAACACTGTCATACTGACTTGCTGACTGTTACATGAGGCATCTTGATTCCCCAAAGCAGTTTCCTTGCCTTAGGTCTAGAATAAGTTTTTATATAGATTTACCATTGTGAATTATAATATATTGGTTGATTGGCTTATTTTATCAAGCAGTATTTTTATACTTCATTATAAAATATGCTGATCCATAAGAAATAATACAGCAGGCAAGCCTTGTTATGAATGCTTCTTCTGAGAGCAAATTTTCTAAATTTCAACCATTTGTCATAGCTATTTTCTCAACTTATTTCTCATAATAAAGTTAATCAGTAAACCGTGTAACCTCTGCCCTACTGTTTCCTTGGCTGGTCTCAGAGGAAGTTTTATGTATCATTTGTGATTAAGGTTTTGGAAGTTAAGGAAGCAGAAGAGAAACTATATAACAAAATTTTCAGAAACTCTATTTAAATTATCAAATTGGTTTGCTCTTAAAAGGTAAGATATCATTCCAATTTACTCATTTATTATTCTTAATACTAGATAAGATCATTTTTAGTAGTTATAATGGCACCGTGCCTAGACATTGATATTTATGACCTAAGATATCCAAATACTATTCTTTTTATATGTATAACTAATTCAGCTTGGAACTATCTAGTGAGCATTTTCTTAGTCTACATAATAATTTCTAATATGGTAATTTTGGTTCTTCTTATTCTTGATTTGTGGTAGACCAATCTTCTCCTTCCTGGTGTCCTCCAGATGTATTAGACTACAGCTGTCATCTTACCCCAATCAGCATAGGTAAGTTGAAAATACGCTAAAACATATAGATTATTTGGTTTGCAAAATAATATTAATAACATTAAGACTTATGTATATTAACTTCTGTAAAATAAGAATTGATAATATAACATTACAATTGTGGATAATATTGTGATTAATAAGGAACAGGTTTCCCCTGTCCAGTCATTTCTGACTCTAGGGAGTGGTGCTCATCTCCGTTTCTTAGCCAAGGGAGTCAGTGAAGAGACCTCCATGGCCATGTAGCCAGCATGACTATATGCCAAGGCATCCAGAATGCTGTCCCTTCCCACCTAAGTGGTACCTATTTATCTACTAGCATTTGGATGCTTTCGAACGGCTAAGTGGGCAGGAGCTGGGGCAAGTAATGGGAGCTCACCCTGTTGTACAGCACTCAGGTCTTGAACCTGGGCTGTCAGCTTTCCAGCTGACAAGTTCAGCATCTTTAAAAACACTGAGCCATTGCACCTCCATATTGTGATTAATACTACTATAATTATTGCAATATTTATTTGATTTTAAAAGGACAGCCAAGCTCATTTACTAACTGGGGGAAATTAGAGTTCGTTACCTAATTTTCCTTTAATGAATTAATGTACCAGTAACATTTAATGGTTCTTTAGAAATCAGTCAATCTTTCTTTTGTAGTCCATGGCTTACGTTTAAAAAGTGTTCTTTGTGTATGCAAATGATGTAACAAAGACTTAAAATTTTAAATATGTTGTTTTTGTCCCCCAAACTAAAATTGATATATCTATCCTGACAAATACCAGCCTTATATTCCTTCAGTCCTACTCTGCTGAAAACTCCTCCTATCTGTATAGCAGAAAAGAAAAATAATTTAAGATAATTGTAAAAACAATTATTGTATCATCTATTTATTGTGTTTTCAGAACAATTTTACTCATTCATTTGACCATAGTTTATTTAAATAACCCAATGTTTGTATGACATACTGATTATAATTTAAATACAGGTTTGATCTTCATTCTATTCTAAAATATGCCTGGGTTAGTTTGTGAGAAAATCTTGGAAAGGAAAAACAGAGGAAAAGTCTACGAAGATCAGATCAGAAATAATCTGCTTTCATGTTGCAGGAATTTGCATATGTTAATCCTTGTAATGCCACTATGTAACATTTATAATTATTGAATTTTTTTACTTAGCAAAGCTACTAGTTTCAATCTTTTTAAAGTATCAGATAAATTCAAGGATGACAGAGAGAGATCTAAAAACATTAATTATTTAGTAAAAACAAAATGTTCTATTAGCTGAATCAAATTGCAGTCTTCATTGAAAAGAAAAAATAACTGTAAAAAAGTAGTAATTTCAGATTTTCAGCACTGTAGTTTTAAAATAGTTCCTATAAATGTTTATGAAAAATGAATACAGCAACTGTTTTTGCATTTTCACTAGAAACATTTAATCATAAATTCAAACTCATTGACTCTGTCCACACAATACAAGTCAACCACATTGGAGTCTGACAATATTTATACATGGTTTTGTCAGCAAAAGTATTCATGCAGTTTTAGCAACTGGCAATTCAATATTTAGAATCAAGAGCTAGATGGACACACAACCATTTTTACTCCACTATGTAAATATCTTTGGGGTAGAATGGGGACTGACAAGGAAAGAGAGAGGCTTTTCTTTGGAAAGCTCAGTAGCCTCTCACCTAGGGAGGGGAGGAGACAAGAAAGCAATCTCCATTGTATCTTTCCCTTTTACTTTAAAGAGTGCCTTGAAAAGAAGGCCTCTGAAGAGTGGGGAAAAGTTTCATATGCGGTATAGTTGTTCCCCAGCCCCTATCATAGTCCTACAGTCCATCGCTAATTGGCATGTAATTATAGTCCCCTCATCTGGCATACATGTCTTCTTCCTGCATACAGTTTATATATACACCCAACCAAATCTAAAAAGAATTAGCATGTCAAGTTAATTATTTTTTAAAATGTATGTTGTAGATTGTTCGCTTTAGAATAGTGGCACCCAACCTTTGGGGCATCAGGGACAGTTCCACAGAGAGAGGTTTTTCCATGGACCAGATGGGAATGGTTTCATGTGCTGCCTGCATCCCACGGATGGGGCTTTACTTATTTACGTGGCCAAGTTTCTGGAATGCCGCAGCCCGGTGCCAGTCCACAGACCAGGGGTTGGGAATCCCTGCTGTAGAATTTCAGTTTAATTGACCACTGAAAGAAGATATCTACTAATGCCAAATGTTATTAAATTCATATCTGTCATTTTCATCAATATGCATAATCTATATAATCATATAATTAACATAACTCCTGCCATATTCAGTAAAAACTCAATATAAAGCACAACACCCTTATTTAATCTATAAAATCAGGGGCTGTCTGAATGAAGTAAGCACCCATTACATATCACAAATTCATTAATCCGAGCTCTTACTATAATTAGACCCATCCAAGCACATTTAGCAAGCTCAGCTCAGATGATTGAATATTAATATACACTGCAAGGATGTACAAGAAGAAAAAAATGGCAATGATTATTTTTGGTGAAAATAACTGTTCCTGGAATATTGACTTAGAAATATATCTTCTGTTGTTATTGAGGTATACATCCGGATCCAATGATTTCTGCAGCGAAAGATACTGATTTGTCATCCTACTCACAGTACAACACTATGCATTTTTGCCCAATGCAGCCTCCAATCTCTTTACCATCTTATTATTCAAGTTTTAATCTTTATCCTCAACAATCTGAAGAATGGCACTCCCCTGTAATGTACGAACTTGGAAAAATGCCTTCTAATCACTTACAAACCAAGGAGACAGATCTGGTAGATATTCCTGTAGCCAAGAAATCTCGGATGGGTCTACTCTCTGGAAGAACAAAAGATAAGGAGCTGTGTGTTGTCTGTGGTGACAAGGCCTCTGGGTACCATTATAATGCCCTGACATGTGAAGGCTGCAAAGGTAGGACACATGTTTAAAAATAGAACAAACTATTTATATAGAATTCATCTACTTAACCAGAGATAGAGCCATTGTCCAGATCTTCTCAACCTTGACAACTTTAAGATATATATACTTCAAACTCCAGGATTCCCTGGCCACCAATTCTTTCAGAATTCTAGGAACTGATATCTACATAGCTTAAAGTTGCCAAGGTTGAGAAATACTTTTTAGATACAAGTCTGTCAGTAGTATTACTATAATAAGATTCTGTGATTACAGATAAGTCAACTGATGGAATGATATGACAAGATCATTCACTATTTAGCAAAGGCTTCAGAAGGAAGTTTGCTTCACTGTCAAGTCACAAGGGCACAAATCTTATAATTTCTTTCACTAGAAGGATTTTCAGTGCATTTATTTTGCTAGGACTAGAAAATTTTCTTACCTGGAATAGCTTTTGTATTTAATATTATGCAATAACCTGATACAGCTATCTACTCCATTGTTCAAACAAGTGAAAGATTGAGAGATGTGTGCTCCATGTGTGACATTGTTCTATGCATATATATAGAGACATTGTTAGAAATAGCACTCTGTAACAAAATGTTAAATGTTTGTTAAGCATTCAGAATACACTTGCTTAGTCCTAGACACGGGACAAATCTTATTTCCTGTTTCAGCCTAGCCCAAGGCCATCTACAGGCAGTAGCCACAGCAGTGGCAGCTCATATTTGTGTAAATTTTTTGGCTTGCTAACAAAGAATCGATCTCCCTTTATTCTTTGTTAGCAAGCCAAAAAATTTACACACAAACACACACACACACACACACGTATATATGTGTTTGTGTGTAAATTTTTTGGCTTGCTAACAAAGAATAAAGGGAGACTGATTCTTTGTTAGCAAGCCAAAAAATTTACACAAATATGAGCTGCCACTGCTGTGGCTACTGCCTGTAGATGGCCTTGGGCTAGGCTGAAACAGGAAATAAGATTTGTCCCGTGTCTAGGAAACGACTAGGAAACGACTAGCACGCATGTGCGGGGGAACCTTTACCTTTTACCTTTTTATAGTCAAAGAAGTAACAGCAGATTGATCTGATAATAACCAATTTGTTAAGATAAAATAAATCTGAACTATCAGGATGTTAGGTAATGAATAGAGATAGTTCCTCCCTGCCTTTGCATGATAGATTCAACTATAAACCTTATTTAGTGAACATGAATGTGCATTAATTTACTGCTTAGTTGGGGTTTGTCTATGGAGACTCTCAACCATCCAGTTCATGCTTGTTCAAAAGTGCTTTTTTTTTCCAAAAGGCAATCGGATTTTTTTTAATTTTTAGCCACAATCAGACAGGACCACATATTTGAAACTATGTACCAAAAATGAGGAGTTATTGTGGCTGGAATGACAGAACACACTAAGCCAAGACCAACTAATTACATTGCAATACAACATGTAAGCCAAGCTGGTTCAAATAGCATGATAAAATACCCTGACTTTGGTGCAGTCTAGCCTGTTACTCGTCCCAGCTTCTGCCAACCTAGCAGTTCGAAAGCACATAAAAATGCAAGTAGAAAAATAGGGACCACTACGGTGGGAAGGTAACAGTGTTCCGTGCGCCTTTGGCGTCTAGTCAGGCCAGCCACATGACCATGGAGACGTCCTTGGACGAGTGCTGGCTCTTTGGTTTTGAAACAGAGATGAGCCCCTAGAGTCGGACACGACTAGCATGCATGTGCGGGGGAACCTTTACCTTTACTGTATCTACTCCAGCCTAGGTGGTTGGTAAATGATGGCTTATGGGTTAACAAAATATGTCAACTTGACTATAATTTAGCATGACATATGAACCCACTTAGAGGATAACAGAATATGCAGCATTTGAGAACTAACTGATTATATTCAAGTTAGAAATTCGGCCTAGATAAAACGTTTACTGTGATCTATAAACACATTTTTCTAATTAAAAGCATCTTAGGTACGTGATATTCATATAGAAATCATTTTAGTATTGGTTTTAAATCTGAAATATTATTCTGCATACATCATCAGGTTTCTTCAGAAGAAGTATCACTAAAAATGCTGAATACAAGTGTAAAAATGGAGGAAACTGTGAGATGGACATGTATATGAGGAGAAAGTGTCAGCAGTGCCGTCTACAAAAGTGCAAGGCAGTTGGAATGCTGGCAGAATGTATGTATACAGCTATTTTCACTGATTTCATTTTAACTGCAATTTAATTGTAGTTTGTTTTTATACTATAGGGGCTATGGATAGTTAGGAAAAGATAATATGGTCTTTGAATTCACCCATTCAGGAAAAAAGTGAAGATCAGATTCACTGTTGGTATTGTACTTAACTAACGTTAGACTTATCATAGTATTTTATTAAAATTTACTTTCTTGGCATGTGTTGTGTTTTGTAAATATGCAAGTACAGGATTCAAGCTGTTTGGTGTTTCCTATTAATAGCTTCAGTTATTTTAGCATAATTGCAGTATCAAACTAGTTTAAGCTCATACCGGAAATTAATCTATTCTGAATTCTTAATATACCTCTACAATCTGATCACAAGATGCTATATCAACTCTTATGCTTTGTAGAAAACAATAGACTTTATTAGCATTTTGGAATTAATGAAAAAAATTATAGTATAATTAACCCCTTTATGCTGTTAATTTAAAAGCAAAGATCTTGCTTTATGCTCTCTCTGCCCTCAGTGCACAAGCAGGCAAACAAATGAGGCTGCCATGATGGTCAGACCCCTTATTGAATCTGTAAGCCTGCAATAAAAATAAACTTTCTTAAAAATAAAGTCAGGTTTTTCCTAGAGAAAGGGGAAATGTGTTTATCTTCAGGATTACCCGTAAATGTATTTTCAGTACTATGAGTAATTTAGTATCTGATAATAAAATAATCAGAAAAAATAGGGCAATGTAACTAATGCTGCCCAAGGAAATGGAAACTCTCAAACCAGCTAGCCATTTTCTCAGATAGTCTTGAGTGAAGCAAAGGCCAATAATAAGGCACTGTGACTTAAATCTCCCTCTGAAATGGAAACTTGTACTTTGTTACTATGAGAGTCATATAACTTATAATTTAAACATAAGCAGATTCTTGTAAAGTACAGGAATGAGGACATCATGCAAGTTGTAACTACCTTCAAATAAGGAGTGGTACTGTTCATTTTTAATTTAAAAACAACCTTCAAGGTTTGCAGGATAGTTAAACTTGTAACTTTTTTGTAAATTGTCTTTAAGCAAAATGATCTCTCTGAAATTAACATTACCTTGGACTTTGAGCCTTTACTCATAAGACAATACTGCAATTATTCCTGTAAAATGTTGCTATACTGCAAAAAAGAGGGCAATCTTATGGTTTTTATTACTTTATTTGTGCATTCCTGAATCATGATGATGTAGTGATTACACATCATGTTTTTGTGCAGTTAGAGATACGTTTCTAATTCAAGAGGTAGAAAGCAATCCTCACTCAAATCTGGTTCACACTTTGTTGGAAAGGCAAGCTTGTCATTGGAAATAATTCTGAGATTTTATTAAATAGCTTAGAAGGATGTATGTCTGTTCTTGTAATAGTAATAATAATGATAACTTTATTGTCACTTTGAATGTACACCAATCGGCATACATCAAAATGAAATTTCGTTGCATGCAGCTCTCAAAGGGTCACCACCTCTGATATATACTCCTTGTTCGGGGCCCGCTCAAATTTCACATTGTCCATTTTAGTCTCTAGGGAGTGAACGATGGCAAACAGGACAGAAGGAAATGGGGCTCCATGTGGATTTATTGTATTATTAATACAATAGGATTTATTGTATTATTAATACAATAAAACAAAACAATACAGTAAAAACTGGAAAAAATCTAATACAATAAAACCATTTGTCAGATATTTGCTGGTCTGAAGATAACGGTACTGTTATTTAGAACAAGAGATATCCATCTGAATACATTAAATAAGCTATCTGGCCCTGGTTTATGTATACCATGTGTTTTCTGATTCATGGATATACAGAAATGTCTTTTTCCTCTAGTATATGAAGCAACTGTCACCCTTTGGTAGTATTCATAATGTGATTTACATTAAACACATCTGGAGAATACCAGTTTGCTAAGGGCTCGGTGCTGAAATGATCAAAGTCAGCACTAAGCCTAGTGCCTATGTTGTGATTATAAATGCCATTTTAATCTTTTGAGATATCATGTGGAATTGTTATTTTAATCCCTTAAATTTCCTCTTTTTCTGTAATAAAGGAAGTTTGATTTCTGTGGTGCATGATTTTATAATATACAGGATATTAAAACTGTTCATTGCTGAATTAAGCATTTTTGTAGATATCTTCCTCAACAATATTTAGCCTCTTTTCTTCATTCTCCCAGGTGAAAAAAAATTGTATATGTATACAGACACAAAAGTATTCCATTTGTTATGATTGCTATAGCCCTGCATCATCATTTACCTATTCTTGGACAGCAATATTTTATCTTCTTAAACTGATATAGTAAGATTGAATTTTTAATATTCTGAGTAGAGAAATATGTTCACTGAAGTTGGCTATATTACTTTGAACAATTGTGATAGATGGGAGGGAGGAATTACGTAGATCCAGCCTTGGCAATAACTTTACAAATTTATTTCCACCACCACATTCCAGGTATTAATAAAAATAATGAAATTATTATTATTATTAAATGCTGAAATAATGCCAATAAGTGAATATCTCCTCAATTTTTTCTGAGAATGTATGTAATATGTAGAATTAGCTCTTGATTTCTACCCAGCTATTTCAAACTGGGTCTGTCTATCATGGAAAAATACTTCTGGGGAAGCAAATTTGCCTTTCTCTCTATAGCCTCACATAGCTGGTCCATCCAGGAAGAGACTTTCATCAGACAAGAAGGTGATTAACTTAACAAAAACTTCCTCCTCCTGTTTTTCCTCAGAGTGATAAGAAGCATCCAGCAGCATTTGGGGACATATGATCCTAGTTGCCAAAGTAACTTTGTCTAGGAATGCATGTAGTTGCATCCACTCCTGGACAAGTTTACCTGAACATGTGAATTAATAATAATAATAAAAAAGATGGAGATTGTAATTATACATGAGCCTTTATTTGTTACTTTTGGGATTACCAACATGGATAAGTGTCAGTTGTACAAATTGTAAGTATTCATTTTCTCATTTTCAGGTTTGTTAACTGAAATCCAATGCAAGTCAAAACGACTAAGAAAAAATACATCACAGCGCCCAGATGAGACTATTAGTGAAGATCCCGAGAGACCTGACCTTAAGGAAGTGTCATCTACAACTAAATTCTATAAGGTAATAAAATTACTGTAGCATCTCATCACTCTATAGTTTGATACATCTAGTAAGTATGGCAGACTGAATGAGAATTCTGACCAGCAAATTTCTATTACCTTATAGAAAGGTGAGCTTTTAATAATGCAAATAAATAAGTCTTCTGTTTGCTGGAATAAACCATATAACTGTAAAAATATAATTTAATATTATTTATGTGCAAAAGTATCATTGATGGCCTTGTGAGTATATCAGTTTATACTATGATATAATCAGTTTCAGTGTGGTGATCATCCCTGAATTTGGCAAAATATTGTTTATTTAGTTCTAACCTTGGTCATGGTATGAAGCTAGCCTATTGAAGCTAGCCTAAATCAATTATGATTTATTCAGTAAGCCATAATTAAACAAACCATGGCTTAGAGTGGTATGTGAACCATCTAGAGCAGTGGTTCTCAACCTGGGAGCACTGGGGGCTGCAATGTCATCATAGGGGGCTTGAAGAAATGTTACAATTTAAATCTTGAGTTAAGTCTTAGGGGTCCATGGCCATGGTCTATTGCCACAAAAGGTATTTAAGAGGGTCAGTAGTGAAGAAGAGGTTGAGAACCACTGATCTTATTGATGCAATAACAGACATGGCTAATTCGGTATTAGGGGTTAAGCTGCCCAGCTAGAAATTGGGAGAGCATAAATTCTAGTCCTGACTTAGGCACAAAATAAGCTGGGTGATCTTGAGCCAGTCATTCTCTCTCAGTCTCAGAAAGCAAGCAATGGCAAACCACTTCTGAAATCTTGCCACAAAAATTGCAAAGCCTAGTCCAGGCAATCACCAGGACTCTAACGCATAATAAACAAACAAACAAATACATAAACAGTTAATATTTACAGTTCTGACAAGT
The DNA here is from genome assembly GCF_964194415.1 of Vipera berus. Lineage (NCBI taxonomy): Eukaryota > Metazoa > Chordata > Lepidosauria > Squamata > Viperidae > Vipera > Vipera berus. The sequence goes on from NC_138208.1 coordinate 57,530,418, forward strand.
TTTAATCTTGGTTGTAATAGGATGTTCCCATCATATACACATGGTTTGTACACCATATAATCTTACTACTCTTCTATTCTTCTCTTCTGTGTCTTTTGTATTCTGATACAGATTAATGACTAATTAATGTATTATTATTATTATTACTAGCTTGATATAGTTTTGAATCCCTGGCAAAATATATTTATGTCTAAGTCATTATGGAAAAGATGTGTTTATTATTTTATTTTGCATATATATAGGTAGTCCTCAAGCTATGTCCACTTGTTTAGCGATCATTCAAACTTATGACTGTACTGAATGTGTAGTACTTATGACTAGTCTTCAAAAATCACATGATTACAATCTGGGCACTTGGCAACCCACTCACACTTATGGCGACTGCAGCATTCTGAAGTAACCTGATCATCATTTTCAACTTTCCCTGCTGGCTTCCCACAAGCAAAGGCAATGGAGAAGGTAACAGGGAAGGTTGCAAGTCGCTCCCATCAGTTGTTTTTGCCACTTTTTCTCCCCAAATGCACTATTATGGAGTATAAAATCTCAGGGATCTCATACTCAGTAGCACCACTCCACCAGGACCACCCTCCATAGCAATTTCCCATAGCTTCTACCAGTTCATCTACATTTTGTAGTGTCTGCCTGCAGCCTCAGCCAACCCATCAACCATCTGTGGCCCTTGCCTACTTGCCTGCTTGTAGTACTGTCCCCATTGCACACAGACACCTCACAGCACCATCATGTACCTCCACCCCCACCCCCCCACACACACACTCCAAACTCTTCTCATTTAACAAACTGCATGGTCCTGGGGCTGCAATGGCAATGGAGACTGCTGGGATTACCATTGCTAAGTAATGCAGTCATGTGCTGTTGAACTTTACAACTGTATCATTTAGTGATGGAAATTCCAGTTCCAATTGGTGTAGTAACCTGAGGACTACCTACAATGCAAAAGTAAATGATTCCATTCTATTATTGAAATTAAACCTACGTATGAAGTGAAAAATCATGCTCAGTTATGGTTTCATTTTTTTGCCAGTATAGGAGAAAGTAAAACTAAGCCCAGAACAACAAAATCTTCTTTGTTATATAATGGATTCCTATAATAAACAGCAGATTCCTCCTGAAGTGACCAAAAAGCTTGTAAGTATTCATGCTTTATCTCTCATAGAATGATTTAGTGATCAATATTTTTGGCTTAAAGTGGTATGCCAATAAACAACAGGGATTTTAGAGGTTATTTTGACACTACTGTACCATATTGGCTACAAAACTCAGTGGGCCATTAAATGGCGACAAAGGGTGGTTTTTTTTAAAGACCTCTTAACTTGGGCATTCTCTGAATTTTTGCAGTCTAGCTGAAGTACCACTATTTATATTTGTTCTAGTCAAGCCAAGTGAAGGCATAGAATTTGGATTCAGATCTCATAACAAGCAGTACAGAAAGTTTTTATTTGTTGTACAAAAAGCTGAATGTGCAACATCCTCTATTTTTCATCTATAGTGTATAAGATTATGAGACTTTTAAACTGCTATATTGTCTTCATCTGTTTCATTTTATCTTATTGTGGTATAAAATAATCAGTTTTCTGTAACTTTCATAATTTAATAATTGTTTAACTTTTCACTAAGTAATCCTATACATTTGAGATAGTTGTTCAAGAAAAAATAATAATTAATTTCTAGGATTCCTATTTTTAGCACTAGTTATAATTAATGATTATCTTGTTTTGATTATCAGTTACAAGAGGACTACAGTGCAGAAGAAAATTTTCTTGTTTTAACAGAAATGGCCACTAGCCATGTTAAAATGCTTGTGGAGTTCACTAAAAGATTACCAGGTAATGAGATGTTGAATAAGTTTGGTCAAATTCATCAAATTTGATTTTTAATCAGAGATTTTTTATTTTATATCCCTTTATATCCTCCTAATCTAATTAATACTCAAGGCACTTAATAAAATATTTTAAAAATAAAAAATAGAAAGTAAAGGGCAACAACATTAATATTAATAACATTTAAAAAATAAATAACCAATGAAAGTTGTTTTAGAGATTTTATAACTACTGAGGGGGAACATAAATTTCAGGATGACAACCATCTTAAATTCAATGCTTCTGCTTAATAGATTGGGGATATCATATAGCATATAATTAAAGATACTAGCACCTCTTTCACTCCAGAACATCCATTCCCTCTTAGAATCACCTTTGACCAATCTCTTTAGAAAATAAAAATCAATTGTGTCAGCCTCTACTCTCCATATTTCATGCGCTTACCCTTTGACCTATAAGATCTGTTGCACAGCAATTTTTTTCAGAAGGTAATATAATAACTTTTATTAGAGTATATTAGAGCAATTAGAGTAAAGAGTTTTCATTTTAGGCCCTTACCTATTAAAATAATCAAATAATAAATTTCAGCATCTTCATTCCAGGTTTTTCATTGATAGAAAAAATCTGTTATACTCTTTCCTTGTATATAGTTACAGTGATCTTTTATGAATTTATCAATTCTTAACTGAGCCCCACCAGATTTATTGTTAATTTGACAGCATATGGTCAAATGCCGGGCAAATCAGGAGATTCAGGCAGTTCAAATGAGTATAAAGATTTATTGCAAGCTTAAGCTCTCTACAAGAATCTGAGCTACTAATGGGCAAGGAAAGTTAAGAATAGAAAGCAATTCAAGGTGGGCTGGACTTAGATCTCTTGTGGGCATGAAGGGACTCATGACTTATGATGCGTTTGACCCCTCCCCAGGGCTTAGCCTGGTCATCTCTCACACATATATAGATTTTCCTACAGCCCTCTCATTAAAAAGAATTGGTGGGTACTAATTTTGTAGTGGACAAAATGGTCACACAGTTTCTCCTTCCCACCATATAAAACAGTGCATTTTCTTCTTATGATGTCTTGTCATCTAAACACATTAGAAGAAAATAAGCAAATGTGGGTTTCTGGGGAAGAAATGGTGAACTGAAAGTGGCTCTGTGAAAAGTGAAGCCAACAACTGCTTTAGAGTGAAGAGGCGGCAGGTAGGCTAGCTCTTTGATACCTCCTCTCCAGATAAAGAGAGGTTGGTCCATGCGAGATTACAATATGGGGTTCTCAAGTCATGGGGGAATAGCAGCCATCTTGCTTAAACTGCAGTTGGTGCCTTATAAGAGCACTGGGTTCACATATTTACTTTTCTAATTACTCCTGGAAATTGCTGTTAGTTGCTGTTAGAACTTTTGGATCAACAGGTTTTATAGTACATTCCTCTAATCCAGGGGTGTCAAACTGCCAGCCCTCGGGCTGGATGCGTCGCGACGAAACTGTGCCCACCCCATTGCCGGCAATGGGGAAAAAGCTCCAATACGTCGTGCGACGTCACGTTATGTCGTGAGTTTGACATGTCTCCTCTAATCCTTAGTGAAATAAGTTTTAAATATAGGTTTAAGACCTAAAAAATTGGAGGGGGGGGATAAACAGCAAAAGAGTGTGTTAAACCTTTGATTTTAGAAAGTTACAAATGGTCCAGATAAATTTGAAATAAAATTTTGGAATTAATTGTAAGAATCCTTCCCTGGGAAAGTGCCTTTGTTTTGAATTCATCTTAAAAAATAAGACTTTAAAAATTGGACACTAGAGGAAACTAAAAGGAACTACAGATTACAATTGAAAAGAATACTTAAATTTGTTTTGCAAATACAGAATGAAAAAATATTTTAACATTGGATTTATTGAAATAGTTTTAAACAATCCAAAAAGTTAATTTTAAGAGTATCTGCCTCTATAGACAGATTGCTTTTAAAAGATATTATGGAAGAGGAACCAATTTTATGTGACAATAGTGAGACTGACGTGAAAGTGGATTTAAATATAACAGGCTACAAGAATGACATGGCAGAAGATATTGCACTGGACATACAAAAGACTGGTAGTCTAAAAATTAAAAGGGATATGCAAATAACAAGCCAAGAGAATTACCTGGATAATTTTCCTATATTGGATTTAAAAGGAGTCTTGATTTAAGAATTTTATGAAAAGGGATAAAGAAAAAATGAAAAGAAATCAAGTTTTAGGACATTATTTAAAAGGTTTAAAGATCAAGATTGTTAGAAGTAAAAAAGAAAGAATATAAAGATAGTTTATTTGATCAAAGTTAAAATAAATATGTTGTTATCTGTGGTAACCCTTAATGGGCTTTTGTTGACATCTGGATTGAAATGACATAGTTTTAAGGATTTATTTATAGATATGAGATGAGATATGGAAAGAATGTGTTATATTTTAAGGAAAGGTGCAAAGTTACTAAAATTGTTTTTATACTTTTGATGAAGAGGGAAGTCCTATATTTCTTTTTTATTATATTCTTATACTTCTTTCATTTTTCAGAAAGTGTACTTTCTATTTTTTTATTTCTATTTTTTACATTGTTAGTTTTTATTGTTACAGTGGTAATTTTTAATTAAAAAACTATTAAAAAAGAAAATAGGCAAAATTTACCTATGAAAGCAATTGGCAGTAGATGTTGTAAAAATTGGTAGGTAAAAGTAGTGCTATGCTGTTTTAAATTACTAATAAGCCAGACAGTATCAGGTTACAGATATTTAGCTTAAATATCAATTTTAACTCTAGTTAGACCAAGCCTCAGTAGAGCAGATATTATAAATTAAATGTTTGTTTGACTTCATAATATCTTCATAATATTTTCAGTGCACTGAAAATTAACATGGCTCTAAGGAGGCTTACTTGGGGATTGGTGGAGATGTATTCCAGTCATCCTGATAGACCAAACCTCCACCACAGCTAACCCAGCTCTCTTTGAATCAGTTTATGACTAGTTGGTGTGAGGCTGGAAAAATAAATGCAGATAGGCTAGAATACCTTTACCCAGTTATCTCTGTGCTTTTATAAAGTGAACACAAATCTTAATTGGCATAATTGGAAAGCAGACCTGATTAAGATATTGCCAACGTTAATAATTCACCTTTAAATTGGTGTAAGTGTGGAGTTCTTTATTTGAAAACTTAGACTGAAATGGGTAGTGCCTAAATTTGATGAATAAAGATTCTTCCAACTACAAACCTTATTTTTATGTAGTATTATATAAAGTTTTTTTACATAGTCTCTCTTTTTAAAGCTACCGGTAATTAGAACAAAGAAAAAAACAAGAACAAGAAATGAATGAAAGAATTGGAAAGTATCCAGTTAAATACTGAAAGACGATAATACATCAGCTCTCTTCTAACCCACAAACAGGAAGTTAATTTGTAATGTGCTAATTAGGCTGAGAGTAATCACCTTGTGATCTTAAATTAGATTAAGAGAATGTGTATATGTGAAAAAACCTAGATGAATTCTTGTTTGGTGGCTTGGGAATTGAAACAAAATTCACCCTTCAAATATGTCTTTATAATTAAATAGCTTCTTTTCTGAGCTAAAAAAAAGGAGATTTATCTATTTTAGTTATCCTACAGTGTATCTTTGTCACCCTAAAAACCATTTTTCTGACGTCTAGCTTAATGTTCTCACATTTTATTTCAGGTTTTCAAATCCTGGATCATGAAGATCAAATTGCTTTGCTAAAAGGTTCAGCAGTAGAAGCTATGTTCCTTCGATCAGCTGAAATTTTTAACAGGAAACTTCCTAGAGGACACGCTGATCTCTTAGAAGAAAGAATTCGCAACAGTGGTAGGTATCATTAATAGCAAAAGGAGACTCACTATTCTTGAAAAGTTGAACAAAAAATCACAGCTATTTTGTGAATGTCAAGCTTTTCAGCATTCAGTAAGAATCAACCTTGGGTTCAAGGCTATCAAGAAATTATAATGTATTATAAAAATACAAATACTGAAAATAAATTTGTGCTATTATAATCAGCCATATTTGAAATGTGAAGATGTGAAAAAAATCAGATAATGATATGTCATTTCTATCTCATTAAATTCAGTAAAATAATCTCACCCATCCAAATGCACGGCAATGACAAAACAAGCTCTATAATTGCTAAGTACTGTATAGATCAGGCATGTCAAATTCACGTCACATGAGGTTGCACGACATATCAGAACTTTTTCCCCATTGCCGGCAATGGGGTGGGCGCGGTTTCAGTGTGATGCATCTGGCCCATGGGCCGGCAGTTTGACATGCCTGGTATAGATTGAGTGGAAAAACTGATATTAGTTCATCTACAATAAATTTGGTTATAACTGATGTGTGTGATACTCACTATATAGTTGGTTTCACAAGATTATCTTTACTAATACTTTTACAGCATCTTTCTGTGTACAAAATGTGATTTCATTAACATTTAAATACAGTTATGGTATATATAAGTATCTTGGTCATCATAAGTTATTATCATTTGAACCTACTGTCTATGCTCTGGATTTCATATTTGGAAGTCACACATTTGAGAACCAAAATGAACAATTGCAGAGGAAGATAAGAGGGGAAAATTCTTGCTGTTTTTCCCCCCCAAAGATGATCTAGGCATGAATGGGGGTATAAGATAAACATCTAGGAGCTAGGTTGCAAATTTATACCCATTTATATGGGAACAAGTTCTATTTCTGCTTAGTATTTCTGACTGTTTTACTCTGTTAGCAACTCTACTACAGGTAGTCCTCGAGTTACGAGTGTAATGGAGCCTGCCCATTACACTCATAACTCGAAAACTCATAGAGTGAATCTTGTACCTCAAACAAGATTACTCCCTTGCTCATTAAAATGCACGCAGCCCGTTAAGCGAACATGACGGTGGGAAAGGCCATGGAGGGCCTAATGATGGAGTGGGCCCCCAAGGCCTCTCTGACCCACTAAGATACCACATGCTTCACCCTCCCTTCCTGCCATGCCGGACTCACCTGGAAAACATCTGTCTCCTCTGTGCCGCAGTTCCTGCTGCCACCCGAATTTGAGGCTGGGGAATGCTTCCACACCCCCTCCGTGGCTCCATACAGGCTCTGGAGGCCTTTTCCAGGCTACTGCCACCCAGATTTGGGGCTGGGGAATGCTTCTGTGCCCTCCTGTGGCCTGATCTGGGCTCCAGAGACCTTTTCCAGGCCACTGCCACCTGGATCTGACGCTGGGAGATGCTTCTGTAGTCCCCCATGGCCCTATTGGGCCTGGAAAATGCCTCTGGAACCCAGCTCAGGCCATGGGGGGAATGCAGAAGCATTCCACAGCCTCAAATCCGAGTGGCAGCAGCCTGGAAAAGGCCTCTGGAGCCTGGATCAGGCCAAGGAGGAGGTGCGGAAGTGTTCCTCAGCCTAAAATCTGGGCGGCAGTGGCCTAGAAAAGGTGCCCGGAACCCTGATCCAGCCTGCGGAGGTACGTGAAAGTGTCCCCCAGTTTCAGTTCCATTCTCTGTTGCAGAGAACAGAGGTCTAAAGTACCATGAGATCACATGAGATCAGTTGCGTGAGATCTCACACCTCTGATCTCACGTGATCTTGCTTTACTTTAGGCCTCCATTCTCTGCAAATGCACCAAAGGCCTGGAGCAGCCAAGAAAGCAAAGGATCTCGATCTTCACAGGGTGAGTATTGAAGACCCGGGATGGGGGTGGGGAGGGAGGGAATAACCAGGGTGAATGTTGTAGAGCCACTGCAGTTGCTCATAAGGGCGAACGACTGCGGTGGTGCTGCAATATTTGTAACTTCGGGACTTGCTCATAAGCACTAGGAGGCACTCATCATGTAACTTTGAATGAGCGTTAAGTGAACGCTCATAACTTGGAGATTACCTATATTAAATATATGTCCAAGAATTAATAGAGTATATGGCATTTTACTGTCAGATGATTTTCTGTGTTAATGTATTATATATCTTGTTCTTGTTTGTTTTGAAGACAGGTTGTTGAAATTCTTTTAAGAATTATAGCTAAGGGATGAGGGGTTTTAATATGCAGTTGCACATTCTAATGAATGCATACTACACACTATAACTAGATGTATTTAAAATGTGTAACGAATATGAACTTCTTCTGACAGAAAAACAAAATCTTGAGGATCATTTCTGTGGCTTGTTGAGATGATTTTTATGTGAAAGTGAACGTCAAGTTGTCAGATAGCTCCTATTGTTCACACCAGTGAAATGCAATAACAAAAGCTGAAAAAATAAATATGCCAAATAGATGTTCATTTTTTTGTCACCTGCCACAATTCAGGCTTCTGAATTCCCTTAACAGTTAGCAGTTATCCCCTTCATCTAGACAGTTGTGCATTTTGGATCTCTATGTGACAAAGAAGCTTAGTGGTGACCTTTCTGATGTAGCTTCCTTCTGTTAAGGCAGTGCTGTATGGATGGTGACGGTGGTGGTAAGACTAACAGCCAAATAGCTTGTGAGATGGAACGCTATCTTGCAAATAGCCCTGACTTCTTCTACATAAATATTAGATTAAAAAATGTTTCTATGTAGCAGCAATACTCTCACCTGCTTTTGTTCAGTACCTAATAGTTTCTCTTTATTTCATGGACAGAAGCATATGCTATTATTGTCCATGCTGTTGATCAGTTTTCAAACTAACTCATGGAGATGGGCAAAAAGAAGTTGTAACATTAGTAAATGCATTTTAAATGACTTTTTTGATAATTCTGAATGCTCATTTATAGTCATGCATTTTAGCTGCAAAGAATATCCAATGCAGCTTTGTGCATTTGCTTTTAAAATCAATGCATTTCCAAAGCAAATACCATGTTTGAAAACCATAATTTGGCAGTGGAATTGTATTTATTGGATTTTGTTCTGGTTTACAGTTCCAAACTCTTTCAAGGCAGATTGCAAGATTTCAATACACAAACAGCACTACTAAAATCTATTCCATAAAATTCCAAAAGCCAAAAGAGGTCATAAAACATTTTTTTAAAGGATTAATTATTTGGTTCAAAAAAAACATGGATATTTACAACTAATGCAACTAGAAGCCAGGTGGAAAACCCCAAGGAGTGAATTAACAATATTTTTTTTAAAAAAAGAAAATCTCTTAGATGAAAAATAATCAGTTCAGAAAATACTGGCACTTACTCAGTGTTTTTTAATTTTCCCAACAGAAAGAACTTTCTTGAATCACATACTAGATAGGCAGATATTGGTAGCAATGGACAGTTTCTTCAGTAATGCAATAAGTGAAAGCTTTCAGAAAAACTAAAGAAAGACTCTAATGAAAGATTTAGAATTAAGAAAATACTTTGAATAGATAAGATACCGTGAATGAGGTAAAACAGCATGAGTAATTAATGTGTGTTTACTTCTCAGTAACACAAGAACTAATTTACATTTTGATTTAATATCTACTGGCAGCTTCAAGCCTATCCAGAAGAAAGATCTCTTCATCCATATTAACAGCTGTCGTAGTTATAATTAATTAGCTGTAAACCACTTTCCTGAAAGCTGTTTTTCTTCTTTTAATTTAAACATCTAGCTATAATAAATGCATAAAGTGAATACTTATTGCTGAACAATGGAAATTAAAATAGCATGTACAATAAAGAATTGTCTGAAAACGAACATAAATTTTGAATTATACCAATAACCAAGTACCAACTGAATGTACCATTCACCTAAAGGGTAACGTTGTTAAAATAATATCAGAAAGTTTTCAGAAATTGTATTTTACTTCATTCATAGCAAATATTTTCTCATATGGAACAACACAAGTCACTTCAAGAATGGAAACTCCCTCTAGATGGAAGTTTTATCTGATAAAGAAATATAAAATCAAAATCATTAAAAAGAATAAACACAGAAAGAATATTGAGTTCTCAGCTTATGACTATTTCTTCGGCAATTATTCAGTTATGATACTCTGAATGGATTTACGACCTGTGCCTGAAGTTACCGATGTTGCAGCACCCCTGCAATCATGTTCTCAAAATTCAGGAGCGTCACAACTCCTGCTTCAGAGTATGTTGCAGATGTAGTCCACAAGGCCTTCCTTTTGTGGGGTAGCTGTGCCCTTTCTTTGATTGGAAGGCCCTTTAGACCTCATGTCCTACTCATCTCACAGCTTGACTAATCAAATGGACCACAGACTGTTGGGGGCAATATGCTGACTCTGTAACACCGCTTAGAGAGGGCTGTAAAGCACTGTGAAGTGGTATATAATTCTAAGTGCTAAAATATTTACTTAAGAAATGGAAATTCCTTCATTCTGAAGTTAGCTATTGCTATTGCTCAGACACAGAGGTCCCTGATACTGAGGTTTTCACATCTGTCTTGTCTAATTGCTGCAGCATGAAATGTTTCCAGTCAATTTAGTACTTTATTAGTTATTATTTTCTAAACACCTATAAATAGCTATTCCTCATAATCAATCAGTGAAATATACCTACAGTATATTATGAGCTGATTTCTATAAGCATAGAATGGTTATTTAAAGTATCATTAAAAGTGCCTCTCAGATAGGAAACCTACAATTGATCTTGGTCAAAAGTTCAATTTTCATAGACTACTGATTTTTTTTAACCAAAGAGGAAAATATTTCAGGCTTTGCATTTGTTTTGTTATACTGTTTCAATTTATTATTATACAGATAAAATGAAAACCTCCCTACAATTTCACATATTGAAATGAATTTAAGGTAGTTATGTAGCAGGGAAATATTATGCATAGATATGAAGAGTGATTCAACATCCAGTTAAACCTGTACATCTAGATTTGAGCCCAATTTCCCATATTATTTCCTACTATGTTTCTCTACTACCTGTATGGTTCTTGGAAATTAAGGAGTGCGATAATGGGATGTCTACGTATACACTTCAAAATAAAACAAAATTCAGCTCCCCAAAATATATTTAAGATATTGCAACAAAAAACCCCTATTGTGTATAGGTCACTAGTGATAAACCATTTCAACTGTATTCAAATTAAACATGTACTAGTCAACTCTTCAAGCAGATCAACAGTAGGGAGTTTCCATATGTGGTTGACCTAAAAATCCCATTAACCCTAATCAGCATGGCCAATGGCAAAAGATATTGGGAGCTAAAATTTTGCAACAGGGCTGTTTTTCCCCCCATTTCTGATTAATAGAAGAATCTTGACAGTAAAATGATGATGTCAATGCTGCTAACATCTAATGTTATTGCTTGACAAGAGATGAAGAAGTAGCCATTTCATATGCTAAACTTGTGTATTGCTTTAAGACTAGTGTATTGCTTTAGTTTAAGGTTAGGAGGGGGAATGAGTAGGAATGCACTTTCAAGGCTATTTCTCTCACTAAGAAGATAAGGGTTTGGTGGGTCTTCTAATGGAAGGGAAACTGATTCTTTAAATTAATTGGAGAATATGATTAATGACAAAATTAGAAAGGTGGAGAATTGTGTTTTAATACATTGTGCAAGGGGCGGAGATTTCAGATTCTAGCTTCCTTCGAGCAAGCATTTGCCGGTGTATTAGGCTACCGTATTTTCCGGCGTATAAGATGACTTTTTAACCCATGAAAATCACCTCAAAAGTTGGGGGGTCGTCTTATACACCGAGTCGTCTTATACGCCGGAAAATACCTCTCAGATCTTTTCTCTTTTTTGCTGGGCGGCGGGATCTCTGGGTGAATGGAGGTAGGCATGGCGACCCATGGTAAAGCGGCTGACGGCGAACGGCGAAGGAGGGCAAACTCTTGTCAGCTTCTGGGGCGGCTATTGCAGCTGCCGCCGTTGCTCTCTCTAGGACTGGCCATGATAACGCCTCCAATGCTGGCCATCAGGTCCCCGATGAGAGGAGGGGCAGGCAGTCCCCAGAGGCGCCCCGCTCGACCATAGGAAGGGAGCACCTTTGCTCCCGCCGAGGCACCGCCTGACTCGCACTGACCAGAAGAATTGCTTGCCCAGTCATGGAGTGCGGAACTGAGAGCAGCAGCGCACCAGGCGAGAGAGCTCAGAGAAAAGAAGGCGAGGCACCCATTTGGCGGGGAAGGAGCAAAGCTGAGCAAATCACAGAGCAGGCGGAGCAGAGAAACGTTAGAGGGGAAAAGGGGGCGGGGTTTAAAAGGAATGTCGGGCAGGACGTGGAGACGTTCTGCAGTTAGAAGTAACGAAGGAGCCTTCGGGCGCTTTCTGGATTGGATTGTGCAAACTGAGCGTGCCGCTACAGGCCTCGTGTTTCCCAGGGTTGCCTGTCGTGCCAGAGGTATTCCCTGTAGCCCCAGATTCTTTAGCTCCCCACTTTCCTTAATTCGGGAGAATTTTGTGCTCCGTGGAGAAACATTAATACGCAAATGCCGTTTGTTTAACCACGCAAAACTCGGGGGAAACCTTGGTATTTGGGAACGGAAAGGCTTAAGCCTTTTTATTTCTGTTTTATGCACGGGCTGGGAGGGTCACGAAGTTTACCTCTTTTATTTTAGCAACATCGTGGCACTTATAAAAAAGGGTACTAACGCTAAACGAGTTGTTAATATGCAGATTGTGTGCCAGGAAGTGAAATATTGAGTTATTAGCCCAAACCCTATAATTTAACATGAAAAGTAGGGGGTCGTCTTATACGCCGGGTCACCTTATACGCCGGAAAATACGGTAATAAAGGACTTTTAAGGTAAACAATGCCTCAGAGTCACTTGAAAAGCCCATACATTGGAAACTTGACAGATGACTGCAAATAATATTAATAATCTGCTGCATTGATCTATTTTACAGTTTGAGTTCAGTTGAAAGAAGGCATATAGAATGCATTTATAAACTGATATTTATTTATGAGATTTACAGAATTGGTGTTCGAATTTATGTTATACAGGAAAATAGTGCCCTCTTGTGAATAAAATAGCACACAGCCATCCTATAATGAAACAATAAAAAACAAAAACAAACGTAAATAGATCTGATGTGGAATTAGAGAAGGGTTATTTTTAAGTTAAAGGATTTTCATGCAGTAATTTCTATCTTTGTTGATTTTCAGGCTCTTGCATAACTTGAGTGTTGAATTGTCTGAATTTTAATTACCATAGATTGCCACATAATTCTATTATAAGAGTCTACTTTTCCACATTGTCTTATAGGTATCTCAGATGAATACATAACACCTATGTTTCATTTCTATAAAAGTATTGGGGAACTCAAGATGACACAAGAAGAATATGCTCTGCTTACAGCAATCATTATTTTATCACCAGGTAATTTCATTGTCTCAATCGTTTAGACCTGTTCAGACCACAAAACCCTAGGGTGCATCAGTTTGAAAAACCCTGTTCTAGACAATCAATACTGAATTATGTTACCAAATTTGAAGAAAAAAGAAAAGAGGCAGGAAAAAGAGAATGCTCTTTTTTATATAAAAATGGTAAATATTATTAAAATATGTTGACCAAATATTTCTAGAGTGAGTGCATATCTGTTGCCTATGTGTGCACTTTGCCACACTCCATATGTGCATGTATGGGCATGGGAAATATAGTCCAAATGCTCTTTCCTACTCTGTTCATGCAATGAAGATGGCTTAGAATGGAACACTCAGCAGTATTCCAAGGACCTTTCAAGGACTTCTCTCAGGCCCTTTTTGAAGCCCCCTGTCTAAATCTGACCCATTTTTAAATTCAGTCTTTCACCAGCTTCTCTCCTCATACCAAATGTGGTCCAAATGTGTACTGTTGTGAACAATATTTCTTTCTAGCATTCTACTAGAAGGAATGCATCAGAAAGGAACTTGTAAAATTCTACACTGATTAAGATTACAAATGTTGAGATATAATTGTTTAATCATAGACATTTCTGAATTAAATGTTTCAAATAATTTTTTTTTACATTCAAAAGACAAGACAAACTACATATTACATCAGACCGCATCCTCCAGGGTTGGTATTTGGAATTCTAGTGCAGGTAGAAGACTTAACTCTTTCCTTCCATACTAGGCAGGTATCTAAGCATTTATTTTTCCCTGGAGTACAGTTATGGCCAAGTATTTCAAACACATATTCATAATAGCGAGTACAAATTTAATATCATAGCTGTTAAGATGCAATAATAATTCTGATCACTAGCAGCATAAAACAATAGGGGTCTAGCTAGAAGAAATCTCTGAGTTTAGTGGGATTTGTGTTACAGGTAGTCCTCGACTTAGAAACATTCATTTAATGACTATTCAAAACCGGCACTGAAAAAAGTGACTTATGACCGTTTATGACCACTGTGGCAACATTGTGGTCATGTGATCAAAATTCAGACGCTTGATAACTAGCAAGTATTTAGAAATACAGGAATGTATAAAACTCATGACAAAAAAGGCCTAGTGGCCCATTGAGTCTACCCTTTGAATTTTTATTTTTATTTTTGTCAGATGATGCATGTTTATACTCAGTTACTGATGACTGACCCACTATTCTGCTGAAAGTTGGTTCCAAGCTTCCACTACTTTTTCTGTGAAGTAATACTTTCTAACATTACTTTTGAACTTCCCTCCTGTCAGTTTGAAGTTATGCCATGTTCTTGATTTTTCCTTAATATTGAACATACTGCCTTCTAGAACTTTATTCACACCCTTAATATATTTAAGTTTCAGTAATGCCCCCCACTTTCCTTTCTGTCCTCCAGGCTGTACATACTCAATTCCTCCAATCTCTCCTGATATGTTTTGTCCCTCAGACCTTGCACCATTTTTATTGCCCATCTCTGAACTTAATCTTATTAATATCTTTTTTTAAATGAGATCTCCAGAACTGGACACAGTATTCCAAATGAGGTCTGACCAAAGCCCTGTATTAGGATTAGGACCTCCTTTTTCCTGCTGGTGATCCCTCTAGTGTTGCATCCCAGAATTTTGTTTGCCTAAACAGCTGCGTGGCCACAGTTTGCTTATTTTGTAGTCATCTGTTATGAACACACCTAAATCCTTTTTCTTCTGTTGTTCTAACACTGTACCCCCTAATAGCGTACCCTACCAGAGGATTTCTATGATCCCTAAGTATGCTGTGTCCCTTTTGTGATCTTCTGACAAAGTCAATGGGGAAGCCAGATTCACTTAACAACTGTGCTACTATCTTAATAACTGCAGTAATTCACTTAACAACTGTGGCAACAACTGTGACAAGAAAGTCATACAATGGGACAAAATTCAATTAACTATCTCACTTAAAAACAGAAATTTTGGCCTCATATGTGGTCATAAGTCAAAGACTGCCTGTTTTTTCTCAGTCTCTAGAAATAGTCAACCTGACCCATCTTTAAAGCCAGAAACCAAGAAAATAAAAATAGGATTTGAATGAAAAAATATTTAATTCTGTATTTTTTGTAGGCATGGGATAGATTTTAAATTTAAATCTCAAAGAAATAAGATTGTAACCATTCTTTGAAGCAAGAATATAACAAAACCAATTAAAACACACTCATGTTTATTTTTGATTTTGTATACTGCTACCAAACAAAATATGAAGAACAAAATATGAAGCAATATTTAATATAATACTGTGAGCCAAAGGCCTGTGAGAATAAAAATTTGGGGTGCCTTTTTAAGGAGAGAGACGCCAGCTCTACTGCAAAGTATTCCAGAGTTGTTTTTACTATCTTTGCATAACAGAGATAAATATTTCAGCAATAGGAATTTGAATTATCTCAGAATCAGGGTGTGCAACCTCTATAAACAATACTGTAGTATCAAGCAAGCTAATAAGTAAAACTAATCCCATCAACACTGCAACTTTTTAGAGACAAGCAATTCTGCATATATGGGAACAAAATAGCCTATAAACAGAGAAATGATGTATTTCACTTGCAATTGTAACACTTTGGTCTTCATAATTTACATATATGAAATAATGCTTATTATTGTTCCCCATCTTCTTTGAAAATTAAAACCAGATCGGCAATACATAAAGGATAGAGATTCTGTTGAACGGCTTCAAGAGCCTCTGCTTGAAGTTCTGCAAACATTCTGCAAGCTTCATCACACAGATAGTCCTCAACATTTTGCTTGTCTCCTCGGTCGTATTACAGAATTACGGACTTTTAACCACCATCATGCAGATATGTTGATGTCATGGAGAGTTAACAATCACAAATTCACACCTCTTCTTTGTGAAATATGGGATGTGCAGTGATAAGCCTGGATTTTACTGGATCCTAAACTAAGTTAGCTGGGACAACAGACTTGAATCCATAACATCAGTGTATTCATTCAGAGTTTTTGTATGGTAAATATTCTCTTAAAGCACTTAAAATAATTCATAGTAAATCATTTTCATTGAAGTTTACATTTGTGTCTGTTTACATAGAATACTTGCCATGGTTCTTAAATTCCTTGAAACAAAAGTACATTTCTATTTGCTTGAAGCAAGTTCCTGTTATTTCTTTTGAAATTAAAATGATATACTACAATTTCTTCTTTTTATTTCCATCTTTGTTCATTATAAATCACTACTTCAGTTGATAAATGGATATTTATCATAGCCAAGCTGAAGAGCTATCTCTTGGTCCTAAACTATTGAAAACTAGACCTGCATAAAACACACTGTCTATCCTGCTGTAGGTACTATGTTGGCAAATGCTGCTGATCTTATATTCAAGTCATATTAGAGACAAACTTGTGGGCTCCCTCCCTTATTACCAAATATCACCATCTCATGGGAAAACTATGCACCAATAATTCTCCTTAATGTAGAGCAGGGGGTGTCAAACTGCCGGCCCACGGCCCAGATGTGTCACGCCAAAACCACACCCACCCCATTGCCGGCAATGGGGAAAAAGTCGTGATACGTCGCGACATGCCACGTGATGTTGCAAGTTTGACACCCCTAATATAGAGCAAGGCTGGGAGGATGATTAGACATGTGGGGTCAGCCATCTTTCAAATCTTGTTCCAGTTTTGCACAAATGCATTCAGAAGAAGTTTGACTATTGGCTGGTAATTTTGGTCATTGACTGAGCACTGTTCTGAATATCTTTATTTTGCTTACATTACCTGTTATATATACGTAAGTTCAGCATTAGTTCAGAAGACCAGAAAACCATATTCAAAAGTAGCCTGAACAACAGATGACAGGTACAGGGATTTTGTGTTGTGAATCAGAAGACAGCCAACTTTCCATTCCCTGCTTTGATACAGTTTCACACTCAAAGAGACACATTGATTCATCTCTCCAAACTGGGAATTGGCTCAAAGACTTACTGAGCACCTGGGACAGCATAATTTGAAAGAATCAGAATTTCCTATTTTGCCCGGAGAATAACAACTATCAAAGGCAGTGTTCATAGACTGGTGGAGGTCAGTTTTTCTGTGAATATAAAAATAGCCTTAAAGGGAATATAGAACTAGTTGCCCATCAAAGGAGGTACCACAAATATTTATTTTATTTATTTTATTTTAATCCCATTTATATCCCACCCTTCTCCGAAGACTCAGGGCGGCTTACAATCTAAGCACAAATCAATGTGCTTAGCAATAGCCTTCATTCTATGTATATGCCTGCTTATTAGGGCTTTCGCCCCCCCCCCAGCAGCATTATTACAAAGTCAGCTTATTGCCCCCAACAATCTGGGTCCTCAATTTACCTACCTCGGAAGGATGGAAGGCTGAGTCAACCTTGAGCCTGGTGGGATGCGAACCTGCACTAATTGCAGGCAGCTGGTGTTACTTAAGGAGGCATTAGCCCACTGCTCCACCAAGGCTCCAATTGCCAATTGATTATTTAAATCTGTTATTTTTAGGTAGAAAAAAAGAAGAAAAGGTTGAATATACTGCTGGAGTTATTGTAAAAACAATATATTGATGAATGATTTGAATTGAAGTTACATGACTTATCAATTCTACCTCTACTGTAGAAACTCTTAGGATGCCTTAGGCCAGTATCCATCTTTTAGTAATGGCTGCTTTCAGGGCTATCTTATTGGAGAAAACTGACGGAGAAAGTCCTCCATGCCTGGGTTTGTGAAGGATATGTGAGTTAAAAATCAAGTGAGTAAATAAGGATCATCTCTTTGAAGAAGAGGCTAAGACCTATCCACCATTCCATAAAAAAGTACAAATCCATTTATCTGGTTCATTTACTGGGCTAACCTGTGCTATACTGTGCCAATTATGACTTATTAAAATGGCTTAAAAACCAAATTCCTAAAACTGTCACTACCATATCTGGGCTATACAAATCTAGACAAATAGATGCAGAAAGAGATGCAGAAAGCTCCAAGGTCGAGTTTTGCAGCCCTGTTCTTATATGTCCAACTAAACCACAGGTCTGCAACCTGTGGCTCCGGAGCCGCATGCAGCTCTTTCAGCCGTCTCCTGCGGCTCCCAGTCGTCTGCCATGTGCAGTCCAAAAAAAAAAAAAGTGGGACTAAAAAAGTTCAACCAATCAATTCAAATATGCAGGGTAGGTGCATATCTCGCCTTGGCTCCACTATTCAGTCAAATCCTGTTCTGCGCATGCGCGTATGTACGCGCATGTGCACACATTTTTTGCGGCTCCGTTTTTCCTTTTGTGAGGGAACCGGTTCCGAGTGGCTCTTTCACTGTTTCAGGTTGCTGACCCCTGAACTAAACCAAACCAATAACACTATTTACTAAAAAGACAGTGCCAAATTTAACCTGATCCCAAAATGAATATTTATAAAAACTACACACACACAACCTAAAGAGTGCCCAACTTCCTGACCTGTTTAATGTAGGTCTGCCAACTCTAAATGAAACCAATCTCCCACCCATAAATATATGCCTTGTGACTCATTTAATCTATTCATATGTGTATGCATACATACATGTGTATATCTTTTTCACAAGCCAAACTCCAAAGCAGGGAAAGGTCTGGATAAATAAATACTTTCATTTTAATTGAATTAATCTCAGTTGACTCAAATTAATTCCTTAAGAGGAATCTCATTTCTAAACTAATGGACCTTCCCCTTCTACCCACAGAAACTAACCATTATCCTACACAGAACCACACATTCCCGTCCCCGGTTTCAAAGAAGCAAAGAAATAGAATGTATATGAATTAAGGGGAAGAAATAGCTGCATAGAGAATGACAAAAAAGGGAAAAATGGCATTGAGATAAGGGGAGGAGAGCAGGTAATTTCACAGGGAAAGAGAAGAAAAACACTATGGAAATATTACAAAAAACGGTGAAATCTCCAAGCAAGCACTCATTCCCAAGTGCTGGCAAATTTCAAAAGCATCCACACTATTCATCAGTAAAATGTGTATCTGCAGAAATGTACGTTTCCTGATTATTTTAAATGATTCTCTTTATCACTAATCTTTTCCTCCCCTATTCACCTGGGTAAAAATAAACTTGTTTTCTCCTATTAAATTAACTCAATACATACATAAAACAGTGTGTGTACTTAGGATGGTTAGCATCAGTGCTGACACTTTTTAAATGAAAAATATTTTTTTCTGTTTCACAACAGTGGCCAAGCTGGAGGTCCTCATGCCTTACTACACTGTTGGTTGCTTAACCATGCTTTTCAACCAACTTACAACTGTACAGATTTACAGAACCTGCAGACTAGGGTTGAGACACACTACAATGACTTTTTCCCACTATATGCTAAATTAAATCCTGTTGTGGATTAGCTTTGTCAGAGCAGAGGGCAAGGAATCATTTGGTTTGGGCCTCAAAGTTATTTTAAAGCAACCTTATTAAGTTTTTTAAAAAGATAAAATACAAATTAACAAAAACAAAAAAAGATTAAAAGAAAGGGGGAAGGGAACAAGGGGGGAGTTAAAAAGACAAAAGAAAAGAAAAAAGTACAAAAATGAGTTCTTTTTTCAGTACAAATTTATAATAAAGTAACCTCTTACTCTAAATTAAAACAAAACAATAGACAATATAAAAATTAAATAAAAAAACCCTAAACCTATATAACCACTTATTCTCTCTTTCTAAAGAAGTCCTAAAGTGTTGTCCATGTAGAATAGTGAGTTCTAGGTAGGCTGCACCTGTCTGTCTATAGTACACTAAACTATCAATCATCGTTAACAAACCGCAACACTTGAGTTCACAACCAAAGTAAACCAAAGAGATAACATCGTGTAATAATTTAACACAATGATTCTAGCAATATATCAGCACAGAATATTGTATTGCACGGTGGCCTATCCAGTGCATTTGTTAACCAAGGCTCACAGTTTACGCCTGGCAAACATAGGCATAAACTAGTTGTTCGAATTCTGTAGCGCTGTGTTGCAATACGCTTTATACGGAAGGATAAGGAACCTCTGATTATGCTTCTGATCCATTTCTCTGCCTCCACACTGACTTTTCTGGTTAGGGCTGCTGGGTGTTGCAACCGCTTAGGTTTTTTTAACCAAAGCATACAGAGGAATCCTAAATCCTAACACCCGCGGCCCGAGTCCAAAGCAGGCTGTGGAGATAGGCAAAAACTTAGCAAGAGCTGCCTCTCCTGCCGCACATCCTGTGCTTTCTTTCTCAGCTAAGGCAGCGTTTTCCAACCTTAGGAACTTGAAGATGCGTGGACTTCAACTCCCAGAATTCCCCAGCCAGCATAGCTGGCTGGGGAATTCTGGGAGTTGAAGTCCACGCATCTTCAAGTTCCTAAGGTTGGGAAACGCTGAGCTAAGGACATACCAACACTCGGTCCAGACAACCCGCGGTGACTGTCACCTGACACTAAGGGCAGCAGGATCCCCCTCCCCCCCTCCCAATGACCGCTGCATCCCCTTCCGTTTGAATCCTCCCTGAGCACCAGCATCGCCACCCAGCCTTTGGCTCCGGACGCCACAGGGGATCCACACAACCCGAAAACTCGCTTTCCCTTCCTTCGCCCCCCCCCCCGCCCGTCCCAGCCCTGCCGGCCTGGGCTCCGCCTCGCGTCAGCTGATTGGGCCTTTCGAACTGTGCGGGCGGACGCTGCCGAATGAATCAGGGAGCGCCGGAGCGCCGGAGGATTCCCTGCCGCTGCCGCAATCTCACGTGTGCCCCCCCCCCGGCAGGGGCTGCGTGGGGGGTTTTGACTCGGGGGTTTCCCGTAAGTACTCCCAAGTTTCCCCGGTGGATAGCAGAGTGTTTGGTTGAGGTGTGATTTCTCCCGGCTGAAACGCAGTAGGTCCCCGAGCGTCAAGCAAGCAGATTTTTGGGACCGTTCACAACCTACTAGGATGAAGCGTGTTTATAGCTCAGTAGAGCCTCTTAAGATCCATATGCCATACAGGGGATGGATTGCCTTAAACCTTAAGGCGGTAATGTTCCTGAAGGTTTTTCTTTCCTTGTTTCCCAGGGATAGGGCTATGGGAAAGTGCTGGCCATTTACCCAGAAAAGGGGAAGAAAATCAGTTCGGCGCTTGCTCTCTGTTGCAGTGACGCACGTACAGTCTTGACCAGAGGTTTTCTCGCCCGGAGGAAACGGCTTTCTGCAACTACAGCCCTCATTCTGGCAGGTATTTTTTTTTTGGAAAATAGGAGTGTAGTCCAACAGGGCACCAAGTTGGGGAAAACTTGAAATAGCAGCTAAACTGACTTTTTACTGCATTTTGCCAATGGCACGAATAATCAAAATACCGAGACTCAAAAACAAGGAAATAATTTGACATAATATAACAGCCTGTGGCAAGTTGTTCCTTATCCTGGCTGATTTTGGAGTTCGCACGTCCTGAATTAAAGGTTATATGGTCTACTAGTAGTTTTCAAATGATGTTAACTTGGCATTTTTCAAGATTGGCAAGTTTTAAGATATGTGAACTTCAGTTCTCAAAATTCCCCAGCCAGCATGAAGTTTGAAAAATACTGGTGTAAGGAAACCATAAATTGCTGAGATTATAACTGCAGTAAAGTATAGGTTTTATTAAAAAAATTAATTACAGATTTATATATTAACCTTAAAAGGGGATGCAATTATAAGGTGTGTGACTAAGGTCTAGTACATAATGGTATATGGTTTTACATGTGGTTTCTGTAATAATTCACTTGAGGATGAAGCATTCATCCCTGACTACAGCTGCAGCATCCCCAGCAAATGAGTGTTGGTTGTAAAACTATATTTTGCATTCTGTCCTAGAGGCTCAAAGATGTGAATCCCAAATAATTTAAAATATCCTTTCAGTTTACAATTTGAAGGGTAAACTATAAAGTGTGAATAGTAGGAAGGGTCTCACAAGAACAAACAAAATATTGAAGGCCATGTATTCCTAAAATATGCTTTTCATTAACTTCCAGAAGATTAAGAAGTGTTTCTTTTGGAAAGATAATTTTGATGGTTTAACTATCCAAATGTCCTCTCCCTTTTTTCTAACTATTGTTGAAATAATTGTTAAGACAAGGATGCCCCTGAAAGTATTTTTTCTGATCCTGAAAGGTCATTGCTAGTATTTTAATTGTACCAGGAATTAATATGCATCTCTTGTAATATTCAAATAGTGTTTAAAAGGTTTAGTTGAATACTACAAGATAGTTATTATCTGAAATTATCACGTGCACTCATTCCTGTTCCTGCTCATTGAATTAAGTAGCATTTCCACTCAAGTATATGCACAGGATTATATTATGACTGGATTTATATATTTTAATCCGTGGTTTATTTTAATTAGAATTGGTTAAACAAACCATGTAGGCTGCTTCTCATGTTAATGTCATCATAAGCCATGATTTACCAATCACAATGGCTATGATGTGTGAATTGAGATGTATTTTGCATTCAGACATCAGATTCCTAATTCTCCAACCATTTTGTGAAAAATAGAGAACAAGGAACAAACTTAATACTTGTGTATCGTTTTTCTTCTTATTTTTCCCCATAGAAGACTTCGTGGTTTTCTTAAACCACAATTTCCTGTGATTATTGAACTATAAATCTGTGATTTGCAAGTCTTATACAAAGGCCAAAGGGGCGGGGGGGGGGGGGGAAGGGTGAAAAAGCATGTAGACACTCTTTATTTGTTCCCAATCCTCCAAATCTTGATTTGAAAAACAAAAAATATGATTACTGAAACAAGCTGCGTAGAAAAGACTAATGTTCAACTATGGGTTATTGAATAAACAACAGTTGGATAGATTCAAACAAGCCCTGAAACATAGTTTACAAAAGGTCCCATTTAGCCAGAAAATGCAAGCCGCATTGTACAGGTAGTCCACCACTTACAACAGTTTGTTTACTGACCATTCAAAATTATAATGGCACTGAAAAAAGTGACTTCTGACCATTTTTCATGTTTATGACCATTGCAACATTGGACGTTTGGCAAATGATTCATATTTTTGGGTCCCAGGGTCATGTGATCACTTTTTGTGACTTTCTGACAAGCAAAGTCAATGGGTAAGCCAGATTCACTTAACCATGGTACTAACAACTGCAGTGATTCACTTAAATGTGGCAAGAAAGATCATAAAATGGGGCAAGACTCACTTAACAATGGTCTTACTTAGCAATGGAAATTTGGGGCTTAATTATGGTCATAAGTTGAGGACTACCTGTACTGGGCTGTAATGAGATTTCTGTTTTGGCCTATTCAGTTGTGACCTGAAACACTGTAGCTTATTCCATAAAAACCAGTCAGTTCACAGTTTAACTTGATATGTGAATCCAGCTAATAAATATGAAATATGAAAAGTTAAATTCTAGCCATCAATTTGTGAGCTTCACAATTGCATTTTAATTGATTCCAAAGACAGATGTAATACTATGAAGTGAGCCAATATAAAAATCTTCTGACATTTTCTTTCAAGTGTGCGGTTTTTTTTCCAAAATAGGCAGGCTTTGTGTGGCATTCTTGAAAAATGAAGATACTGAACATTCTTCTAATAGTTCTTTTTTTGAATATTTTCCTTTGTTCAAGCTGATAGTCTGCCTTGAATATTGGGCAGTATTTTTGTTACTGTGGTAGTTGGCTTGTTAAGGGCCTTGTTCAAATGTCTAGTATTCCATCATTTAATGAGAGCAGTATTTTTGGTAGCCTTTGCAACCATATTTTTTTCCTTCTAAAATGTCAATGAAGCCCCTTACTTTGGCCTGTTAAGACAAAGAACTTTTTATGTAAATGAACTTTATTCCCTGGTACTCACTGTGGGAAGCTGAATATATTAGTTAGTAAAGACTTGTTCTACTTTCTGCCTTTTTTGTGTTGTATAAAAGAGAAAAATATCAGGAGGACACAAGTTTCTAATGTTCAAGTAATAAATGGTGGCATTTGTTTAGGATATGTGTTCCCAGCTCGCTAGAAACTGAGATTTTTGATGTAGTTTTAAACTTAGCACTTTAGCAATATTAGTATGCAAGTGAATTATTTTCTATATGTGATTTGAAGATAATTTTAAAATGAAATTTAAAAGGTTTTTGTTCTAACTATACAGCAGGATTTGCATTCCAAAACAATAATGTTCACAACATGGATATTTTTTCCCGTACACAATTGATTATTCAGTTAATTGAAGTTTTATATACTTTAAGTGTTTCTATGGAAATTTGCAACAATTCAGATTTCAATTGCAGTTTGAATTCTTTCTATTCTTTGGCAAGTCGAGGACACGTTCTTCATATGAAGCTACTTTTTAAAAATCTGAGATAAATGTAAAATTATAAACAATGTTTAAAATGTATGGGAAACTAATGTACAAAGTATAAATGTTATTTCATATTGATATACTTAGAATTATTCCAATGCTAACATTTTAACTAACTTAAGTAGATTGATCCCCTTCATGGATTACTGCCTTGTCGTGGCGAAGGGGCTTGCGTAATTCAATGAAGCTATGAGCTATGCCGTGCAGAGCCACCCAAGACGGACAGGTCATAGCAGAGAGTTCTGACAAAATGTGATCCACTGGAAAAGGAAATGGCAACCCACTCCAGTATCTTTGCCATGAAAACCCTATGGACAGTACCAAAAGGCAAAACGATATGACGCTGGAAGATGAGCCGCTCAGGTCAGAAGGTGTCCAATATGCTACTGGGGAAGAGCAGAGGGCTAGTACTAGTAGAGCCAGAAAGAATGAAGCGACTGGGCCAAAGCCGAAAGGACGCTCAGCTGTGGATGTATCTGGTGGTGAAAGGAAAGTCCGATGCTGTAAAGATTTTTTCTCCATAAGAGCCTGGAATGTAAGATCCATGAATCAAGGCAAGCTGGATGTGGTCAAACAAGAGATGACAAGACTGAACATCGACATCTTAGGAATCAGCGAGCTAAAATGGACAGGAATGGGTGAATTTAATTCAGATAACCATCAGGACGCGGTGGCTCAGTGGGTTAGGACACTGAGCTTGTTGATCAGAAGGTCGGCAGTTTGGCGGGTCGAATCCTGAGTGCCACGTAACAGAGTGAGCGCCTGTTACTCGTCCCAGCTTCTGCCAACCTAGCAGTTGGATAATTTTGGATAATCAGTATTGGTTTACTTTTTGTTGATCTGTTGGCTGTCTTTCCAATGTTGCAGATAAATGAATGAAAATAAAATGCAATTTGTCATTTTTAGTTGAAAGTCTCTTTTTTTCCTCCCATTCCTAGGAACATCCAGTTACCATGCAACATACAGCTCAGGTAGGCAAATTGAAATATTTATTAAATATTTCCTACTTTCTGATATGTATCTGAAGAACATAATTGACTATAATTTTAATGTTCAAATCTTGATGGATTGTACAAGCCAAATGCAGCTTTTAATAGAGCTAAAGTAGTCCCAAATAACAGTGAATCATGTTTTGTTGTTATGGACCTTCCATTTTTAAAGACATTGATAATGGATTGCAAATATGATCAGTTGTCACATGGTACTGAAATTGTAGTCGAACAGTCTTGTTGATATGTACCTTAGGTGTGGTTTGGAGATGATTTACCTATCAATCCACGAAGTCCACTGACTCCAAGGCATGGCCCTGGCCTGGCTGATGTTTTACTATATGACCAATGGATATCTGTCCGACATGAGGCGACTCTGATTCCTATGCAAGAAGATCTGGCTATCTGGCTATCTGGCTTGTTGGGTTTGTTTGAAGAACCATCTCATTATTGTAGAAAAAAATGTAGGGATAGAGCTAGATTTAGAGTTCACGCTGATAGAAGTTAAAACTACTAATGTTACTGTTTCTCCTTTTATAGAAGTCTAGTCATTTGTTAAGAGTGCATAATACTGCCTTTCCCTAAACAATTTTAAAATGCATGTTTGCTTTTTTGAAACATTGGCTAATCAGAACAGTGAGATTCAATATTTTTTCTAATTAGTATAATTTAAAGTACAGCCCAATGTACAAGTTGAAATTTAAATAATTATTTTAAAATATATCATGTGCTTTAAATATGAATGACATCTATGACATTCTGTATCAGTTTGGACATTGCCGCAATCCCACTCCAGTTAAACCACAATAAAAGGGATTGTTACAGAAGCTTTGAATAGTGAGATAGGCAGCATGTAAATTTAATAATAAATAAATAAACTATATTTTCTACTGATTTAGGTTGAAGCTTTGCTTATGAATATCTGGGTTACCAGTCTGAGTTTTATCTTCTCTCTACTAATGAAAATCATGGCTTTTCTATAGGTATTGAACTTAAAGCAGAGCATTTATTGGAAGAACTTGATAATGGGGTACTCCTGTGCATTTTGATTGGAGTCATTCAAAACATAGTTAAAAGCTCTTGTAACCCAAATGATTTAAAAGTAAGTTCATTTGTTTTTTAAAAATTGCAATTAATTTTTTTTAAATTAATGAAAATTCATGTGACCAAGATTACACATTAGATGCACTTAGAATTAAAACAGATATAAAATAGTACATACAGTAGCTTGAGATGGTGCAGAATACATGAAAGTTGAGCCTCGTATTAAGATTCCATTAAAAAGAAAAAGTAATTTGGAAGATGAAAGTCTGCTGGTTAAAATTGTACATGACTTGAAATTCATTAGAAAAATGTGAATCATATGTTCAAGCTGCTGACAGATTTGTTCTAATTTTAAAATACTGAAGTAGTATTTTGGATATAAATATCTTGGAGGGTTTGTTTTGGTAATCATATGATACATGTTATTGCCCTTCTTGTATCTTTTGCCAGTAATATATATTTGAAGTGTCTTTCAAGCCATGTTTTCAGCTAAGTAAATGGGTCATCTTTTTTCTGACAACTAAAAGTGAATGTCACAAAGTTTGTGGTCTTTTTTGCCTTTTAGCCAACTCCTTGACAGTACTATTTTAAACAAATTTCCCCATTGCTTATTTATATACAGCTGAGAT
Source organism: Vipera berus (assembly GCF_964194415.1). NCBI lineage: Eukaryota > Metazoa > Chordata > Lepidosauria > Squamata > Viperidae > Vipera > Vipera berus. Next base: position 57,557,507 of record NC_138208.1, read on the forward strand.
TCTTTTGAAATATAATCTTTTTTGGGGGGAAGGAACCCCCTCCCCACTTTCCTTACTGGTTCTACTCTAGAAAAAGCCTTTATGATAAAATGTTTTGGAATGTTTCCTGTTAAAATTTGTCTATTACTTTCCAGAATTTCCCTTTGAGAAAAGTCCCCTGTAAAAAAGATGCTCCTTCAGGATCTTTCTTTGCCAGAGATAACACAGCGAACTTTCTGAATTGGTGTAGATGCATTGGAGTGGATGAGACTTATCTTTTTGAATCTGAAGGCTTAGGTAACTTTTGTTGCTTTTTTTGCATTGTTTTGTTGAATTATAAACACTAATTTCTTATATATGCTATTATTCACTTCTAAATTTAAAAGATAAGAGGTGTTTATATAAATGAGACCCTTCTATATAGAAAAATATATTGGTATGTTTAATAAACACTGTTAAAACATGTAGAAATGCAGCTTTTGATACCATCGACCATGGTATCCTGCTGCGACGGCTCGAGGGGTTAGGAGTGGGAGGCACTGTTCTACGGTGGTTCTCCTACCTCTCGGGCTGCTCACAGTTTGTATTGGCAGGGGGGGCAGAGATCTACCCCGAGGCCCCTCACTTGTGGGGTGCCTCAGGGGTCGGTTTTCTCCCCCTCCTGTTTAACATCTATATGAAGCCGCTGGGTGAGATCATCCATGGCTTTGGGGTGAGGTATCACCAATATGCGGATGATACCCAGTTGTTCATCTCCACCCCGAGCCAACCCAGTGATGCCCTTGACATGATGTCCCGGTGCCTGGAGGCGGTGCGGGTCTGGATGGGAAGGAACAGGCTCAGGCTGAACCCCTCCAACACCGAGTGGCTGTGGATACCGGCATCTCATATTGTCCAACATGTTCCATCTCTTTTGATGGGGAGGGAGGTATTGCCCCCCTCAGAAAGTGCCCTCAATTTGGGTGTCCTCCTGGATTCATGGCTTAACTTGGAGGATCATCTAACTGCTGTGACCAGGGGGGCTTTTGCACAGGTTTGCCTGGTGCGCCAGTTGCGCCCCTTGTTGGACCAAGATGCTGTGTACACGGTCACCCACGCACTTGTCACTTCTCGCCTGGATTACTGCAATGCTCTCTACGTGGGGCTGCCCTTGAAGTGCACCCGGAGGCTTCAGCTGGTGCGAAATGCGGCTGCGCAGGTGCTTATGGGAGTTTCTTGATACTCCCATGTTACACCACTCCTGCGCGAGCTGCATTGGCTTCCGATTGCCCTCCGGGTGCGATTCAAGGTGCTGGTAATTACCTTTAAAGCCCTACATGGCTTAGGCCCGAGGTACTTGCGAGACCACCTGCTGCCATTGTCAACCTCCCATCGCCCGGTTCGCTCCCACAGAGTCGGCCTCCTCAGGGTTCCGTCGGCTAAGCAATGCCGGCTGGTGACCCCCAGGTCTGGAATGAGTTGCCTCCGGAGCTGCAGATGGCCCCTGATCTTCGGTCCTTCCGCCGTGACCTGAAGACATGGATGTTCCAACAATTGGGCCTGGAGTGACTATAGTTTTAAATTTGGTTTTATTGGGTTAATTGTTATGTATTTATTACATTAATGGTTTCTTTTTTAAATTTTGTATTTTATGTTTTTTAACTTTTTATTGTTGTGAGCCGCCCTGAGTCCTTAGGGAGAAGGGCGGCATATAAATTTAATAAATTCTAATTCTAATTCTAACAATGCTAAACAGGATAAAGTATTTCTTCGACTGAAATATTAAAACAGTTTTGTTTTGGTGGACTTTCTGATAATAGAAGTTATTATAAGAGTTTTAAAATTTAGTGTGTCAAGTTTAATAATGTTATTGCAATACCTTTCCAACAGAACTGAGAGGAGGTTTTTTTCTAAAAATGTTGGGATTGTCTGATTTTTGCAATGTGAATTTGCATCAGGTTAGGCTGATGTTTTTGGAACATGTTGGTGTGATAATGGCTTTATTAATGCTTTCTGTGGGTTCATTGACAGCTCACTAGATTCTTGGTAACTTTCAGATGCTGAGTTGAATTTGCAGGTGATGCATCACTACCAGTGGTGGGATTCAAACTCCTGAACAACTGATTCTCTGCATGGACGCCACTTCCGAAAGTCTGTCCTGGGCCAGGGAAGCCTCCCCCAGGCCTCCGAGGCTCAGAACAGACTTCCAGAAGTGGTGGCCATGCACTTCCAGTGGTCTGTTCTGGGCCTTGTGAAAAAGGGCTAGGACTTCAGCTGGTTTACCAAAGTCAACAAAAAATTAGCTATCACACGGGCAGTAGCACTGCCCTGTTTGCCTCACGTGCATGGTCATGGCCCCATGCGCACGTGTATGTTTAAAATGCTTACCCCTCCTTTTCCCTCTGGTCTGCCAACTGAGAAAGGTTGGTGACCTCTGATCTAGACACAGTAATAAATTTGTGGTAGTCAAGAGGTGTAGCCTAGTTAAAAAAACAACTATCCCATGTCTGCTTTGAAGCTTTTTGTATTACAGATCCTCATAGATTAAACAACCTTTTAAAAGTATATGTAAAACTGTGTTTGTTATGTTAATGAATATGTGAACTGCCGATATTTTTCAAGAGGTGAGAGGAAAGTTGCCTTTCCTCAAAATGGCAATAAAGATTCTTGATTATGAATCTCTGAATAAAGTATAATATGTACCTGGTTGCTAAATTAGGCCGTTGAATGAAGAATTTAATGTTAATAGTTAATAATCTGTTGATAATTAATCTTTTGCTTCAAGTCCTGGATTCTACTTTTATGTCTTTTTCCTAACTTGATAGCTATAAAAATACAAACTATTAATTATGTCTAGAGTTGTTACCCTCGGTTTATTACTCATCCTAAATAAATCTGATGTTGGAATTGCACCTCAAGGATTGGACTACCTACTTCTTGTTGTTTCAGGCTGGACCTTGTAACCAGCAGCTGCCAAACCAAATATTTCCAGATGGACTAAAATCTTATACTGCTCATTAAGAAAAATAGCTTGAAGATGTATTGATAATTAGGTGTTTAGCATTGTCCCTTTTAAGAATACATAGACATAGCTGTAAGCCCTAGACCTATATAAAATCAATGTTTAAATTGTTTGGTGTATATCCTTCTTAAAGAGTATTCTTTATGTATTTGCTTTGCATGGTGTGGGCTTGTTTAAATTTAAAAAATATTCAGAATTGTTAAAGGTATGGCAAAGTTCAGTTTATAATCAGTTTTTCAGTGGACAGGGTTTATAAGACACAATGTCATTCAAGAATGATAGGATTGATATATCTCCTACACAGCATATTTTAATCTACATTCAGTTAATTTTTTTCTATAAAGGAACAGGGTCACCAACCCTGTATAATATTGCAGTTTTAAGGACATAATTCAGAATATTTTATAAGTGGTTACTGATTACAGTAGCTGGTTTTGTGGCATGAATATATGCTTTGTGTGTTCTTGGCATAGATCTGCAAGGACCCTTTTGTAAGTTTGTGGGGGTGAAATAAAGAGTGGGTTTGTGCCTAGACAATATTCATGTTGGGGCCATATGGGTCTCAAAAGAGTTTCACTGCATTCATCGTTACAAGTGCCATTGAATCTTTATACTTTTAAAAAGAGGCTAAACTCATTTTGCAGTTGTAAACCTGCCATAAGCAACTTGTACAAAACATTGAGCTGGGTGAGATATGCCTCATCATGGGGGCTGGACCATATTAATATGATACAGGTTGTCTAAACTCACCATAATGAAGACAGGAACATTCAAGGAGCAAGTCTGTTTAAATTCTGATTAATCAGATTTCTTTTAAAGAAATACAAGTATTGATAGTTTTACTTTCAAAAGTGAACCTTTTAAACTTGCTTCATTGCTCCTGCCCTTTTGGTGAAAGGAAAAGATAGCTTGACTTTTCTGGGGGAAAAACGCCTCACACCTGATTCTCATGTGACCATCCATTTCCATATTTTATGCAGTTTATTTCTTAGATAAATCTAGGATATGATCTAGCCATTATTGAAGGTTTATAACTCAAACTAAATGTCAGGTATTCGTCTGCTTGTATGGCCCAGATTATGCTGCCTTCTCTTTTACATGTTTAGAATTCTTTACTTACATTCAATATCTATGAAAATTATGGTTATTCTGATATGCATCTATTCTATTATACATCCTGAATACATTTTTCCTTGCAGCTGAGAATTTTTCAAAGAAGGGACCACATAGGATAAAGCAGGATTTCTCAAAGTGAGGGTTAGGAACTCCAGAGGATTTCAGATACCGTAATTATGGAAAAGCCAGAACAGCATTTGGGACTCAATTTTCTGCTGTCTCTCAGAAAGTGACAGTTTGGGAAAGGACTCCTTTTATTGAAGAACTTCATATTAAGCATTAAAGTTCCCCACCTGCCTTTCCAAAGGTCCAGAGAGCCTACCTCTTCCTCCATGGAAAGCTTTGACTGGCTAGGCTACTTACAGTAAGCTGGTGGCCCTGGCAGTCACATTGGTTCCACTATGCCAGGGGTAGGCAACCTCGGCTCTTTTATGACTCATGGACTTCAACTCCCAGAATTCCTGAGTCAGCAATGCTGACTCAGGAATTCTGGGAGTTGAAGTCCATGAGTCATAAAAGAGCCGAGGTTGCCTACCCCTGCACTATGCTAATATCCATGATTTCTGCTTTAAGCATTCCTCCCAACCCCAGTAGGAAATTGAAAATGTAAAAAAATGGCCCTTATCATTGGATGTCTTCTTTAACAAAAGTTTATACCAAGGCCTTTAACTAATCTGTTGGCTTATGTTTGAGAAGGTCATGGGAAGGTTTTTTTCAGGAGATGTCTTAAGATTCTGTTCCTCCTCATTGCTGGGAAATTCTGCTGCAGACATATGGAAAGGACACAGGTCACTTTGGTGAAAGCTAAGAGAGGCATACTTAGCTAAACATTGTGGACAGTTTGTCCAGGGATAGCAGGAAGGAAAATCGAGAGAGCGTGATCTTATGGGACAGTTGGTTTGCCCAAGCAAACCCCAAAGGGAGTGCTGATAAGGCTCCAGCACAAACCTCATGCCATGCATACTTGTAGTTGGGTCGCTGTTAGTATTGGGAGCTAGGAAGCATGCCTTTTCCATGGCAACCCTTGCTCTATGGCAGGGGTAGGCAACCTTGGCTCAGGAATTCTGGGTGTTGAAGTCCATGAGTCATAAAAGAGCCAAGGTTGCCTACCCCTGCCCTATGGGATACGCCCTCTGAAGTTTGGCAGGCCTCTCTATCATCCTAGCCTTCTGTGAAGCTTTGAAGACCTGGCCTTTCCCCCAAGTGCTGGGATAAGATTGGATGATTGGAAATAAGAAGTTTGAGTTGGCATGAGGGTTTTGTTGTTTTTAATGGTTTAATGTGTTTGGTCTTATAGTTTTATACTGTTTTATATGTTGTTTTAATCTTTGATTCGGAGTGCCCCAGAGTTGCTTAGAGGATGGGCAGTTATATAAATGTTTTAAATAAATACATAAATAACTAAATCCACTGCTAGATTTCCAAATCAATGATAGCTAAAGGAAGGTCTGGATGCCAAGCAAAAGTACATCAGGGAGTAGATTAGAAAAGAACTTACTGGTACAGACTTAGATGTTTACATATGAGTTACAAGTGTTGCAAATTTTGCTCCATGCTGTTGAATACAGGCAAGTACTCTAGGTTTCACTGAATTAATTTTTTTTCCTTATGTGCACAAATTTTTTTTTACAGTGCTGCATAAAGACCGAAGACAAGTGTACCTTTGCTTGCTGGAAATTGGTCGCATTGTATCAAGGTGCGTATTCATTGCTTTCTCCAATTAGATGCTTGAATGCATAGTAAGTCTCCCTAAAGGTTCTTAAGAGTTTCCTCAAGGTTCTTAAGAGCTTTCAGCCCAGACATTGGCTATTTTCATAAGGTATATGATACTACAAACTAACCTAGTACATTTCAGTTAGTGCTTGATTAGTGTATGGTTTTGTGTACATGTCATGAAAATGGGTTAATTGCTAAACCTCATTTTTAAGTTAAGTCTTATGAAACACAGCCATTCCTTTATAATCCTATATTCCCTGGAAAGGCAGTCCAGGTGTTGTAGGATATTTTGCATTTTCCCACCTACAAGTGGAAAAGGAAGTCTTCCTTTGCCATTAGGTGAGATAATGAAAGAACCTCTACTGTCACTGATCCACAGTAGGGACCAAGTTTTACTGAAGAAGCCAATAACCCATAGGACAATAGAATGTTTTATTCCTGTGTTCTACCCTTGCTCCCAAAAGTACTCGGGAACAATGCCAGTTCTATAGCTAACCTAGGTAATTCTCCTTTTTCTTGATAGCAATGATTTCAGGTGTTCATGTGTTACATTTGTCATAATAAGTATAATAGCTATTCTCACCCTATGGTTATTGTCTTAGAATTTTGCCAGAATTCTAAATGTAGTATTTTATATATTTTTCTTTTTATAGACATGGAGTTGAACCACCAGTATTAGTAAAGCTAGAGAAAGAAATTGAATTGGAAGAAACTTTGTTGATGTCTTCTGATTGTGTAACCCCTATAGTTTCCTACAAATCATGCTGCCAGCATGGAGAATTACATGAAGCAGTAAGTAGCATGCATATTTCTACCTATGAAGCTATAATCTAAATTTTTCTGAAATCTGTAACCCAATGGTGAATTATGTAAACTTTCTAGGTATTTTGAATGACTAGATCATGCAATGGCCCAAGCTTGCTTGGTTTGGAATAACACATTATGCAAGCCAAGCCATTGTAGTTTATTAACTGTATTTAAAGTTTAGCATTTGGACAAAAACAGCAGTTTTTGATTTATCTTACAAATCATAGTCAGGCAAACCATGTTTCGCATGAAATATGAACATAGCCCAAGTGCCTGCAAATCACATTCCAACCAAAAATCTATCTATGTAGTTGGTCAAGATTACAATAAAGCAAATTAACTGGGTTTTTTTGTTACATCTGAACCAGCCATTACTTGTTTATGACTTTATAAATTATGAATTAGCATGAAAGGTGAAGCCATTTTATTGTCAGACCATGACATCGCAGAAGAGAGCCTTCAAAGCCTTTTTAACTCAGGGAACCACCTGTCTCAGCACTACATTTCTGATGTGTATTAGTCTTGGTTAATCTCAGGCAGTGTTGCAAGCTTTTTGTATGTATTGTAGTTTTAAGCAACTATTGAAAAACTAAAATTATCTACTAGAAATGTGGATGTTCTGTTTGTCAATTGACAACACAGCAGGACAGGATGCATGAGATTATAGGATGGATAGGATCAAAGGATGATAGGACTGTCCTTGGAAAAACTATGAGGCAGTTTGAAGTGACAAGCATTCATGGTTACCCAAGAGTTAAGTTCTAACCAATGGCATCTAACTAACTTGGTTAGTACCAAAGGGGTTTGATATCTCATTATTCATGTAATCAAGATAAGTCCTATCCAGAGTGCAGGTAACACAGAGTTGCTTAAATTGGAGCATGGTTCTCTTGATTGAAGGCTACTGATACTCATTATACCAGATAATGGCAGTTGATCTTTTCAAAGTGCTATTTGGTATGGATGTTCCTGGTCTGTGAATGCAAGCTTACTCAAGATCATCTCCCGTCTATAATTTTTGAAGGATTCCTAAAACCAGCACTCAGAGCTTAAGGGAAGTTTATTTGTTTATTTTTATTTATTCAATTTATTTGCTACCCATTTATTTTTATTATTATTATTATTTATTGAATTTTTATACCGCCCTTCTCCCGAAGGACTCAGGGCGGTGAACAGGGCATATAAATAGAAATACAAAAGTTAAAAAAGATTAAATAATTGCCCAATTAAAACAATCAAAATGTAAAACCCATTAAAACCCTAAGGTTCCCCCATCAGGCCAGGCCAGCTTGTTCGAATAAATGGGTCTTTAACCCGGGCCGGAAGGAGCGAAGATCCGGTGCCGTCCGGAGCTCAACCGGCAGTTGGTTCCATAAAGCCGGGGCGCCCACAGAGAAGGCCCTCCCCCTGGGGGCCGCCAGTCGACATTCTCTCACCGGTGGCACCCTGAGGAGGCCCTCTCTGTGGGAACGCACAGGGCGTTCCCTATCATGTGACACTCTGGGGTCCTAGGATATATATCTTTGCTCTAGATAAGTGGCATTTGAATTCAGATATAAGAACTCTGAGCTACAATCTGGTTACCACCTAAAATCATTGTTACTTCATCAAGCTTCTTATCCAAATTTTCAAGTTGAACTTGTAAGTTGAAAAAAATATTCTTTCTCCCCAGCTTTCCAATGAGATTTATCTTGATATATTGCTTGCATGTTACTATATTTTGATATATAGGTAGGCCTCAACCTATGACCACAATTGAGCCCAAAATTTCTGTTGCTAAGTGAGCTATCCGGGTGAGGTTCAAGGTTTTGGTAATGGTTTTTAAGGCCCTACATGGCATGGGTCCGGAGTACCTCGGGGATCACCTGCTGCCGGCGTCAACTTCCCTCCGCCCTGTGCGCTCCCACAGAGAGGGCCTCCTCAGGGTGCCACCGGTCAGAGAATGTCGGCTGGTGGCCCCCAGGGGGAGGGCCTTCTCTGTGGGCGCCCCGGCTTTATGGAATCAGCTGCCGGTTGAGCTCCGGATGGCACCTGACCTTCGCTCCTTCCGACGCAGTTTGAAGACCTACCTATTTGAACAAGCCGGCCTGGCCTGATGGGGGATGTGCTGGGGTTTTTATTGGGGATTTTTACATTTTTCTACTGTTTTTAGTTCGGGCTCGTATTTAATTCTCTTTTTAATTTTTGTATTCTGTATTTTTATATGTGCCCTGTTCACCGCCCTGAGTCCTTCGGGAGAAGGGCGGTATACAAATATAATAAACATAAACATAAACAAACATATTTGTTAAGTGAGTTTTGTCACATTTTCAACTTTTCTTACCACAATTTAAGTTGTAAAAGTATTTTTACAGCTGAAACTTTACAGTCGGTCATAAACAGTTCCTCTCAGAGACAAGGAGAATAACAGATTAAATGAGAAGAACTTTCAGTAATAAAGGAGAGATTTTTTTATCAAAAGTTAAAAAAAATTAAGAACAGTATTTCTTGATAAATTTATAAAATACAAAATCACTGTAGTGAAAGTTCAGTACTAATGTAAATAAAAACAAATCTCTTTCATTGGAGTTGCTGAAGCTTCCATGCAGAAGAGACAAAATTATTTTACAGAAGCTAATCAAACAATAAAAAGAACATCAAAAAGCCACTTTAAGATGTAGCAGAGGGTTAATTTGAATCAGCATCCAGCCAGTACATTAACGTTTAAAAGTAGACATAAAAACATATCAAAAGCCTTGGTGGAGCAGTGGGCTAATGCCTCCTTAAGTAACACCAGCTGCCTGCAATTAGTGCAGGTTCGAGTCCCACCAGGCTCAAGGTTGACTCAGCCTTCCATCCTTCACAGGTAGGTAAAATGAGGACCCAGATTGTTGGGGGCAATAAGCTGACTTTGTAATAATGCCGCTTGGGGGGGGCATTGATTTGTGCTTTAGAATTGTAAGCCGCCCTGAGTCTTCGGAGAAGGGCGGGATATAAATGGGATTAAAATAAATAAATAAAATAAATAAAATGTGCAGTTAAAATCTAGTCAGTCTTAAAAAGCAAACAGTAGAAAGGAAAAAGATGGAGACTTGACACTCTGACTACTTCCACTTAGAATTGTTACCTTCTAGATCCTCTTCTGAGGTATTATTATTATTATTATTATTATTATTATTAATTATTATTATTATTATTATTATTATTATTATTATTATTAATTATTATTAATTATTATTATTATTATTATTATTATTATTATTATTATTATTTATTTATATACCGCCCTTCTCCCGAAGGACTCAGCACGGTGAACAGGGCAATACATGTTAAAAGACAAAATACAAATACAAAATACAAATACAAAATACAAAAATTAAAAGAGATTAAACAAATGCATCCATGGTCATCCAAAAGTCCTCTTGAGTCATTCCTAGTAGCTCCCGTTCATAACTGGGGAGCATGCTGCCAAGGAGCCAGCTTTGGCAACAAAATTGGCTGTCAGCAGCAGAGAAAAAAATCCTGCTGGCTCAGAACACCCCCTTGGGGGGCAGGTCCAAATTGTGTAATTCACATTTAGTGTTGTTTTTAGTATATATTATATAAAGATAACAGCATCTTTGTACAATGTAGGTTAAGCATATTGCTGAAGATCCTCCTTGTAGCTGTTCTCATAGATTTTCAATTGAGTATTTGTCTGAAGGGCGCTATAGATTGGGAGACAAAATACTGTTCATTCGAGTAAGTACACGTTTTCAGTGATTTTGCTCAGTCACTTGAACATCAATCTTAACCGAGTGGGAATTTATTCCTTTTCAAAAGATGACAATATAATTTAATTGCTAGTACCTTACCTTAGTGATATTATCTGCCTAATTTCACTGCCTATCTGAAAATGTCCCACTGTTACTGATGCTTGGAAATACTTCAGCAATCATTCTTTCTCTTTGCTGCCATAATGCTGGGCAGCTTGTACTTTTCTGCATCTCTTGGTCAGCAGTTGTTGTTGGTGTGTGTGTGTGTGTGTGTGTGCGTACAATATTTCTGCTTTCTAGGTATGGATGGCAAATGGGAAAACTGAATGTTAAAAGCATTTTAATATTTCATGCAATACCTATGTTGCTTAAGTGCAATCAGTTATAATCAATAAACCTTTTATCTCCTTTTCTATTAGATGTTACATGGCAAACATGTAATGGTACGTGTTGGTGGAGGCTGGGATACTCTTCAAGGTTTTCTTCTCAAGTATGATCCTTGCCGAATGCTTCAATTTGCAACGTTGGAACAAAAGATTTTGTCATTTCAAAAAGGTGCTTCTGGTGATACAGTTTCTGATTCATCTGCTAGACCTCCACAGCCTCCACCCATGAATCCCATATCTGCCATTGATGCATATCATAAACAGAGTTCAAAGGTCTCTACTGTGGTTTCAGTTTCAAAAAATCCTCGTGTAGGTAATAGGAAACAGGCAGGATGTAAGTTGTCCCAGCCAACAGTTCTTTCTTCTTCAGAAGCAGTAAAGCATTCCTCACCTACAGACCAGTTGACACAAAGCCACCCCAAATTAAAAGATTCTTTAGTAAATAACATTCAGTCATTTTCCAAATCATCAGAACCAATTTCAAAAAAGCCAGCTCCACCTTCTCATAGCCTTAGATCTGTTTCAAAATACAGACGAAATATAAATAAGTGCTCATCATCAGCTCAGGGGAGAACTGCTTCAACACCATCAGCATCTCTTCAGAAATCTACTGTATCATCTATCAAGCCTGCGTGTTCCCAAAATTCTCCAACTGTACAACATCCTGCTCTAGGTTGTTCAAACAATAAACTTTCAAAGTTGCCTGAAACGGCTACAAGGGCAGGCTGTCTAGAACACCAATCTCCTAATAGTGCAGCTGGGCTCAAAAATGTAGACAAATGTAAGCCTCTTTCAAAAACCTCAGCAAAATCTGTAAAAATAATTAACAGAAACTTAAATGTGTCTAAGCCGTCTTGTCCTCAAACATCGTCTACAATGCCTACAAAAATAATTTCCCAAAATAACAGTCAAACATTACCCACACAGTTTTATTCACATAGAGGGAAATTGGAAAGTAAGCAAGCCAAACAGAAAACTGGTCTTGGCCCCAAACAGCTGAGTTTTAATTCCTCTCTTACAAACGATAAGCAGAGCAGCTTATCTGCTGCTGAGCAGACATCTACAGTAGATGTAAAGAGTAAAAATTCATTTTCACCTGTTGTTAATTCTTCAGCCAAGAAGAGACCAGTTCAAAATAGCAGGATGAAAACACAGGTAACAGCTGATGTAACAACACATTCTGATCGAATGCCATTATCTATTGTGCGTCTTCCTCAAACATCAACCATAAATGGGACGAAGAAAAAGACATTAAAGACTAACGTCAAAAGTCAGGCACAGGTCAAAGTCTCCCAAAAGAATGATAAAGATGTTGATTCAACCACTAAGGATCCTGTCTTAAAAGAAAAAGCTGCAACTGTTTTAACTAAAGGAACACAGGTTAGGTTAAAAGATTCCACAGTAAAGTCAAAACAGGATGATAATTACTTTGTTGTGACTGGGAATAAGAAACTCAGAAAGTAAAGTACTCAGAATTTCAATTGATTATTGCAATATATTTTTCTAATAGCTACCTTATACTAGTGACTTTAACAAAATAACAGTACAATAATTTGAATGCTAACTGCCTTGGAACAGGAGAGTTTAAAAGGTTTCCTAGTCCCCACAAGTGCAATAACTGACTGGATTACAAAAAGGCACTTTATCACAATCTGAATTATAATTATTTTGAGATCTATTTCTCACATTGATGTTAAGATGATAAGGATGCTCCCAATAGGTCATTTATTGCTCAGGTTCATGTGGCAAATATTTGTTAATGAATTGTAAGGTGATGTTTAGCATCTCCACGGAAAAATACAGCACAGTAAATTGGCTGTATTAGTTATATCTGCCAAAAAAATGATATTCTCTGATAAGAGTCACTTGTTGACTCTCATGAATATTTGTTTCCAATAAGGGCTTTGGTCAAACATGAGCATGAGAATTGGTATTTACTACTATTGTGTGTGCATACTACTAATTAAAAAAGCAACTATCAAATAGTCTTGAGTTAAGAATAACTCCCAATAAATATCTACGTTGCTAAATTTTATTTAAACTTTCAGTCAAAGAAAACGCTAAGAACATTTTACAAGAGTGCTTGGCTTTAGAGGCAATAATTTTAGTGCCTTCACAGATTATGTTCTTTGTTAGCTGTATCACAGGAAAGTGTATTCTAAATGTGTATTCTAATTAATTTGGTTGTGTTCAAGGCTACTGTTACCAGCTGGACTTTATACGAACATGTGTTCAAATTATAATGTAATGATGATACTGGCACTGTAACTTTTTCATGTTTGCTTTTCAGAAATGACTGAAATTTATGCTAACACAGTGCTTCACTCTTAAAATGTGACAGACAATCTCTATAGAAGGACAGCACCCAGTAGATGCCTAGGAAATTACTTGTGTCTACAGAGTGAGAGTATAGCTTCAGAAAACAGGTTATATTAAGCACAACTGAAAACCTTTCAAATAAGCTGCCTTTGATATTTTTATATTTATGTTTCTCACTATTTCATTTTTAACTGTAGAATACATTTCTTACTGCATTAATCATTTTGCTTACAACATACATAACTAACATTGAAAGAAAAGTACTTTTTTAGTATGTATATACTGCTGTTAAGCATAGTTGCACTTGTCATAGGGTTTGAAGCAAGTTTTAAAACAAATTTGTGTTCCCCCTCCCCTAGGAAGTAAAAAAAACATTTCAAACATTAATTATATAATTTCACTATTGGTCAAAATGCTTCTCACCTCAGTGCCAGTAGTTGAAATTCAAGTTAGAATTAATCAGTGTTGTATGGAAACACGTTTTCCTCCCTGCACTCCCACAAAAAATCATGGGTTTGGCCAGAGTTCAAATAATTAGTCAAACAAACACCCTGACTCTGCTCTAGCTGCATCTTCAAAATACAGGTAGTTCTCAACTTATGACCACAACTGAGCCCAAAACTTCTGTTGCTAAGTGAGACATTTACGAAGTGAGTTTTGCCGCATTTTATGACTTTTCTTTACCACATTTGTTAAGTGAATCACTGGTTAAGTTAGGAACACGGTTGTTAAGTGAATCTGGCTTTCCCCCCTTTACTTTACTTGTCAGAAGATTGCAAAAGGGGATCACATGATGGCGGCATACGGCAACCGTCATAAATATGAACCTGTTCCCAAGCGTCTGAATGTAAATTACACATGACAGGTTGTAAGGATGAAAAATGGTCATAAGTCACTTTTTTCAGTGTCATTGTAACTTTGAACAGTCACTAAACTGTTGTAAGTCAAGGACTTCTCATAGATTGTGTCTATCTCCTTGAAGTTCAGTGTAGGCAAGAGTTACGTATGTGTGTGTGTATGTGTGTGTGCTGAAAATTTATATCCATTTTCTTGAATCCAGACTTCCTTATACACACAGGTATCCTTAGCTGAATCAGACTGATTCTGAGATTGTAACCTTATAGCTACTTATCTGAAAACAACCATATTAAATAATGGCACTTTGTCTTTTGGATATAGGATAGTGTTAAATACAAAAGTAATTTGTATCTAATACAAGGATTTCTAAATATTCATTTTTGCACTTAGCTTCAACAATCTATGGATTTGGAAACAAAATGTCTCATTGTTATAAGCTGTGAGAAAAGCATATTTATCAACACATCTTTGCTTTCAATTAAGGTTTTAGGTTTGAACAATTTCAAAACTGGTTACAGTTGGTCCCTGTATTTATTCTTCAAACGGAGAAGACATTGCTTCTTTTCTTTCTCTGCCCTCCCAATGCTAAGTAAAAAAAAAATCCTAGATATGGGATGCTAGATTCCTGTATTTACCAATAAGCATTGAAAAGCTTTAGCAAAATTAAATGATACAACTATATGGCTTCAGTTGGGAACTGAACAATTAATTTTAGAAATCATGCATATTTATATGGAACTGTACCTGAAAGTACAGGTTGTACTGGACTTAACAACTACAGTTGGTATCAGAACTTCCACCATGATACAGTTAAGTAAGTCATGGCATTATCATACTCAACTGTACAATCGTTGTGCCATGGTTGTTAAGCACATTGAGATTTCCTCACCAACTTTGCATGTTGGAATCCAACCGGGAAGGTTGCAAATGGTGATCGCATGACCCTGGGATTCTGAAACTGTCATAAATACATGTTGGTTACCAAGTGTCCAAATCACAATTATGTGACAGCAAGGACTCTGAAAGTCATAAGTGTGTTACTGGTTGTAATTCACTTTTTTCAGCACCATCATAACTTCAATTGATTGCTGAATGTATGGTCAAAAGTCAAGGACTATTTGTAGTTCAAGGTTAAAGTTCATACTGAAGAACTCACAAAACAACCAAAGCATTCTGCATCCATGATAAAAGCTACTTCCATAATAAATTGTTTATGACGTTAAAAACACATTATCTTTTCTAATTAGGAATATATTTGATTTACTGCATGGTTACCTTTTTTGAATTCTAAGAGCATGTTATCAAATTCATTCTCATGACAGTCATTTGGTTACAATCAGCACATGAAGCTCTTAGCTAAATGGATCTCTCTAGCGCAGGCATGTCAAACTGCCGGCCCGTGGGCTGGATGCATCACAAAACCGCGCCCACCCCATTGCCATCAATGGGGGCAAAGTCATAAAATGTGCGACATCATGTGACATCACGAGTTTGACATGTCTGCTTTAGTGGAACAATCATTTCAATATATTGGCTATCAATTGGAGTGAAATTGGGTTATGACCCTCTGCCTACATAGTTTAAGGTTTGTGAAGCTAATGGGAGAATGACATCCTTCCCCTGACTAACCTTGGATTTTATAGATAAACAAGAAAATAATTACTTGGAATTTTATTAAATATCTGTCCAGACAGAGCAGAAAACCCAAAGGAATCTCTTGCCACTGGATTGTTTACACTGGCAAAAGAGTCACCCTTCGTTCTTCAGCCATAGAGTTAGCATCCAGAAAAATCCAGCTGTAATGCTGGGATTGTAGACATTGAATGTGGCAGAATATACAAAATGGATCGGAGAGGAGTTGGAATAGCTACATTCAATCAAGCAAGAAAAGAAAAGAAAAATGGCCACTCTGCAAGTGATGGAGCGAGAAATATCCTGGCTGCCCAGTCCTAGTCTATGGATATTTTATTTTATTGTGGTAAATTAATAAAAAAATACACATTCAGCAGAATCAGCTTCAAACTTAAATCATAATTTCTAAGATTATCTTTTATATAATTGTAAAATATTTGTAAAGACAACAATTGCAAAAATGTTACCCCAGCATCCTCCTCATCCCACATGCTTAAACAATGAATTGCTACAAATGGTTAGCAAGTTCTCCTTTGTTGTATAATAGTTCAACAAGATGGAGCTTCTCTGCTACAAATGAGTTTTGTGTCCAAAGTCACTGAAGGGAAATAAGAGTTCAAAATGATTACATATAAGATTTACTGTATATACATATGCATATACACACAGCCAGCCACTGTGTAGTAATTAAGGAGTTGAACAGGAAAGTCCAAGTCCTAGTCTACCTTCAAGTAGGAAGAGAGAATGTCTGGCCAAAAGCTACCTACCCAAGGGATGACTAGAACTCATTTGTATCCACCGTGATAGCCTTAATATTTTTAGAATTTCTGATTATGAAACCAAGTTATTCTAAAGGCAAAGTAGAAAAAGAACAGCAGGGCATGCTTCTTTATAAATTTAACAAAGAAAGCATATTCACTCTTAAGAGATTGCATACATTTTATCAATCCAAATTTAAAACTTTGAAGCAATTTGTAACATTTTAACATAGGCTTCTTAAATTTCCAAGAAAGTGTTTTCAAAGCACTCAAACTATTATAACTCTGGATCTTACCTATTTTGTTCTATTGTCTGATATTGTTAGAAATTTGACAGCCCTGTATAAATCCACTCTAGGTTCTATCATTAGAACATTGTGCTATATTTAGAATATCTGTGATAGCTCATTAAAATTTGAAAGTCAGGACATTGAAAAAGGTTTACCATACAACTCTAGCAAGGTATGACACAAAAGTTCCATATACTTTTTATATCCAATGGAATATACTCCAATGGAAACTACTTGCCAGTTTTATAGGTTTATTTGTAATAAGTTTTTTGAACTGAATTAATAACTAAGTGCTGACATCAATATGGTAAAACTATTTAGTGTAAAAGAAAATCTAATCTTTTGTTTAATTAGTATGTTTTGAATAAAATTCAAAATTATTAATGACACATTCCGCTGTGTACTCTGAATAGAATACACAATAGTATTTACTGATCTAATAAGAATATATTTTACTCCCTTTCCACAATATTGTTTTGTGCAAAGTATGAAAATATATGTTGGTACTTATTCAGTTCATTTTTTGCAAAGACCAAAGATCTATATCGATTCAGCAATGGATCTGAACAATATGCATTGTTTTACTTTCTATTTTGCATAGTGATAATTCAATCTCATATCAATGTTCTGGCAGAGCAGACATATTCCCTATAACAATGCTGTCTAGCAGGTCCCCCAAAACATGCCTTCTTTTTATGACACCTGCCCTGTGAATTAGCCTCCATCCTGAAATATGGGTGGCTCCTACTCTATTGGCCTTTTGCAAGGCCATGAAGATCTGGCTTTTCCACCAGGCATTGATGGTGAGATGTTAGTTGTATGAGGGGAGTGTCTAATGGTTTATGTTTTTACTGAGCCTTGATGTGGTTTTAGTTAATATTTGCTTTAATTCTTTGTTTTTAATTTGTTTGCCTCCCAGAGTTTAACCCTAAGAGGATTAAAATAAAAATGTATAAATAAATAAAAACTTTTACAGTAATCATACCAAGGCATTGTTCTCTGCTTTATATCATTTGTATCATTCAACAAAGCCACAGTCAAGAACCACTTAAAAAGCTGTAAGTTTCACAGAAGCATGGTCTGAAATTATAATAACATCTACATCTAAGAGTTAACTTTAAATATCAATGAATTAGCAGAGTGGGGGAAAGCTAGCTTAGAACAATTCTTATGTGTGGAAAAAGCAAGCTATATTCTCATTAAAAAGATTAGTAGATTGCCAAATATTCACTAAGTTAGGTTTGGACAAGTATTCTATCAAAATACCATGAATCCAGGAATATCATTTGGATTGTAAAATGTTTCCATAAAAAAATGTTAGTATGTAAAATTGCTACTTTATATAAACCTCATCAAAATCTTTCAGTAAAAATTTTACCTTTGACAAGACCGAGTCTCTTCCGAAAAAACATTTTCAATTCCCATCAGACTTGTTTTCATTCCCATCCTGTCTTCTAAATGAATGTCCATTGTGTTGAGAAATAAACTTGAGAAGTTGTATAATAATAGTTTATTTATTTCATTTCTCTGAAGCTTTTATTTTTCTCTGTGGTTCGATGGTTTATAATCTTTGCCCATGGGAAATGTCTTATCTCATGAAGAAGAGCTAGCCAAATAAATTGGACCAACATAATGCACAGAATTGTTATACACAAAATGAAGATAGGGAGGGCTAGCATGGGATCGGGCTACTTGCAGGATATGCCTGAGGATATCTGCCCATTCCACCAGCTCAGATAGGATGGGCAAACTCCAGGTCTCTTCCCTTAAATTAGGTTACCTAGTGGTACCTAGGAAGTGCACCTTTCCTGTAGCTGCCCCTGCCCTGCGGAGCATCCTTCCCCAAGAAACCTGGCAAGCCCCCACCCTCATCCCTTCTGAAAGAACTGTTTCTTTCTTCCCACAAAGGCTGAAGTAGGATGTGGTTGGAGCCCAATAAGATGGTGCGTGGATGTATGGGAGAGTGCTGTCCCAGGTGCCGTGGTCTTTTGTTGAGTTTTATATTGATGGTTTGGATTTTTACTGTTTGATGTGCCACAAAGGGTTGTTACAAAATAGGTGGCTATAGATGTCAAATAAAAAAGACACATTTCTACTTAAGAGAATTACCTACCAGCGCACACAGGTCAGAATATCAGTCTTGCACTGCACGATTACAAAAGCGGACTACTGAATAATTCAAGCATGAGACCAATCTCAAAATTTAGAACAATCCATAGTTATTAAAGATACAATTGATTATCAATGTTCTCTTAAACTTCACACACTATCATATAGCAGAATAATTCTTCCCTTAGATTACTGAGCATTTTGCCCATGGTTAGAGTGTACCTGACCTCAAGTGCTTCAGCTGTAGATGTGTACAGACCTTCAATTGTTGTTTGTATCTGTATTCTCAAGCTTTTCTGGGTGTCACTCAGCTTAGCTCATCCTGGGACTTATCCTCCTCCACCTTTTGCAAATTCTTTAGCTCAGGCTATATGCCCATTTTCTTAGAGGCTTCAGTATTCAGTTATGTGATAATCACCTTCTAGGCAGCTTGAAGTCGTCGTATTTTCAGCCTTCTAACTGACCCCATTTTTCCATACAGTTCAGTACAGTTCAGTTTGCTTGCAGCTTTGACTTCACTTAGCACTCTTCTCCCTCATGCAAATTTTTCCTATTCATTCTCCATTCATGCTCTAAAATGTTTATATTTTAAGCTATCAGTGAATATAGGTTACAGTAATAATATAAATGAATAATTATGTTTGCAAAAATTAGAAAAAACAAAGAAATATAAAGCTAGAGAACACATCCCATCTAGTGGTGAGGATGTATTAATGTACCATTATTTGCATGGTAATTGTAAGAAACCCTCTGTGAAGAAATAGGGCTGTGCTTTGCATTAAGACACATTTATTTAACTATGGTTTTACTGAAGTAGCCTAACTGATCCAGTTGCCTCAGAATACACATTATGGCACTGGTGGAACAGGACATCAGATAGCAGTTTTGCCCTCTGTTCAGTGTAGGTTTTCTTTAAAGCAGTTGCATCTCATGAGCTGCATCTACAGCCAAGAAAAAATGAATCAGAGCTATACAAATCCCAAGTTACAGCTTGCTGTATCCTTATTGCAACACATCCTAAATTCTTGCATCTGATCTGTAGTGTCTTACTGGATATAGATTGAAAGTTCTCCAAAATTTGATATCACACCCTATTTGAGGACATAGACTTCAAATTTATCAGGGAACTACATAGATGGAAAGACTTTTGAATGAAGTATGTATTTGTTGGCCTCAGTTGCTTTTCTGATTATTATTTCTATTGTTCCATTCTCCCATTGTTTTTAAATTCTGTGGATTATTTTATTATATTATTTTATATTGTATTGTATTTTAATTCTTTATTCCAGTTATCTTCAAATTATAGGTGATCCTCTGTCACTCTTGCTAATAGGACAACCATAGTAATCTGCTGATTCTAACAGGAATAGCCTCCAAGCCATGATATGACACAGTGGTTAGAAACCACAGTGTGATGACTTTGTTGGTCATTGCTGTCCATAGCTTGTTTATGCTGAGCTATACTGTAGTTCTTGCACAACATGGAAGGAAGCAGATTCTGTACATGAAAAGGATGAGACTATTGGATTATCTGTCAGATGCTCCTCCATATGGCATAGAAGTCAGTTTTGGGTTCAATGATTTTTCCAAAGAAATTGCCTGCTCAACTCAACAAGTTATTTTAAAATATAGTAAATGCTTCAAAAAGCCACAATAAACATTAATTAGTTAATAACTTCATGAGTGCACTGGTTACTAGAGAATTTACAGGCAAAAGGTTTATAGATAGTACTCGACTTACAACAGTTCATTTAATGACCATTCAAAGTTACAACGGCACTGGAAAATTGACTTATGACCATTTTTCACACGACCATTGCAGCATCCCCATGGTCCTGTGATCAAAATTCAAATGCTTGGCAATTGGTTCATACTTACGATGGCTACAGTGTCCCAGGGTCCTGTGATCACCTTTTGCAACCTTTTGACAAGCAAAGTCAATGGGGAAGCCAGATTCACTTAACAACTGTGTTGCTAACTTAATAAGTGCAATCATTTACTTAGCCACTGTTGCAAGAAAGGTTGTGAAATTGGGCAAACTCACTTAACAAATGTTTCACTGAGCAACATAAATGTTGGGCTCAATTGTGGTTGTAACTTGAGGACTACCTGTATATATGTATGTATGTGTGGCTACAGAGATACAGATATAGATAGATATAGATACCTTTTTCCTGTTTATGTGTGTGTTTGTATGTGTGTTAAACCTCTGTTGCCAGGGCCAGAATATTTATCTCCAATTATCGTAGCTCATCTAACAAAAACAGGCAGAGATTGGCATATTCTGAATTCTTATCAGTTAATGTTTTTTTTCATTTCTATTGTTCTGCTTTCCTGAAGTTGTACAAACCTCAAACATACTTCTATAATTGCAAAGTTAGGTATTATTTCCAGAATAGCCACTGCCATCTAGCATTTGATAGGTGGATCATCAATAATTCTTATCTCAAGTCCCCTGATTTAATTTCAATATCACTTTTTATCTATTTTTTTTTGAATTGCAGCGATTAAACTTTCTTCATATTTGCATGAGAAAATATGAGTAAAGATGTCACAAAAGCTTGTGCTCCTTTTTTGAGACTTGGAGTACAATCAGCAAAATGAGGCCCTTTGCCTTTTTGGTACAGTTGTTTCCTAATTATCAGCTTATCCTGACCCCAGTTTAAATATTTAATATGAATATTTTATTGAAATTAATTCTCTTTTTTAGTTTTATTTATTTCCAGACTTGACAACCATTATTATTAGTAGTAGTGACAGCTATTTAAAAGTTGACAATCTTGCATTTTTAATAGATTTACCTAGGGTATTAATAATAAATGGTATAAGTTTTCTGCACTTTGCTTCTTTGCCCTTTTGGCCTATCTACTGTTATGTTACAGTTATTTACTATTTAAATTTAAATTTACTATTAAAAAAAGGGACGCGGTGGCTCAGTGGGTTAGGACACTGAGCTTGTCGATCAGAAGGTCGGCAGTTTGGTGGATCAAATCCCGAGTGCCGCGTAACAGAGTGAGCGCCTGTTACTCGTCCCAGCTTCTGCCCACCTAGCAGTTCGAAAGCACATAAAAATGCAAGTAGAAAAATAGGGACCACTACGGTGGGAAGGTAACAGCGTTCCATGCGCCTTTGGCGTCTAGTCATGCCGGCCACATGACCACGGAGACGTCCTCGGACAAGCGCTGGCTCTTCGGCTTTGAAACGGAGATGAGCACCGGCCCCTAGAGTCGGAAACTACTAGCACGCATGTGCGGGGGAACCTTTACCTTTACCTTACCTTACTATTAAAATTAAGATTTTTTTAAAAAAATCTCTAAGCCCCTTTTTGTGCTACCATCTTGACTGAAGATAAATTCTTAGGAATGCGAAAGTGTGCATTCAAAAATCCTTTAGTTGGTGTAATGCAGATATTGCCATAGAAAGGTCGAGGCACCCTTCACTTATCCATACTCTGTGGTGCTTGCTTCAGATTCACTGAGTGGATTATATGCTTCCATGTGGTCAGTGCACTACATTTTAATTTAGCATGTGAGCATAAACTTGCAATTTGAAAGACTTAAAGTTACAGAAATATTTTCATAGCTTATCTTCTTCATTTCTACACACCCCATAACATATTGCTTAAACTTTCAGATACTACCTAAATAATAAAGGGAACATTGCAAAATTAGTAAAGAGCTCCGCTGTCATCTGTTTCACTTTTTTGCTCATTAAATATCCAATTTGTTTACTTGATGTGCTAGAATTTTTTTTCTAAGTAAAATGACAACTTCTTGATAGTCTGAGGACCTCTAGTGGACAATACTAGAATGATGAAACAATTGGGAAGAATTCTAGAAGTCGTATTTTGCATGCTTTCCTTATTTCTTTTAACAGAAGTTGCATGTTGTTGGTCATGTGAAGGCTAGTACACCAAAGCACTTTATTAAGAAGTCTATCTTCACCTGCAATTCTTACTTTTACTGTTGCAATTATTAATCATAATAATAAAAATAATATATAGAAACACCCTGACATTGCTTAGTAAAAACAAGTAGTATTTCATGAGCCACTCTTTCTGCTCTCTTCTCTTATCCCTATTTAAAAGTAGATGTAGGAAAAGTTATGTTTTCTAACAACTGCATAGTACATGTGATACCTGTCTTATGACCACAATTGAGCCCCAAATTTCTGTTGTTAAGTGAGACAGTTGTTAAGTGAGTTTTAACCCACTTTACAACCTTTCTTGCCACAGTTGTTGCAGTTGTTAAGTTAGTACCACAGTTTTTAAGTAAATATGGCTTACTCATTGACTGCTTGTCAGAAGGTCACAAAAGATGATCACGTGACCCCAGGTCACTGAAACAGTCAAAAATACATGCCAGTTGCCAAGCATCTGAATTTTGATCATGTGACGATGGGGATGCTGCAATGGTCTTAAGTGTAAAAAATGCTCGTAAGCCACTTTTTTCAGTGCGGTTGTAACTTTGAATGGTCACTAAATGAACTGTTGTAAATTGGACAATCTATAGACTTTGAATTGTTGAATTCCTTGCAGTTCCAGTATAGCCACTGAGGAGAAATGCTCGGAGCTGTAATTTAGCAACCCTTTGAGGCCTTATCTAATCCCACCTTGAAGAATACAGTTATCTAAGAAAATAAAATGAAATACAGTAAAAACAAATTTAAATAATTTAAACATGATTTATTTGAATGAAGAGAAACTGGAACCCTTTTCTGCCCCAAAGCATCTACTTTGTAAGCAGAGCAGCCCTTTGAGAGGCCTCTTCTGAACAAAGCAACATGTCTGACCATTTGGCCAGAGTCATCAACATTCTCTTTAGGAATTCTACACTGAAGTTATTTCAGTAAATTCCAGGTTTACACCCTATATAATGAATCCACTTTATATTATTTGTACATTTTCTAGGTATTGATGTTTTGCAAACTACCTAGGAGATTTTAAAAAGCAGGTATTTTAATATTGTAATAATTTAATAAACAAAGATCGATCTCATTTTATCTGCCCATATAATGTTTTATTACAAATCAGTCAATTTGATAGGATAGGAAAAGACACTTGCTTTCCTTCAAGTTGTTCCTACCAATTTAGCCAGAATGATGCAATAATCTTTCTGTACAAAACACACTATGAGTCATTCTGTATTGACCTCTGTGATGGCCACTGGAAAAATATAATTACTACCACGTGTTATTCTGATGAATAGTATGTCCAATGGAGCTCTGTTCTGCTGAGTCTAGCATTGAAATAAGAGCATCATAAATTATGTGTACACATTACAGAACTGAACCTTTATAATACCTGAAAAGTACTTATTACTGGTGTCAAAACAGTGTTGCACCTGCAGCATTTTAAAAAATAAATTATCAGCAGTTTTGCTACTTCAAAGACTCTTTGTATTAACTTTGAGAGTGCCATGTAAAAATCAGTGTGAATGTTGCATTAACTTTGCTGGGATGCAGACTAGAATTTCCATAAATAAATTATTTGGTATCAGGAATGTAAGGTTAATGTTTTGATTCATTACTATTTCAGTGGGTTAGGACACTGAGCTTGTCGATCAGAAGGTCGGCAGTTTGGTGGATCAAATCCCGAGTGCCGCGTAACAGAGTGAGCGCCTGTTACTCGTCCCAGCTTCTGCCCACCTAGCAGTTTGAAAGCACGTAAAAATGCAAGTAGAAAAATAGGGACCACTACGGTGGGAAGGTAACAGCGTTCCGTGCTAGTCATGCCGGCCACATGACCACGGAGACGTCCTCGGACAAGCGCTGGCTCTTCGGCTTTGAAACGGAGATGAGCACCGGCCCCTAGAGTCGGAAACGACTAGCACGCATGTGCGGGGGAACCTTTACCTTTACCTTTAACAATGGCAATTTAATAACTGATCTTAAAATATGAGAGAGAATGAAAAGTCTTTAGTAGAGACTGATCTGTCCCCTCAGATAAGAATGATGATGTAGTGTGGATAAGCATGCAGCTCATCAGGGAAAGGTGAACCAAGAATATATTAAGAACAAGTATTCAGCATACATGTCAGTCTAGGTGAGCACTTTTTATTACAGATTGCTTTGTCTTAGCAACTAATAGGTTTAGTTCAGCTTCAAAGAAAATAAGCATACTACTGAGGAAAAGATTCAGGGCTTTTATTAAATGAAACAGAATATTAACAGTCCCTTGATGTGCTTTTATATCAATCAGAATAATAATAATAATAAGGAATGTAATATTATAAATTATATAACTTAAATATATCTATTATAAACCTAAGCAATGTTTGCTGCATGATTTCTGTAATTTTATTGTGCTATTTATCAATAACTTGTTCGCTAGTGTTGCATGAAACCCCTAATGTTTTATATTTAGAAATTTTGGCTACTATACCCAATGAGTTCTTCTTTTCCCCCAAAACTGGTAAAAGGTAAGTAGGAATATTTCAGGACTAAGATCCCTGGAGTCAGTTAAATTTCCTCTTGAGTGGAGGAGCAAAGGGGCAAAAGGACAAGATGCAAGTAGTGAAGATTTTCTTCCCTCTGATTGTTATTGTACGCTCCACGTGTGTATTTCTGCTCATGGAAGTTCCATATGCAGATCATTGTTTATTTTATTTTTATTCTATCGTTCCTCTTCCATATTTGAGGCAATATGTTTGATTGAACCCTGCCATCTTATCTATATAACAATTCTGTGAGAGAGTAAATTGTAAAAGGTGACCTACAGTATTGAACTAATTGGACAAGAAGGGAATGCTGGTTCTCTAAGCCAAGTATAAAGGTTGATTTTCCTTGGTTTGTCTCTTACACTGGCTTTCCAGGCTCTAATTCAAGATCAGTCATTCTCAGGTGGCTTGCTCTGATAGCAACAGGCTGCTCCTTGAGGGAAAAGGAATCATACCAATTAATATGATTGTACGGAGAACCAAAGGAGGAACTATGGAATAAATATATTTTTTATTTAGAAAATTAGACTATTGGACAATTGCTTTAAAAAAGAAGTACCGGTAATATAGTATCCTCCATGAATGCCCATTGTAGATATGCACAGTGACAGTGTACATGAGAAGGATATGATCAAAAAGTGTTTTGGTATTTTTTATTATATTAAATGTATCTAAGTGGACTTGGATATTTTTCATCCCTTTTCTATTCCACAGCAGAATGCATGTCTGTGTGGAGTGTTGAAACATCTGTGACCTATTTATTCACCCAAAATGAAGAAGATGTATTGGAGAGGGTGGGGAAAGAAAATTAATCTTGTTGACTTGCTTCCAAAATTTTCTGGGATTATTTTTTTTTTCTGTGCAGTTCATTAGACAGGCATTTCTTCATGCCCCAGGTTTTTTAAAGCTTTCCAGGGTTTTTTTTTAATTGAAGCAAACTACACCAAACAAACATGTACTATGTTTTGCTAAGTCCCAGTTTGGGGCTGAAATATTCACAATTACATTTCCCCAATTCTTGGAGGAAAAGAGTACTCCCTGGATACAGCTGCCCAAACAGTTGAGATAGGCTCAAAACAGACAGCAGCACTTAGCCAGCTTTAGCTGAACATAGCTGATCCAAGTAAGATAAAAACTAGATGCTGCTTCTGTTTTCTCACAAGAGAGCAACATATCCAAATAGTGGGAGTCAGATGTGAGTTGCAGAAGACTATAGCTTTATCCACTGGCATCCATAGGTTGGTCAAGAGTGTCAAACTAACAAGGATAAGCAGACGATCAAATGTCTGCCCCCTTTTAAAATACATCACACATATGCAAAAGAGAATGAGCTTTTGATCATTTGGTCATGCCCACAGTTGGCACATACTGTTGACCGCACACCCCACATGGATGTTTCAGCCTTTATGTTAACATAATAAAAGTGAAACATTTCCTTCATGCTCATGGCAATGTCTGTTTTGATGTATAATAACACAGAAGTTTAAAAGAATACTAGATAAGATTGAGGTCTGATGTTTGGCCAATGAAAAATCTCCTTTACCAAAAAATACACAAATAAGCATTTATGATTAGAAATCTCATTATTTAGTTAGGAACCACTCTAGGAAAATATTTTACTGTATTTGAAAGTAAGCATGTATGATTACGTCAGATGTGATTGGAATGGTTGACTGAAATGAATAATCATAGTTCCAAGTATATTAACCTTGCCCAAGGTATAATACAGAGTTTCAGGGATCTGTGGAATCTTCTGTCATAAAATTGCTTGAAATAGTAGCCATGTAGGGATGAGTACTTTTTTCCAAGTACATATGCTAACAATATTGAAATATTGCAGTTTATACACAGCCACATGGGATACACTTGCTACTGCTTAGCTCATTCAGCATTCTATTTAGGACAGTATCATTATTCATATCATTATATTGTAGAAGGCTATAATATTACTAGGATTCTGAAAAGCCTTCTGTAAATATTGTAACAGAGCTGTTAATAATAGTCATATATGTTGCCATTTTTATTTTTTATTTTTCCAGTGGGATTTTTTTCTTATTTGCATAATAATAATAATAATAATAATAATAATAATAATAATAATAATAATAATAATAATAATAATAATAATAATTTGAAACTGTTTCACATTTAATATGTGAGTGCAGCAAAATCGTGCAAACTAATTATAAAGCTAGACATGACCAAGTTGCTAAACTAATCCACCGGGCATTATGTAGAAAATAAGACTTGCCTTTGTCTGAAAAGTCATGGGAACATAGGGTGAAAAAGTTGTCAAGAATGAGAGGGTGAAGATCTCGTGGGACTTCCAAATACAGATAGATTGCCATTTGGAACACAACACACCAGATATTGCAGTCGTAGAGAACCAAAGCGTATACTTGATTGATATCACTGAACTGGAAAAAATTACGAAATACTGTGACCTGGCCATTGAAACTGTGTGATTATGGATGAAACATGTAACAGTGATACCCATTGTCATTGGGGCACTGGGAACTATGTCCAAAAACTTTGCAAAATACATCAAGAAATTGCAGCTTCCTGCAATAACTCCAGCAAAGCTACAAAAAACTGCACTCCTCAGAACATCTTACATTTTAAGCAATACCTGTTTGATACCTAGGATGCTGGCAGCAACCCATGTCAACCATTAGTGCCAGTCAATTTGAATGTTCAGTTGACTGAGGTTCATGTTTAATAAATAAATGTATAATAATAATAATAATAATAATAATAATAATAATAATAATAATAATAATAAAAAATTATTTTTATTTTTATTTTAATTCCATTTATATCCCGCCCTTCTCCGAAGACTCAGGGCGGCTTACAAGCTTAGCAGTAGCCTTCATTCTATGTATATGCCTGCTTATTAGGGCTTTCACACATACCCCCAAGCGGCATTATTACAAAGTCAGCTTATTGCCCCCAACAATCTGGGTCCTCATTTTACCTACCTCGGAAGGATGGAAGGCTGAGTCAACCTTGAGCCTGGTGGGATGCGAACCTGCACTAATTGCAGGCAGCTGGTGTTACTTAAGGAGGCATTAGCCCACTGCTCCACCAAGGCTCTAATTATAATAATAATAATAATAATAATAATAATAATAATAATAATAATAATAATAATAATAATAATAATAATAATAATAATAATAATGATGATGTTGGAAGGGACCTTGGAGGTCATCTAGTCCAACCCTCTGCTCAGGCAGGAAACCCTATACCATTTCAGACAAATGGCTATCCAGTCTCTTCTTAAAAACTTCCAGTGTTACATTCAGCACTTCTGGAGGCAGGTTGTTCCACTGGTTAGTTGTTCTAACTGTCAGGAAGTTTCTCCTTAGTTCTAGGTTGCTTCTCTCCTTTATTAGTTTCCATCCATTGCTTCTTGTCCTGCCTTCAGGTGCTTTGGAGAATAGCTTGACTCCCTCTTCTTTGTGGCAGCCCCTGAGATATTGGAACACTGCTATCATGTCCCCCCTTGTCCTTCTCTTCATTAAACTACACATACCCAATTCCAGCAACGTTCCTTATATGTTTTAGCCTCCAGTCCCCTAATCATCTTTGTTGCTTGAGCTTGTACTTTGATATTTTCTTTTAAAGCTGTAAATGGAAACTCTGAATGCTGAATTCACTACATGGAAACTCCGTAGTGACCAGCTTGCAGAGAAATCTTGTTTCTAATCCACAGCATCATTGTTTTTCTTTTTGCATAAGAAAAAAAATGGATACAGTAATACTATGCTGAATTTACACTTTATGCTAAATCAGAGTATACTGCAGGTTGTTCGGTTTTGGCTTAGTGTGTTATGTGACCTTACTAATTGTGATTTTATAAACCATGGTAAATCTAGGCTGGATTTATTGTTCACATCTGTGTTTATTCTGTCTATAAAAATGGTCTAAGGGGGAATTTTATATTGAGAATATTGCTTAAGGATTACATTTCTTTCCTAATTGTCCTTTATATATCTATGCAGCTGAAGCAGCTAAAAGCCTGCTATTTCTGTTTCCCCTAGGTAGAAATGAGCATTCCGAAGAACTTTACAAAAATGAATCCACCCTAGTGTCAGTTTCAGAATAGCACCAGCAGAAGCAGCGGCATGTGGAAGAGAATCAGCCCGTGCGTTAGCTAACATGCTGGAGGAAGAACAACTTCCAGTTGTTTCAACAGTGAGGGGGTTCTTGGCTTAGAATGTGGGCCCTCTGTACATTGCCACTTTCAGAAGCAGAGGGGAACTTGCGGAGAAGACTTCAACCAAGCAGATGCACAAGGAATCAGATCTGCTGCAAAATGGGAGCTATTCAGAAAGCAGAACTGCAAACATCACTGAAAGATTTGACTATATTATGTACCCCTGTCAATAACACCATCGAGAAAGGCAGCAGAATGGGCTCTCTTCCTGAATACGGTAAAACATCTCTTACTAATATATATATATCATTAGCAGTGAAGATCTTATATTTGTATAAAAATATGGGATCATTATGGTATCTTACTCTGTATACAACAAAGTATTAGGTGTCCAGTTGCCTTGCTTCTGTAGGAGGAAGAAGCATTATGGAAACTCACCTTGCTTTTTATTTACTCAGTCCAAAGGCTATATGGATATATTCATATGAAACATGGTATCACTATATAGACAGTCACATTTTAACCTAGCATGTTTATGCACCCAGTTTACTGTGAGTTCACTGTGTAGAGCAACCACAGAAAATTAGGTTAAAATAGGAAATTAAATGACTTGTTAACTATGAGGTAAGTGTGTTGTTGCCATTGAATGTCTAAGATAGACCCACTTTTGTTGGTGAAGAGAAAATGCTTCATTGTACTTTTAAAGACAGTTTTTACAGAATTTTGGTTTCAGATGCAGTGAAATGCTAGAACTGAATGTGAGCATTCCAGAAAGAATAATTTAGGCTGAATTTTTATACATATTAACACAGTAGTTTTAGATGGAATTGAATTTATTTCAGAGTAAATACAGGTAGGCACATTTTGCAAATGTGAATTTGGGGCTCATGCTGCTATTTTGGTCTCTCTACTAGTACTGTTAAAAGTTAATCTTAAAATTCAGAGCAAACATCTATCATATTTTATCTACTGCTGTTTAAAACTTGGGGGTATCACCTGAACTTTCATTTGCAAAGAAGGCATACTTTTTTAAAAAGTCAAAACCATTAATTTAGAAACATTAGTGCCACTAATAAACTAAACATACCATCCATTTGGAAGAATTGAGAAGTATGTATGTATACTGCATAGTAAAGGAAGAGTAGCTTTTTCACAAATCAAGGTTTTATTAATTGTTTTTTTTCTGGCATATAAATGTTGGCACACTATTTTATAAGTGCTAGATTCATGAGATGCTATTTAAGATGAGATTCTCATCAGTAGAAAAACAAATAGTTAATAATCATTAAAAGCAAATAGAGACTAATTATAGCAAAAGTTGAATCTGATCCCTACATTTTAAAGTATTTTCCTTTCACAAATGGATTTCTGAACAAATTATTCAGTAATATAATTAATTACAGAAATGGTTGAAATGCATTAGTCCAAATCAGAACCTTCATTCCAAAGCAGATACCATACATATCCACAAGCATACTATCTAAGTTGGATTGTCATCATCATAATTCCATTATTTAAAGGGGAAAGTACTCATGTAAGCATACAAATGGTCATAAGGATGGCCAAGGATCCAAAACAGTCTTTTTAAAGAGCTGTTATAGAGTAGAGTAGCCCACTATGCTGAGATTAACTATATTAACTACAGAAAAAATATATATTTGCATATACATATTTCCATTAGCATACATGCATTTCAACCAATAGGTTTGTCCATCTTTGTCCTTTTTTTGGTCATGCATTTCCTCTTTATTGTAGTGTCTAAATGTCCAGTCCAAAGAGGATTTGTAGCAAAGCTTAAGACTCAAATACTCACAAAGTTTTAGTTACAATCATTGTATTGTATCTATATGCATATTTATGTGTGTGTGTGTGTGTGTGTGTTTATGTATATATGAATACATTCTCCTGCATTTTTATTTTAGATAATAATATTTCTCATGGCAGCAGCAGTCTTTCTGTTGGAACCAGCTACCATAGTTGCATCAGCCAAATTACAGTAGGTAAGAAACTGAATACACTTTGTTTTCCCTTTAGTTTATAAAAAAATTAATGTTGACACTTGTGATTCCACTAATTTACAGTAGATATTGTAACAACTTTATGCACATGTTTTGCAACAAAATAATATATATTTATAGTCTATAAAAATTGTATAAAGAACATAAATAGGTAAATGAATTTGAAGAGCTGCTATACTGTAATTTTTCTTCCAAAGCTTGGATTTGATTTCCCATATTAAGCCTAAAACAGTTGCAATTCTTATAGTTAAGATTTGTTATGAGAGGGTGACTGTAGTTCAAGGAAAATCATTAATCAGCTGAATTAGATCTTTTGGGTTTAGATAGGAACCAAATACATAATATATTACAATTCAGGTTGATTATGAGATCAATAGTTCTGACTGATGATGAGTTTTATGTAGATCAGCAATGGGTAACTCCTACCTAATTCAGACCATGTTGTCCATTGTGGTGATTCAGAAATCCTTTCTCATAATTCAGTGATTTAATATCAAGTTTAAGATCTTTGGCACCATTGGTCAAATGTCTTATATGACCAATACCTGTAAATAGGAATCAGCCAAACACTGAGGCATGCTTGCTTTGTCTAGAAAACCAGCAAAAGACTGTTAATTGATAAAGAAAATGCAAACATTCCAGTGTGATATAAAAAGACCCTTAAGAAAGAAAAGATGGGTGGTTTAGGTGGTTGGGACAAACAGTAGGAAGCTAACAAACATTTCTTTTAATTAACTAGTTCGAAGAAGAACTTCTAGAAGAACCTGAGGCAGAAGGTTGCTTTATATGGTGAATATTTGCAACTATAAAGCTTGGGGGAGAATTTAATCAAGACTCTATAAATACGCATTTGTTGTTGTTGTTGTTAGTTGCGAAGTCGTGTCCGACCCATCGCGACCCTATGGACAATGTTCCTCCAGGCCTTCCTGTCCTCTACCATCTTCTGGAGTCCATCTAGGCTCACGCCTACTGCTTCAGTGACTCCATCCAGCCACCTCATCCTCTGTCGTCCCCTTCTTCTCTTGCCCTCAATCTTTCCCAGCATTAGGCTCTTCTCCAGTGAGTCCTTCCTTCTCATTAGGTGGCCAAAGTATTTGAGTTTTAGCTTAAGGATCTGGCCTTCTAAAGAGCAGTCAGGGTTGATCTCCTCTAGGACTGACCGGTTTGATCGCCTTGCAGTCCAAGGGACTCGCAGGAGTCTTCTCCAGCACCATAGTTCAAAGGCTTCAATTCTTTGGCGCTCAGACTTTCTTATGGTCCAGCTTTCACTGCCATACATTGCAACTGGGAAGACCATAGCCTTGACTATACGCACTTTTGTTGACAGGGTGATGTCTCTGCTTTTTAGTGTGCTGTCTAGATTTGCCATGGCTTTCCTCCCGAGGAGCAAGCGTCTTTTAATTTCTTGGCTACAGTCCCCATCTGCAGTGATCTTGGAGCCCAGGAAAATAAAATCTGTCACTACCTCCATTTCTTCCCCATCTATTTGCCAGGAATTGAGAGGGCCAGATGCCATGATCTTAGTTTTCTTAATGTTCAGTTTCAACCCAAGTTTTGCACTCTCCTTCTTCACCCGCAACAAGAGGCTCTTTAGTTCTTCTTCACTTTCTGCCATTAGAGTGGTATCATCTGCATATCTTAGGTTGTTGATGTTTCTTCCGGCAATCTTAATTCCAACTTTTGATTCATCTAGCCCTGCCTTTCTCATGATGTGCTCTGCATATAGGTTAAATAGGCAAGGCGACAGTATACAGCCTTGCCGGACTCCTTTCCCAATTTTGAACCAATCAGTGGTTCCGTGTCCAGTTCTCACTGTTGCTTCTTGGCCCGCATATAGATTTCTCAAGAGACAAATAAGATGGTCTGGTATGCCCATCTCTTTAAGGACTTGCCAGAGTTTGTTATGATCCACACAATCAAAGGCTTTAGCATAGTCAATGAAGCAGAAGTAGATGTTTTTCTGGAACTCTCTAGCTTTCTCCATGATCCAGCGTATGTTAGCAATTTGATCTCTAGTTCCTCTGCCTCTTCGAAATCCTGCCTGTACTTCTGGTAGTTCTCGATCCACATACTGCTGGAGTCTAGCTTGTAGAATTTTAAGCATAACTTTACTAGCATGAGAAATGAGTGCAATGGTGCGATAGTTTGAACATTCTTTGGCACTGCCTTTCTTTGGAATTGGAATGTAGACTGATCTTTTCCAATCCTGTGGCCACTGTTGAGTTTTCCAAATTTGCTGGCAAATTGAGTGTAGCACTTTTACTGCATCGTCTTTTAAGATTTTGAATAGCTCAGCTGGAATACTGTCACCTCCACTAGCTTTGTTGTTGCTCAGCTTTTCTAAGGCCCACTTTACTTCACATTCTAGGATGTCTGGCTCGAGGTCAGTGACCACCTCATTGTGATTATCAGGGACGTTAAGCTCATTCTTGTATAGTTCTTCTGTGTAATTTTGCCACCTCTTCTTAATCTCTTCTGCCTCTGTTAGGTCCCTGCCATTTTGGTCCTTTATCATGCCCATTTTTGCATGAAACGTTCCTTTCATCTCTCCAATTTTCTTGAAAAGATCTCTGGTCCTCCCTATTCTATTGTTTTCTTCTATTTCTTTGCATTGTTCATTTAAGAAGGCATTCTTATCTCTTCTAGCTATTCTTTGGAATTCTGCATTTAATTGGGAATATCTTTCTTTTTCTCCCTTGCCTTTTGCTTCCCTCCTTTCCTCAGCTATTTGCAAAGCTTCCTCAGACAGCCATTTTGCTTTCTTGCATTTCTTTTTCTTTGGGATGGTTTTGGTTGCTACCTGTTGTACAATGTTGCGAACCTCTGTCCATAGTTCTTCAGGCACTCTGTCTATCAGATCTAATTCCTTAAATCTATTTGTCACCTCTACTGTATATTCAACAGGGATATGATTTAATTCATACCTGAGTGGCCTAGCGCTTTTCCCTACTTTCTTTAATTTAAGCCTAAACTTTGCAACAAGAAGCTCATGGTCTGAGCCACAGTCAGCTCCTGGTCTTGTTTTTACTGACTGTATAGAGCTTCTCCATCTTTGGCTGCAGAGCATATAGTCAATCTGATTTCTGTGTTGACCGTCTGGTGATGTCCATGTGTAAAGCCGTCTCTTGGGTTGTTGGAAAAGAGTGTTTGCTATGACCATCGTATTCTCTTGACAAAATTCTATCAGCCTGTGCCCTGCTTCATTTTGTATTCCAAGGCCAAACTTGCCTGTTATTCCAGTTATCTTTTGGCTTCCTACTTTAGCATTCCAATCCCCCATGATGATAAGGACATCATTTTTGGGTGTTAGTTCTATAAGGTGCTGTAGGGCTTCATAGAACCGGTCAATTTCATCCTCTTCAGCACCGGTGGTTGGGGCATAGACTTGGACTACTGTGATATTGAATGGTTTGCCTTGGATTCGAACTGAGATCATTCTGTCATTTTGAGGATTGTATCCCAGTATTGCTTTTCCTATTTTTTTATTGACTATGAAGGCTACTCCATTTCTTCTGAGGGATTCTTGCCCGCAGTAGTATACCTGATGGTCATCTGAATTAAATTCACCCATTCCTGTCCATTTTAGTTCGCTAATACCTAAGATGTCAATGTTTAGTCTTGTCATCTCTTGTTTGACCACGTCCAGCTTTCCTTGATTCATGGATCTTACATTCCAGGTTCCTATGGAGAAAGAATCTTTACAGCATCGGACTTTCCTTTCACCACCAGACATATCCACAGCTGAGCGTCCTTTCGGCTTTGGCCCAGTCGCTTCATTCTTTCTGGCGCTACTAGTACTAGCCCTCTGCTCTTCCCCAGTAGCATATTGGACGCCTTCCGACCTGAGGGGCTCATCTTCCAGCGTCATATCGTTTTGCCTTTTGGTACTGTCCATAGGGTTTTCATGGCAAAGATACTGGAGTGGTTTGCCATTTCCTTCTCCAGTGGATCACGTTTTGTCAGAACTCTCTGCTATGACCTTTCCGTCTTGGGTGGCTCTGCACGGCATAGCTCATAGCTTCATTGAATTACGCAAGCCCCTTCGCCACGACAAGGCAGTAATCCATGAAGGGGATAAATACGCATATTTAATCTCAAATCTTTAAGAACTGGATGCTTATATCATCTTAGCCTATTTTCTCTTTTATAAGGAGTTTTATTCTGTTCATTTTACAACTTTAATGATAACTGCTCCTGCCTGTGTTTGCACTATAGTTAGTCCTCAACTTATGGCTATAGTTGAACCTGGAATTCTGGTCTTAAGTTGTGTTGGTCATTAAGTGAGTCACCATGTGATTGTGCCCAACTTTATTATCTTGTCTGTTGTGCTCCTTAAGCAAATGTGGCAGTTGTAAAGTGAACACAGTGGTTAAGAAAATCCACCTTCAACAATGGGTGTTTTTTTGCTGGAAATTAAAAGTAAATGCCAGTTTATGGCATAAAAAAAACCATCCTAAATCACAGTCATGTGACCCCAGGATGTTACAAACAAACATAAATGTGGGCTGGTTGCTCAGCATACAAAATGTAATCAAATGACTGCGGGAGGGACCTGGTTGTCAAAACTTCAAATCTCAGTTGTAAGTAGCTCTGTGGCGGTCTGTTGGAACATTGAATGGTCACTAGGAAACCAGTTATAAGTTGAGGACCATCTATATAGGAGCCAAATAAGCAAGTTTCTATATACTGCTAAAGATTTGTTTTAGTGACAATGTCATGATTAGATTTAAAACTATTATTATAACCAGCTTGTTAGAACTATTGAAAAAAAATATTTACACGTTTGAAAAGGAATTCCAAAACCTAGTCTTCAGGGTTGTAGGAAACAAGATTCTATTGTTTCTTAGACTCTGTACACATATTTGCATAACTTGGTCATGAGTTTATACATTCTGCTTTGTATAACTGGTTTCAAACGGAATTATTGTAAACATGACTGGCTTTAAAAAAAATTTAGTTACTAGGCACACTTATAAAGATGCTCCAGGCTGGATTTAATCTTGTATGCAGACTTAGGTTCACTTAGCAAGAATATATCTCACTTTCTTTTACCCTGGAGCAAATCTGGAAGTGAACATAGAAAAGGGGACATATTCACTATGCACGTTCTAAGAACAAATAAACAATTTTAAATAAGACCAAATAGTTATTTTATTAGAGCCAGTTTGGTCTTGTGGTTAAGCAGGAGACCAGGAGTTCTAAAGTTGCTTTAACCATGAAAGCCAGCTGGGTGACCTTGGCCCAGGCACTTTCTCTCAGTCCAACTCACTTCACAGGCCTGTTGTGGGGAAAATAGGAAAAGGAAGGAATATTAGATATGTTTGTCACCTTGACTTATTTGTAAAAATAATAAAGGCTATAAATCTCCAAATGTCTTTTGAAACAGCAGAGAGTGGTGAATTCTTCCCTATCCCCAAATCTGTTAGTCTTTCAAAGATAATATTCTGTCAAAAGGCCTGTCTATCCAGTAAGGCTCTTCTAATATTAGTGCATACTTTGCTTGTTTTCAGGTTTTGATGCTTCTGGTCATTTCTCAGTTGGACTTTCTCATTGGAAAAATCCCTGCTCTCAAGCTATCCATCCTCTCCCTTTGCCTTTCTATGAAGAGGCTGGCACATGTCGGTATTATGTCCCACAGACCAACTTATCTGCTCCTTTGTCCTGCCCAGCTTCACTTTCTGTCACTCCATTGCCTTCTTGCAGTGACAGCAGCAGTCAGGATTCGCTTAATGAAAACCTCACAGGTAAAAGGATTTGGGGAAAGGAATCATAGCTTTTGTGTTGAAATTGGGGTTCATGGTTTAAAGTATATAGAATAAGTATATAATCTGATGCCTCATGTATGAACTTTAAAATTTTGAGCATAGTTTCCTAGGTCTCTCCAAAAAATAGAGAGAATTGTTATATTACAGAAGAAAATTATTAAATAACCAGATATAATTAGTGATATTTAATTGCACTCAGAAGGGACGTGGTGGCTCAGTGGGTTAGGACGCTGAGCTTGTCCATCAGAAGGTCGGCAGTTTGGCGGGTCGAATCCCGAGTGCTGCGTAACAGAGTGAGTGCCTGTTACACATCCCAGCTCCTGCCAACCTAGCAGTTCAAAAGCACGTAAAAATGCAAGTAGAAAAATAGGGACCACTATGATGGGAAGGTAACAGCGTTCCATGCGCCTTCGGCGTCTAGTCATGCCGGCCACATGACCACGGAGACGTTCTCGGACAAGCGCTGGCTCTTCGGCTTTGAAACGGAGATGAGCACCGGCCCCTAGAGTCGGAAACGACTAGCACGCATGTGCGGGGGAACCTTTACCTTTACTAATTGCACTCAATTTGAATTAAATCAAACTTACCTTTTCTCCTATCCCATCCTTTGTTTAGAGTACCATTGCTAACATGCTTCTAAAGGACAAGCAAGGTCCTTGACCCACAAAAGATTGCAGATCATTGATCAGAGCCACTTCCTAAATTGTATCCTGCATGAAAATTGGCCAGTAAATTGTAGGGTAATCATTATTGGAAAATGAGTTTTGCAAGGAATGGACAATGGTTAAGTTCATTTTGAGGCATTGTCAATATCAAAGGGAAAGGAAAAGCAAGGAGAATAATAGAGAATGAAAGTCA
Organism: Vipera berus; assembly: GCF_964194415.1. Classification (NCBI taxonomy): domain Eukaryota; kingdom Metazoa; phylum Chordata; class Lepidosauria; order Squamata; family Viperidae; genus Vipera; species Vipera berus. The sequence continues at coordinate 57,595,449 of NC_138208.1, forward strand.
TCAAGCAGGAAGCGCTTCATGATTTGGATACAAAAGCAAAGCAGGCCAGATTAATCTGTGATCAAGGCAGTGCATAATGGAGAAAAGGGATAAAAATATTTTTCTAGACGCTTTTCTCTCTTGGAATTCTATCAGCATTTAGTTGTTGGGATTTGCAACAAACTTTTTTTTAAGATAATGAAATGAAATTTGTAAGTATTGCAGAGTGCTCTTATACTGGTACATGTGTCTAAAGAAAAAGTATATTATAAAATGTGAAAATACAGCCCACTGAAGTAGAAGAATAACTGATTCTAAACAGACACTTGTTTATACCAAGCTTCTTTTATTCATGAATTTTCATTTAAAGAAACAATTATCCTAAACCAAAAGGAACCAGATGTTGGAAAACTCCCAGCCAGGCAAGCAGGGGAAATTAAGTGGGGAAGTAGCCTTGAGACCTTGTGTGGCCAAAAGAAGCATAAGCCTGACCCCCCTGGTATTTTCTGTCTTTAAGGGCAAAAAGGGATGCAAAACTATGGACAGATTTCATCTTACCAAATAAGTTTTCTGAAGGTGCTAAGATTTGTTGAGTCATGTTCTGAGTTTGATGATTATAGTATTCAATCTGTTAGCTTATTATTTCTTATTAGGACAACTAATGAAAACATGAAATGGCTAGATAACTATAGTAAATGTAAAAATTCCAAAATAAATGTTTTAATTTTGAATAAATGGCTGAACATTTTCTTGTTCCATGCACAAGAATCCAAATTAAAATTTCTAAGACAGAAGACTGTTCACCTACACTTGAATACTTGCTGGAAAGGGGAGGTCATCACCTCTGTGGTCAAACGCCGCTTACTATTAGGTATTCTTTCTGAAATTAAATTAGAATCTACCTTCCTGTAATATATATCCATTACTATATAAAGTCCACTTTGCAATGACAGAAAATCAGCCTTGACCTTCTGGGTGACATCTTTTCAGTTGAAGAGCATTATTGCCAGAGTTATAAGAACATTAAGGTTAATATTCTTTCCTTTTCATATCTCATAGTGTAGGAATGAGTGCATCTTGTCCCTTTCATGTAGCTAGTACTTTTACAAATACTTACAAGTATTTAGTAGAGTTTATTATTCTCAACTGTAAAGGAGCAAAAATAACAGGCTTTCTCCTATTAACTTCATTAGGGAGGAAAAAACAATATTGGAAGGAGGCCTATAATTCAAGGCTCTTTGCAACTTTTTCTCCCTCTTTGCCCAGTCCTAATGAGAAGCTTAACTGCAAAAAGTTTCTGGAATGTACCATCTTTGTTCTTACCAGCTAGTCCTCTTGTAAATCCCCTAGGTAGAAAAATCAATTGCTAGCACCGATCCAGTTTCCTTCAGTTTCAATTTCTTTCTTCTCCCAAACTCCCATTTTTAATTTTCCTCCAATTCTCCCTTTTAGGGATTGTTTTTCAGACCTACTCTTTCTTCCTCCTTTTCAGATCTAGCTGCTAAATCATCAAGGTAATGCTGTAAAAAAAGCAATCATAGATTGCCATTGCTGATTTTCTTTCCTGCATATTGTAGTTATCGTATTTCCCCCATCTCTTTTCAAACTAAATATTTTTCAAGCACTATACCTAGGATATAACTCCTAGACCATTGATCATCTTCATTGCCCTTCCCTGACATTCATTTTTCATGCCATTAATAATAAAGGAAAAGAATCCATTTATTAAAAAAGTACTAGAAATGCTAATTATCTATGCTCAGTCAGGACTTTTTCTATTTGTATTAGTTGCTGCACTGTACTAAAATAGCTTTCAAATGCAATTATTCAGTCTTCACCCAGCCAATATTTGGGCTCATTTTCTATATGTACTTATGGAACAAGCAGTTTTCACTTGATTTCAATAATATGAACAATATTAAGGAGAAAAACCATTAATGGATTCATTGATTTTCCTATTTTAACTTTCCTTTAATAACTTTTATACTGGTTTAGATCCTCAGATGCTTGTAGAATAGTTCTGTACCTGAATTGACCCCAGTAGGCCCGTCCAGTTCCTTATCCTATGATGAAGCTGAAGCAAATCTAGAAAAACTTCATGGATTAAAAGGGATGCCTGTTCTGTTTACAAGCCTTTTGTAGGTTCTGTATAATCCATATAAACCATAAAACTGAGCTATATTATTTTCTTTTCTAATTTACTTCATATACAAATTAATTGATGCAATTTATCACTAAAATAGTATGAAATGATGATGTAGTTTATGACAGAACTATCTGGCCATTACAATGTTAATGCAAGAGAATTTCTAGAAGTCTGGTGTTCTGATAGATCAATCATCAACAGATATATACTTGATTATAAATTATTCAAAAAAAAATCAAGCAAAGGCCAAGACAGAATAAAACATTCTGGGACACATCTTTCCTTTTTACATACCCAGAAAACAATACATATATAAGTGAAACCCAACACAACAGGCAGAAACAGTCTTAGATTAACCAATACAACTAATTGATTCTGGTAGATGAATCATGAACAAGTACCATATACTGCAATCCCTATCAAGATGGGTAGAACAATCTGTCACATAAAAGGCAACAAACCCCATTCTTGCCTATCAGAGCACTGACAATCTTAACTAGTTCTCAAGAAGAAAACCCAAGTTCAGCGAATACCAAGATCTCAATGTTTCAACCCTGAGCTTCTCTTTTCTGTTTTGAATATTTACAGTGTCAGCTACTACCTCCTAGCCCACCCCTACTCCAAACTGTTCCCTTTGCAATATCACAATACATAGCAATTAATGTCTAATCTCTCTCAGTCATCCAGGTCATAGTTATCCCAAAGATGCTTTTTCACAAGGCAACTGGACTTTCTTGTTTTTTCTATGAAGATGTTTCACTTCTCATCCAAAAAGCTTCTTCAGCTTTTTTTCAGCTCAGAGCTGAAGAAGCTTCTTGAATGAGAAGTGAAATGTCTTCAAAGAAAAAGCAAGAAAGTCCAGGTGCCTTGTAAAAAATCACCTTTGGCACAGCAATTGATGTTGTCAAGATTTTTCCCCAGTGCTCTGAAGCTGTTGAATCTGAATGGGTAAGAATATGCTATCACTCATTTCAAGCAAAACTGAATGGCTATGAGTTTTAGTTCCAGGACTGGGAGGGCCTGCCCCTGATCTCTCATTTTTGGTGCACCTCCTAAACAGACCATTGCAATTATTCTATATGAGGTTACCTTTGAAGACCATCTGGAATGGAATGCAGTGATACAAGTCGATAAGACATTTTAACATAGTTTTGGTTACTATCACTCTTACAGGTCTTTTCAAATGCAAAGAATCCCTTAGTGATTAACCTCAGGCACACCAACATTTCTGTGCTTGAGCACTGAACAAAATAATTTTATTTCCAATTTCTTAATTGCCAAATTATCACTAGTCTGAAAAAATCTGCCTCTTGCTTTAAAATGCATTTATGTAATTAAGACTGAGAAGGCAGCACATTTAAAGTAAGCATTGCATTAAACTTGATTATTAGTCTATATAGTCTACTACAAAGGGATGAGTTTATACCATAGAGATAATTACACATACACACACACACACACACACACACACACACACACACACATATATATATTGTATGGGATCTTTCTTAACTTGTTTCTGATCTATACTGCTCAAAAAATAAAGGGAACACTTAAACAACACAATGTACTGAATTTAATAGTAGGATGTCTTATCTTGTGTTCCCTTTATTTTTTTGAGCAGTATATATATGTGCAGATATAACAATCAATTATACATTTGCTCATGATTTGCGTGGCATAAAAATTATTCTAAGATAAGAAACTCCAACATTATTTACAAAATGATATAGTGGCATTGAATCATTTTTTTTCTATCACTGTTTCTATCAAGAGCCTGATAACACCATTTCCAACTAACAAATTTTCTTAAAAGGTACATGCTTTTGCGACATTTGCAATCATGTGCCAGGAATGCTCCTCTGCATTATATATAGAACAAACAGTGCAAACCTTCTATGATATAATTAAGGGAAATAAGTTTGATATCAGGACATAAAACAAGGATAAAGTAATATCACAGCATTTCAACCTCCCAGGACACTTAAAGCAGACCCCAAAGTGACTGTTTGGAAAAGTGGCACTTTAACAGTATCATTAAGTGAGAAACTGTTTATTAGTTTTATTCTTTTATAATATAAAATGTGAAAATACAAAAGCAAATTGTAGGAGGCAACAGTAAAAAAAAAGAGAAAACTAAAAAGGTGTAAAGAAAGGGAGTGAAAGAAACAAAAGGCATTGATTTCCGACTCTCTGTTGCAGTACAGAGATTACAATCAACTTTTTATATTTCTATAGTAGTATCCACTAGCCATTTCTGTATTGGCAAATCAGTCTAATCAGTAAAACTCAAAATCATAATATTTTTTTCCACCTCAAGCACAAAATCCAGAAGCGGTTTCTAAGTAGAAACAAAAGTACTTATATTGTTTTCTTTTATCAGCAGTCAATTTGATCATCTCTGCTAATTCCATCAGCTTTTGTAACAATTCATCCATGGTAGGAATCGAGGCATCCTTCCACTTTTGTGCATAGAGCAATCTTGCTGGCATCACCGTATATAAAATCAGAGTTCAAATTTTTTCTCAGTTCTCTTTCCGTTAGACCCAGAAGGAAAGTTTCTGGTTTAATCTTTATGTACACTTCAAGAATTTTTTGCATTACTATATGAATCCTACTCCAATATTTCTTTGCCAAGTGAGAAACTGTTAAACTCTTTTACTAGCAATCTCAGAAGGTCTCAACAAACACAATAGATTGGAAGAGGTGCATAAATTAGGTTTTATTAGATATTATGATGTTTGCATTCAGTATTTTTTCTAGGAGTGCTAATATGAAAACAAACACAAAACAAACATTGATTATAAATGTGGTTTAGAAAGGATTTATAGTACCAGTGGTGTCCATGCTGCCCATCCTGGTCTGCATTTTTTATTTTGTAAACTACTACTTATAAAAGTAAAAACATTGTCCTCATAGATTTGTATTTATGAAAGTTTCTGTAAGTTTTCAACGCTGAAATAGGACTTCTACATTATGGGCATCTAAGAGAGCTAGCACACTATTAATCTAAATCAATGTATTTCAAATTTTTACCCTGAAATCTTGCAGTAATGCATATAAGTGATTTTTAAAAGTAGGATTATTACTTAAAGGCCAACACAAACAGCTAAATTGATTCTAGCAAAGGCCAAGAATATGTTTTTATATTTGCAGAATACAAACAGAATGTGCATGCACATTCATGTGTATTATGAATATTGATCTATCTTAGCTTTTCCTGCATGCATTTATTTATAAATTCTGCATATTTTAATTACTTTTGTATGTGAATGTGATGGAATATACACCTGAAGGAGCAGAGAGGGAGACTTTTGGCAACACAAGAGCTTTTCCTAGAGAGAGGTCCAAATTTAGAGATTCTGCAATGCCAGTCTGGAGGTGGGACAGGGGAAGAAGTTCAGTATAGATAAATCTAGAATCTCTCAGGATATATCTAGTAGCTTAGAAAGTTATTGCTTTTATTTGGCAAGATTTTGTCCAGATGTAAGCAAACAATGGACTGAACTGAATTAGATTTTGCTGTGTCGTCTCTAGGCTTCAACCTGACAGTCAGAATAATTTCAGTTTTTTAACTGAAATATTACAAATATATTTTCTTGAGTGTCAGATCTCTGCAAAATTATTCCATTCGTCTTCAAAACTGATGAATCACTATTTTAGAAATTTGCACCTGCAGCAATATGGAAACTATTTTCCATGTGTCAAAACATTGCATTTTGGATTTAAATCCAGGTACTTTTGCTAATATTAAGTTTATTTTTAAGTGAGTGAAACATGCTACTATATTGTAAAAAATTATTTGGAATCTGAAATTTTAATCTTTTACCCAACATTTGAGAAGCAAGATTCTAGTTATAGTTACATATATTTTTGAAAGTATCAGGTAAGAGAACTTTTTTTTTTAAAAAAAAGTTTTTTAATGGTACCAATATATGGTACTTCCATCCCTGAGATTGACACAACACATATACACTTTTCTTATTTCCCCAGTTAAAAAAAATTGCATGCAGATATGTAAGCCGTATTCTCACTTTAGTTTCCATGGCATACAAAATAAGAATGAAACCTAATCGAGGCTTTCTGGAGGAATTCAGTTGGAAATACATGCATACATATCATATCAGTTTGTTATGACCCTGGATCTCTGGTTGTGACGCGATTGCAGAACTTTTATACAGTATTTGCACCGGATAAAAGAAAATTCCTAATGTCCGTACTGTAAGACGTGTATTTATTTTCTGTAAGATATATAAGCCTGGTCATTCTGCTTTTCTTCCTGTAACACTTTTGTCCTCTCCGTGGCTTTGGGATGACTGAGGCGTGGGGGAGAAATAGTGCGGTTGACTCCAATTCATTCGAACCTTGGGGACTTCGGATCCCCTCCTCAAATACCAGGGTCAGCGGGCAGCTCGTAGCGAAACGCTTCCGGGAGCCCGGGAAAGCGGCGCCTCAGCAGTCTTCCGATCCCAGCCTGGGGAAAGGGTGCGCGGGGCTTGCTCGCCTCAGTGCCCGGCTGCCAGGGCTCCAATTTAACTCTCCTGCTAGTTCTTGGCAACGGCTGACCGAGCAAGAAGCCTGAGGCTGGCGGGGTCGCTCCCGCCACTTTTTTCCCGCTCCTCTCCCCCTCCACAGAGGGGCGCGCCCCCCCCCCACCCCCACATAGAGAAACGCACGCGCGCGCAAATAGGAAGGCAGCGGGGCAAAGCGAAGAATCCCCGCTGCGGAGCTTCCGTGTGTGTGTGTGTGTGTGTGTTTTTCCCGGCGAGGGAGGACCCAATTGCCTGCATTTAGCTGCAGTGCTCCAGGGGCTGCCCTGCGCCCCACGTTTGGCTGCTGCGGCACAGCGAATCGCCGCTTACAGGTTTGGTAGATCGTGGAAAGACTTCCCTGTTGCCGTGCGGTGTTTGTGTGCGCGCGCGTGTGTGTGTGTGCTGAGTCTCGCGTCTTGCCTCCTTCCCTTTGCCTACGTCCTCCAGATGACTATTTGCCGGAGCTTTGCTTGAATCGCGTCCCGTTTAGGATCGCCTTTCTAAAGGACGCCTCCCTTTCCTAAGCTGCTTTTCCTCAGCGGTTCCGAATCGTGTGGTAAGTGGCGGGTGTGCATAGATGGTGGTGTATTTGCTGCAGTGCTGTCTCTGGCTCTGCCTCCCCTTCCTCCTCCTCGCTGCCACCCCTCCGGATCACTTAAGCCTCGCGCCCTGGCCCATTTAATTCGGGTGCTTGGTGAAGTCAATGCAGTTTCCTTCTGATTTTGTTCCTCGGAAACCCCGCCGAAGTCCCTCGCCCGAAATCCCTTTTTGCCCTTGACTGCGGAGACATGGAACAAGCTCCGGTTTGCTGTGCTAGAACAATACAGAGAAATCCCGTGGAAATAAAATGGTGTGTTTGGGGGTTACTGCTGGTTCCTCTATGCCAGATTAGAGTCTATTTCACAGAGCAAAATAGCCTCGAGCTGCAAAGAACAGGGAAGGAAAGCAACTCGCGTAATTCCAGGACATTAAGAAGCGGGGAGGGTGGGACAAATATGCACACACAGACAGACACACGCAAATACAAGTGTTCTCCTCGGCACTTGGTCTCTGCCATTAAAGATAGATCCTTAACGCGGTTGCAGTACTAAGTGCAAATATCTGAGAAAATTATCAGACGTTCTGTAATCGTGTGTGTGTGTGTGTGTGTGTGTGTGTGTGTGTGTCAAAGTCAGTGTTAGGAAGCAAAGGTATTTGATCCAATAGATTTTGTAGATTTTTAATCCCGTGGTTGTTTTGTTTTTAATCTGAAAAGTTGAAAATTGTTGCAGCTCTTCATGAAGAAAGAAAACGGTTACATAATGTAATTGTAATGGAGATTGTAATTGCTTTGACCCTACTTTGTCAGTTAGTACAACTTTAACTTGACTATGAGGGGTGCTTAGTAAAAAGCAGAACTGAATTATACAGGACAAAACAGCAGCTTTCTAGAATATTAAGTCCTTGCATTTTCCTTCTTACTTCCTGTTTAAAAAATAAAAACTTGTACAAATTTTAATGTGAAATAATATATCAAAATATTTTTTCACTATATTAAAACTTTCAGTGAGATCATTTTATCATAAACAATAATAAATCCTCAAAGTGCCACAAAATAAAAACCAGGACTTTTATTTCAGATATTATGAGTTTAATGTTCAGTACTTGGATCAAAGATATGTTGATAGGAATCCATGTGCTTCCTATCAAAAATGTTTGCTTTTTTCATATCAATCATTTTTCCACCAGCATAATTGGCTCCAGGGCAATTGAGGGTCACATTGTACTAGCTGCTCAACAGAAGACCACAGCTGCCAGCTTGGATAGCATGCATCACATCTTAGGAAATGAAATGCTTGCCCATATTTTATCTATATTTGATTCCCTTTCTTCTCTGGAGGCTTGAAGGCAGAGTTGCAAGGTTTGGGTTGCAGACATTCCAGACAATCACTAAATGGCATCAAAGGGACAGAAAACACCAACCTTTTGCTGCCATTTAGTGATCTCTTGGATCTGTGCTGTGGAGACTCAGTAACTACACTCTACTATATGGTAAAAGTAAATATTTCCCCTACTCAGCATCAGTTCGTGATTACCATACTCATACTCCAGGTCATGTTCTTGGCTAAACTATAAAATGGGTTTGCTTTTGCCTTCTTCCAGACTTTTTTGTTGTTCACACAGCCATGGGAAGTCTTCATGATCTCCTATCAAAATAATAAATAATAAATCTGATTCTGTTTTGTGGGTTCAAGCAAGATTAGCTAGGTGCTGCCGTCAGCTATAGACTGCAGTCCTTTGCATTTGTGATTTGGTATCTATTAGTGGATTATGATGCAACAGCAGTGAGATAATGCATTTTACAATCATATGTGCTCCTGCTTGAGAGTAAACCTCCTTCAGCTTAATGGTACTTTGAGTAAATGAACATGGAAAATCAAAGGAACAAAACAGACATCTCTGGAGACTTTTTAAGTACTGTGCAGAAATGTAATGCAGGTGATGTTGTTTGCGGAATAATGTTTGTTTTCCTGCATATAATAGAAGTCCCTAATTCTGATGACTGTCACATGTAGGCCATTTTATCTGCCTAGAGAAATTACTGTGGTAATTATTATAGCTGTTTACATTTCGCCTGATGCCAATGTCAGTGCGGCACTTTCCAAGCTATATGACGTCATCTCCAGGCAGCAACAAACTCATCCAAAGGGTGCTCTTGTCATGGCTGGGGACCTCAATCAAGCCTGTCTTAAGACAGTTCTCCCCAAGTTTGTGCAGTATGTGCAATTTTCCACCAGAGGGAAGAACACTAGACCGTTTGTACTCTAATCTGAAACAGGCATACAGAACACTCCCGCTCCCCCACCTGGGTACATCCGACCATCTCTCACTCCTGTTGTGCCCAAAGTATGTCCCTCTCAGGAAAAGAACTCAGTCACAAAAAGGGTTAAAATCTGGCCAGCGGGCGCTCTCAGTCAGTTGCAGGACTGCTTTGAAACCACTGACGAGTGAATTTGAAGATCAAGACCTGAATGTATATACGGATGCCATACTCTTATATCAAAGCATACACCGACAGCATGACAACAGAAAAGTGCATTAGAGTTTACGGGAATTGGAAACCCTGGATGACTGCAGAGGTACGAACACTCCTGAGAACCCAGGATTCTGCCTTTAAGGCAGGAGACAGGGACACATATAGAGGGGCCAGGGCAAATCTCAGAAGAGGCATTAGGATGGCGAAACAACAGTATAAACATAAGGTGGAAAAGCACCTAGCAGAAAACAACCTGAAGCAAGTGTGGCAGGGACTGCAGCACCTAACCAACCATAAGGGCAACACAAGGAACACGGTCAATACTGATTCCTCGTTGGCAGAGGAGTTAAATATCTTCTTTGCTCACTACGAGGTGAAAAAAACAGACCCCGTAGCCTCTGCTGGCCGGCCTTCTGATTCTCAGCCACTCACCTTGTATGAACATCAAGTGAAAGCTGTATTGAATGCTGTGAATCCCTGCAAAGCTGCAGGCCCAGATGGGGTGCTGAGGATAGTGGTTAAGAATTATCAGGGGTAATTATCAGGGGTCCTGGCAAGGATTTTTAACATCTCCTTGCAATCGGCCTGTGTACCATCATGCTTGAAAGCAGCTACCATTGTCCCAGTCCCGAAGAAAACAGCAATTGAGTGCCTGAATGACTACAGACCTGCTGCATTAATGTCTGTAGTGATGAAATGCTTCGAAAGACTGGTTCTCCAACATCTTAGGACATGCCTCCCACCGGACTTCGACAAACATCAGTTTGCCTACAGGGGGACAGGTCAACAGACAATGCCATAGCTACTGCTCTATATTTTGTAGCAAGCCACCTGGAGAAACCTGGAAGCTATGTCAGGATGCTTTTCATTGATTATAGCTCAGCTTTCAACACTATTCTGCCAAGCATCCTTATTGAAAAGCTGACTGACTTGAATTTTCCCCCCTCCATCTGCGATTGGATTAAAGACTTTCTAAGGGACCGGCTACAAAAAGTGAGGGTCGGGTCTGTTTCATCCCCCCCTGAAGCTTTGCACGGGCTCGCCACAGGGCTGCATGCTTACTCCCTATCTGTACTCACTGTACACATACAATTGTGTATCGTCTGACCCATCCACTGCGATCATTAAGTTCGCAGATGATACCACCATAGTGAGTCTTATTACAGGTGGAGATGAAACAGCGTACAGGGGGGAGGTACAAAAACTATTCCTATGGTGTTTAGAGCAGGACTTTTCAACCAGTGGTACGGGTACCACCTGTGGTACATTGGCACCTGGCAGGTGGTACGCAATCATCCAAGAAAGGTAGCGGGGGAGGGGAATGAGCTGAACCGGTGGCAGCACCAGACAAGCCTGAGTGAGAGACAGCTGGAGCTGCAGGGCTGTCAGGGCTCAGCGGAAGTGCCAGGATCAGCGCCTGGCTCCAGCTGGAGCTCGGCACTGATCCTGGTGCTTCTGAGTCCAAAAGAAGCGCCGATCAGCTAGAATGTTGCAGCATTTCCAGGGTCTTGTGATTTACATTCAGATGCTTGGCAACTGATTCATATTTATGACGGTCACAGTCTCCCAGGGTCATGTGAAGTGACCAAAACCTGCTGCAACCACCCAGCAGGGGGGGAATAAAACCCAAACACCCCCACCCCACCCCCGCTGCCAATCCTCAACAGAAATGCTCACAACAATGAAAACCTCGGACAGGAGGAAGAGCGCTTCATCACTTTTTTCCTTTTTTTTTTGATCATCAAGTTTTTGACACTTTGCTAGGCGAGTGGTGGTACTCGGATGTTGCCATATCCTAAAAGTGGTACAATGGGTGAAAAGTTTGAAAAGCCCTGGTTTAGAGAACAACTTGCACCTGAACATCGGCAAGACGAAGGAGATGGTGCTAGACTTCCGGAGGAAAAGAGAGGAACCTGCCCCACTTTACATCGGAGGGAGCTGTGTGGAGAGAGTTTCCTCCTTTAAATTCCTGGGAGTCTACCTCTGTGAAGATCTTACCTGGAAAGGCAATACAACCCAGGTGGCCAGAAAGGCCCAACAGAGACTCCACTTCCTCAGGGTCTTGCAGAAGAACAAGGTACAACAATGGCTAATGACCTTCTTTTACCGGTCTACTATAGAGAGCGTCCTCTCATACTGTATTGCGGTTTGGTATGCTGGCCTGACAGCCGCAGATAGGAAGATATTACAGAGGGTGGTGAGCACAGCACAAAACATCGTGGGCTGTCCCCTGACACCACTGGATGACATCGCTAGGGCTCGCTGCCTTGGAAGAGTGAGGAAAATTCTCAGGGACGACTCACACCTTGGTCGGTACCTCTTTACTCTCCTACCATTGGGTAGGAGATACAGGAGTATAGCCAGCCGTACCAACAGGCTGCAGCTTCTATCCATAGGCTGTCAGACTCTTGAACGGGAAATAACTTTATGTATGATTGACTTGTGAGGCCAGTGTGTTGTGTCCTGCAGTGGTATTGTAGCTTTATTTTTATGTTGGAAATGTAAAAAGCAAAAAGACAATATCCTTTACAGAGTTTAATGTTGTCTTTGACAATGGCAGCCAAACACTTAGTCCAGTCCCTAAACTCAGGAAGACGACCATTCATGCTGATAACAGATACCAGATCTGTAGCAGAGCTCACTGAGAGATAAGCCTTCATAAAATATGAAAGCAAAAGCAAAAAATGGGGGTTACTATAATAGTATTATTTAAATATTTATTGGTATCAGGGACTTTAATTGACAGATAGCTTCAGAGGAACCTACAGTAGGTTTTAGCTCTCGCAGCATGTAAGGTAGTACTTGGCTGCACAGCATGGTGTTAATTCTTTCTGCAAGTTGCCTAAAGACTGCACAGATTGCTGCTACAGAAATAATGAAAAGCAAATGTTTTACATTCAGTGAGCAAATTGAAGTCACTAAATAAATAGCATGATGTCAAGTTTTACTTTAAAAATCAATTTATATTGGTTCATAGTTTGGAATCAGAATTCTAAAGACTCTTATTCTGAGGAACAATCAATTGATCCTTGTGGGACTTGCTTTTAAGTGAACACGCTTAAAATGCCCTTGTAATAATTGTGGGATTTGTGTTGATGTTGTCTTCATAGATAGCTTTAGTTGTATTTTAGTATAAGCATTTTTGTGCACTTTAACAGCATTATGCATTTTCAAACTAAAATGTTTGCTTTTTTTAACTGACATGACATTATAAATAATCAGACTTCATGTCCTAAGGCTCTGTCAGATCAGTCCAATTCAGCTTGACTCAACCATACATCCAAAGTAAGATTTGGAAATGAAAGTTTTCATCTCCTGTTGACCATAATAATACATTCATTAAAGACTGGTGTTTATTTGAACCTAATGACATTTGATGCATGGGTATTTGGGTGACAGGCTTTTCCACATCTGGACTTATTTTTAAGAGAAAAAAATTCTAACTTGTGTCCAACTCTATAATTTTTGTATATTATATATTTCTTAATTGGGTCTTGTTTTCAGAGACTGCCCTGCAGTTTTCTTGGCAAGGTTTTTAAAAGTGGTTTGCCATTGGCTCCTTCCAAGGGCTAAGAAAAAGTGATTGGCCCAAGGTCATCCAGCTGGCTTTGTGCCTTGGGTGTGATTAGACCTTCTTAGCTGTTCTGAATTGTATCCTGAAGTCTTGACCACTACACCAAACTGGCTTCTTTTATATTATGTTATGTTACATTTGTTATTTTACATTACACTACGTGCACAATTCTTAGGCTAGTGAGTATTTTGACCATATCATCATTTTTAATGTATATTTTCCACCTCCAAGCTGTATAAACTTGAATGTTTAGTGGACGTAAGCATATCAGGTGATGTGTATTTGTGTAATGAGGGAGGGTGTGGCTTAAGGAGATCAACAACCTATATGAAGGTATGCAAAATTATTAGGCAGTTTCTTTTCCTCAGGCAAAATAGGCCAAAAAAGAGATTTAACTGACTCTGAAAAGTCAAACATTATAAAAAGTCTTTCAGAGGGATGCAGCACTCTTGAAATTGCTAAGGTATTATACTTATTAATCACAGAACTATCAAATACTTTGTTGCAAATAGTCAACAGGGTTGCAAGAAACGTGTTGAGAAATAAAGACGCACATTAACCGCCAAAGATTTGAGAAGAATCCAAAGTGAAGCTACAGGAACCCATTGTCACCCATTGCTGTCATATTCCAAAACTGCAACCTACCTGGAGTGCCCAGAAGTACAAGGTGTTTAGCGCTCAGAGACATGGCCAAGGTAAGGAAGGCTGAAATGCGACCAATAAGACACATAAGTTGAAACGGCAAGACTGGGCCAAGAAATATCTCAAGACAGATTTTTCAAAGGTTTTATGGACTGATGAGAGTGATTCTTGATGGACCAGAGGGATGGACCTGTGGCTGGATCAGTAATGGGCACAGAGCATCACTTCGACTCAGAGGCCAGCAAGGTGGAGGTGGGGTACTAGTATGGGCTGGTATTATTAAAGATGAGCTAGTTGGACCTTTTGGGGTTGAAGATGGATTAGAAAATCAACTTCTAGACCTACTGCCAGTTTTTAGAAGACACTTTCTTCAAGCAGTGGTACAGGAAGAAGTCTGCATCTTTCAGGAAGACTATGATTTTTATCCAGGACAATGCTCCATCACATGCATCAAAGTACTCCATTTAAAGATGGATTTAAAAATGAAAGAATAATGAAATGGCCCCCTTCTTCACCTGACCTAAACCCTACTGAGAACTTGTGGATCCTTCTTAAATGGGAGATTTACGTTGAAGGAAAACAGTACACCTCTCTGAACAATATCTGGGAGGCTGTGGTTACTGCTTCACAAAATGTTGATCATCAACAGATAAAGAAAATGAGAGACTCCATGAATGGAAGGCTTATGACTGTTATTGAAAAGAAGGGTGGCTATATTGGCCAAAACATCACTTTTACTTTCTTAAATATTCAGGTTTGAGGTTTATTTTGGATTCACTGAGAGCACTTTAGTTGTTCAATAAGAAAATTAATCCTCCAAAATACAACTTGATTAATAATTGTGCCCACAGTGTATATTATGATGTGATATGATATATTATCAATACTAATGCTATAGTATACTATGCTATACTATATTATTTTCCCTTTTTTGGAAGATACAGTAAAATTTAGCAAAGACTTTGCAGAAAATATTGCAATCCTGGTATTTCTTACATTAAAGAGCATATATTGTGAGCTGACAAATTATAGAAGGAAATGTGGATATTTTTATACTAGGTGATTCAAAGCTGATCTTGGATGTGGAAAATAGAATTAACTCTAAGAGCACTTAATACTGAGTGCTATTATTTATATTAGTAGTGAAGACCAGCATGCTTAAATTAGTTGCAACTGAACACAAATGTAAAGCCAACTTTTAGATTGTAGACAAATAATTTTTTAAAACAGGAAGACTGGAATCCGAAATCTAATTGAACTTGTGATAAGTTTATGAAATAATCTTTTTACAATTAAGTGGCATGACTGATACAGCTGTTGTTGTTCACAAAAGATATCAGCATGAAAAACTCCTTTTTGAATTCACAAAGAGTGCTGGATTTTTCAAAGCAATAAATTTATAAGGAAAAGTGCAGCAAAATACAATATTTATTTTCTTGGTTAGTATTGCAACAGTATTTAGGATGAAAAATAGACGAGAAACTTAAGCCCATGCCTATGAAATAAGAAAAAGATAGCAGTTATAAGAGGATTTTTTCACCCTAGGCCAGGGGTAGGCAACCTCGGCTTTTAATGACTCATGGACTTTAACTCTCAGAATTCCTGAGTCAGCTATGCTGACTCAAGAATTCTGGAAGTTGAAGTCTGTGAGTCATAAAAGAGCCGAGGTTGCCTACCCCTGCCCCAGGCTATGTATATTTTGAACCATTCTACAAAGATCTTTTTGAGGACAAGTTGAGTGCATGATCTCACTTAAGGAGTGGAAAATATAACCCAAAAAGATAGCTAATCAAAACAAGAAACCATCTTGCCAATTTTAGGCGTACATTTTTTTTGCATTATTAGGACACAGCATTGTGACTTGTGGAAAAATACTATAGACGTGGGAGTATCAGGATCCTTCTGTTCATCCTGAAAAGCTTGCTCCATTTTATCTCATTCACAGTACACGTGATTCCCTACATCAGAATTACAGCTCTGTCTCTGGAATTATCAAATGTTTTCGTCAGTTCTGATAGAGTCCAGTATGCCGAAAAGATATATCGATATACTAAATGAACAACAAAATACTAAAAATGTTATTTTCTAGCAGAAGAAATTCATCTGCAGAATTTGATGCTTTTGTCAAAGTATTGATATCAGTATTTGTATAACACAAACGCCATTCCTTTCATACATTTTTATGAAGCCGCATATACACAATATATGTGTAGACCATGTATTTTAACAGATCAATGCAGCTTCTGTGATATACTTCCCCCAAGTGCAAACACCTCTCCTTACTAACAAGGACCATATTCCTCAGTATTGGCCTAGAGCAGGGCTTTTCGACCGATGGTACGTGTACCACTGGTGGTATGTCAGCACTTGGCAGGTGGTATGAGTACGACGGGTTGAAAAGCACTGTAAAAAAAGTGTTAAAGTATAAAAGTGGATGAGGTGAAGCAGCAGCAGCGCTGCACAGGCTTGTGGGAAAGTCAGATGAAGCTGCACGATGGGTTGCCTGGGTCCTGCTGAGAGCCCAGGATCAGCACACGAAGCTCCAATTGATTGGGGGTGGCAGACAGCCCCATGGAGTCTTCAGACAGAGATTCAGCTGGAGCTGTGCGAAACATTGCCTGCTGAGAGCTCAGGATCAGCGGGCGCAGTTATAGCTGATCGGCACTTCCAGTGCACCCAGAAGATAAAAGGAGATGGGGAAGAAAGAGGAGAGGCTGTAAAAGGAGCAGGTTTTGGCGGGAGAGAGAGACAACAGGCAAGGGGGAAGAGAAGGGGATGGCGAAAGAGAGATGGAGAAGCATAGTCTTGAGGAGAGCAGTCAGCTGGAGATGCACCGAAGAGAAATGGGGGGGGGGGAGAGGAGAGGATATAAAAGAAGGGAGGAAAGAAGAGAGGATACAAAGAAGGAGGGGTAGAGAAGAGAGGATATAAAAGTGGGGAGACGAGGGGATATAAAGGGGAAGAGGAGGATATAAAGGAGAGAAGAGAGGATATAAAAGGGAGAGAAGAGGATATAAAAGAAGGGAGGAGAGAAGATAGAAGGGGAGAGAAGAGACGATATAGGGGGAGAGAAGAGGATGTTAGATGTTTTGTGCCAGCCATGGCAGTTACCCAAAAAGGTCATCAGATGGGAGCAAAGAGGCTTCTTTGCTTCCACTGATGAGTCAGGGGTCCCAGGCCCCTGCAGCCCCATTGGCGAGAGAGTTTTATGGTTAGGGAGGGGCTGAGACCCCCCCATAAATACCTCTGCTCAAGGGGCTGCTCTTTGTTCTTGTTCAGCTTCTGCTTCTGCTTCTTGTTCTCTTCCAGTTATGCTATGCTAGCTTTCTATCTAATCTATCGTTAAATAAAGCTTCATATGATTGCATCTCTGCGTGATGCGTTTTCACTTGGAAGCACCTTAACGATCCATCGACCTCGTGAGACCATCTCACAGAGGATATAAAGGGGAGAGGAGAGGATATAAAAGGGGGAGAGAAAAGATATAAAGGGGAGAGAAGAGGATATAAAGGGGAAGAGGATATAAAAGGAGGGGAGAGAAGAGGATATAAGGGGGACAGAAGGATATAAAAAGGGGAGGAGGATATAAAGAGGAGAGGAGAAGATGTAAAGGAGAGAGGACATAAAGGGAAAGAAGAGGATATAAAGGGGGGAGAGAAGAGATATAAAGGGGGAGAGAAGAGGATAGAAAAGAGAGAGTAGAGGATAGAAAAGGAGGGGGTGAGAAATTTGTTAAATGAGTTTTGCCTCATTTTATGACTTCTTGCCGCATTTGTTAAGTGAATTACTGCAGCTGTTAAATTAGTAACGTGGTTGTTCAGTGAATCTGGTTTTTCCGCTGACTTTGTCAGAAGGTTGCAAAAAGGGATCACATGACCCTGGGACAATGTGACCATCATAAATATGAATCGGTTGCCAGGCATCTGAATGTAAACCACATGACCCTAGGGCTGCTGCAACGGTCATAAGTGTGAAAAATGGTCATAAGTCACTTTTTCAGTGCCATTGCAACTTTGAACAGTCAATAAGCGAACTGTTGTAAGTCAAGGACTACCTGTTCTTTATCACTTTTTCCCATTTTTTTTCTTTGGGTATCAAGTTTTTGACACCTTGCTAGGCGACTGGTGGTAATCCAATATTGCCATATTCTAAAAGTGGTACAATCGGTGAAAAGGTTGAAAAGCCCTGGCCTGGAGGATATAGTTTTGTATTTTAAAGACAACAAATTTACAAAGTTATTATTTTGATACTGCAGTTAGCAGATTTTTGTTTATATTCTATAATATGTTGTCCTCTGAAATTGTCCACAAAAATGTACAAAACCTGGAAGATAGTTAAATTCTGACCTGCTGTTTTGTTTTGGAAATGTAGATTGGATAAAATTATAGCTGAAAATACTAGCATTGAATTTCTCAGTTCAATAGTTCCATAAGAAACTAGTAATAATTTAAAGGTTGGAAGTGCAAATTTCTAAACAAATCTCAAAATATAAGTTTGCCTTTGCAGAAAGAAATGTTTAGGCCTTTGAGGATATGGTCAGTCATTTTCTGCCCTAGAGTTTAAAAACAACAACTTACTCTTCATGTTCTCAGTTGTTCAGTAATTATATGTGGCGTGGCTGATGGCTCACATTTTTACCGTATATACTTGAGTATAAGCCGACTCGAGTATAAGCCGAGACCCCTAATTTTACCCCAAAAAACTGGAAAAAGTTATTGACTCGAGTATAAGCCGAGTATAAGTATAAGCTTGGCCCCTTCTTAGCAACATATCTATATTCTGTGCCACGACGAGCCGCTCGTTGACTCTGGCAGCATCCCGGAGCTGGCTCGGGCCGCGGTTCGCAGGGTCCGCTCATCAGGCTGCCAGGCTTCCTGGCAGCACATCCCGCAGGGAAGGTCTGCTAGGGAGGCGGCAGTCAAGCGTTGTTTCCCTCCTCGTGCGTGTGTGTGTGTGTGTGTGTGTGTGTGAGACCTGTGGGAACGGCTGGTAGAGGTGGCGGCAGTCCGGCGTTTCCCCCCCTCATGCATGCGTGCGTGTGTCAGACCCGCGGGAATGGCTGGTAAGGAAGCGGCGTCCCCCCTCCTCCTGTGTGTCGGGCCCACGGGGCTTGACACACAGAGAAACGCAAATGCCGGACTGCCGCCACCTTTACTAGCCATTCCTGCGGGTCTGACACACACACACACACACTCACACGCACGAGGGGGAGAAACAACGCTGGACTGCCGCCACCTCTGCCAGCTCTGCAAGCCTCTGCCGCCCCTTCTCTCCGCTGCCTGTTCCGAACGAAGGGGCGTCCCTTCGTTCGGGCCAGGCTGCTGAGAGAAGGGAGCGGCAGCGCCTTGCAGAGCTGCTCCCTTCGGCTCCTCTTTGTTCAGGCCAGGCAGCGGAGAGAAGGGGCAGCAAAGGCTTGCAGAGCTGGCAGAGGTGGCGGCAGTCCAGCGTTGTTTCTCCCCCTCGTGCGTGTGTGTGTGTGTCAGACCCGCAGGAATGGCTAGTAAAGGTGGCCCCGTGGGCCCGACACACAGGAAGGGGGGGAATGCCGGAATGCCGCTTCCCTACCAGCCATTCCCGTGGGTCTGACACACACACGCACGCACGAGGGGGAGAAACAACGCTGGACTGCCGCCACCTCTGCCAGCTCTGCAAGCCTTTGCTGCCCCTTCTCTCCGCTGCCTGGCCTGAACAAAGAGGAGCCGAAGGGAGCAGCTCTGCAAGGCTCTGCCGCTCCCTTCTCTCAGCAGCCTGGCCCGAACGAAGGGACGCCCCTTCGTTTGGAACAGGCAGCGGAGAGAAGGGGCGGCAGAGGCTTGCAGGGCTGGCAGAGGTGGCGGCAGTCCAGCGTTGTTTCTCCCCCTCGTGCGTGTGTGTGTGTGTGTGTGTCAGACCCGCAGGAATGGCTAGTAAAGGTGGCGGCAGTCTGGCATTTGCGTTTCTCTGTGTGTCAAGCCCTGTGGGCCCGACACACAGGAAGGGGGGGAATGTCGGAATGCCGCTTCCCTACCAGCCATTCCCGTGGGTCTGACACACACACGCACGCACGAGGGGGAGAAACAACGCTGGACTGCCGCCACCTCTGCCAGCTCTGCAAGCCTTTGCTGCCCCTTCTCTCCGCTGCCTGGCCTGAACAAAGAGGAGCCGAAGGGAGCAGCTCTGCAAGGCTCTGCCGCTCCCTTCTCTCAGCAGCCTGGCCCAAACGAAGGGACAGTTCTTTTTTTTGTTCACTGGAGTATAAGCCGAAGTGGATTTTTTCAGCCCAAAAAGTGGGCTGAAAAATTCGGCTTATACTCAAGTATATACGGTATTTTAAACGTTCATTTACACATACACATAGTAAAATGATAGAATGTCAGAAGAAAGTAATCCATCTGTAATAAAATCTTATTTGGTTGAGATCTCAAGTTAGCCGTAGCCTCAAATTAATTCCCTCCAGAGTTTGACTTGAGGTAATTTGAAAGCTTATATTCAAGTCCAATATAATTATTTAAATCTCTGTGTCAGACAGTTTAAAGCAGGGGTGTCAAACTGCCGGCCCGTGGGCTGGATGCATCATGCCAAAAGCGTGCCCATCCCATTGCCGCAGTGGGGGAAAAGTCGTGATACGTCACGACACGTTCCATGACGTTGTGAGTTTGACACCCCTGGTTTAAAGCATTCATTCTTCAGTGTAGAATTTTGGTTCCTATAATGCAGTTTAATTTCTAATATACCTCCAAGAAATTTATCTAAATATTTATGAAATAATTTTGAGTTTGGGATAGTTGGTAAATGGATTCTTTGGATTCACAATTCCCATTAAATCATAATCTGCCTTTCTGTTTATAAATTATGATAGTACATAGCACATTTTATGGCTAAACATGAGCCCATCTAAACATACCTTGACCCAAGCAAATGTTTGAACTCCATTTCACTAATCGAGCCCTGCCTGATCTGCTCGACACCCTCTCAGGGTTGGCGGTGGAGTTCCCCAGGCTTATAGTTCTGGGGGACTTCAATTTTCCTTCACTGGGAGGGTCGTCTGAGTTAGCTCGGGAGTTCATGGCTTCCATGACAGCCATGGGCCTGATTCAAGTGATTCAGGGCCCGACTCATGTGGGGTCACACTCTCAACCTGGTCTTCCTGTATGGACAGTGGTTGGATGATCTGGGAGGGGGTTCACCAACCATTGTTCCCCTGTCATGGTCCGATCACTATCTCCTGCGGCTGGTCTTCCGTTATGCCACCCCCCACCGCTGGGCTACGGAACCGACCAGGTGGTTCCGCCCCAGGCGCCTAATGGACCCTGAACGGTTCCAGATGGCGCTTGGGTCTATACCCATTGCCCTCACCCACAGCCCAGTCGATGCCTTGGTGGATGCCTGGGAAAGGGCGGCTGCCGGGGCACTTGACTGTGTTGTACCCTTGCGACCTCTGACCCGTCGCAGATCCCATTGGGCTCCATGGTTCTCTGCGGAGCTCCGGGAGATGAAGCGTCGGAGACGGGGTCTAGAGAGCGGTTGGAGGTCCAGCCGATCCGAATCTGACCAATTGCAGTTAAGAACCTTTATAAGGTCTTATCTTGCGGCGATGAGGACGGCAAAGTCTAATTACTTCGCTGCCCTCATCGCGTCTGCAGATAATCGCCCGGCCGCCCTGTTTAGGGTGACTCGCTCCCTCCTTAACCAGGAGGTGAGGGAGGATCCCTTGCAGGGACGAGCCGAGGAGTTTAGTCATCATCTGGTGGACAAAATCGCTCAGATCCGGGCCGGTCTGGACTCTGACTGGTCAGAGTCTGACGTGGAGGAATCGGACGGTGTTGAGCATGTTATCTGGACTGAGTTCAATCCTGTTTCCCCTGATGATGTGGACAGGATCATGGGGAGGCTGAGCACCACCACCTGTTTGTTGGATCCGTGTCTCTCCTGGCTGGTTTATGCGGCCCGGGAGGAGACACGAGACTGGTTCCAGGCAGTAATAACTGCTTCTTTGAAGGAGGGTGTCTTTCCTGCCGCCTTGAAGGAGGCGGTGGTGAGACCCCTCCTCAAAAAGCCTGCCCTGGACCCGGCTGTTTTAAATAACTATCGTCCAGTCTCCAACCTTCGCTTTTTGGCAAAGGTTGTTGAGAGTGTGGTGGCGCATCAGCTTCCTCTGTTCCTGGAGGAAACTGATTATCTGGACCCGTACCAATCGGGTTTCAGGCCCGGATACAGCACGGAGACGGCATTGGTCGCGCTGGTGAATGATCTCTGGCGGGCTCGGGACAGGGGTTGTTCCTCTGTCCTGGTCCTATTAGATCTCTCAGCGGCTTTTGATACCATCGACCATGGTATCCTACTGCGTCTCAGGGGGTTGGGAGTGGGAGGCACCGTTTTACGGTGGTTCTCCTCCTATCTCCTGGGCCGTTCGCAGTCGGTGTTGACGGGAGGGCAGAGATCTGCCCCGAGGCCTCTCGTTTGTGGAGTTCCTCAGGGGTCGGTTCTCTCGCCCCTCCTGTTCAACATCTATATGAAGCCGCTGGGTGAGATCATTCGTGGTTTTGGGGTGGGATATAATCAGTACGCTGATGATACCCAACTTTTTCTTTCCACCCCGAACCAACCCAGCGATGCCCTCGCCGTGATGTCCCGTTGCCTGGAGGCGGTCCAGGTCTGGATGGGGAGAAACAGGCTTCGTCTCAATCCTGCCAAGACTGAGTGGCTGTGCATATCGGCATCTCGGGCTAACCAGACTATTCCACCTCTAACGATGGGGGGTGAGGTGTTACCCCCCGTTGATAGGGCTCGCAACTTGGGCATCCTCCTGGATTCACGACTCAATTTTGCAGACCATATAGGAGCCGTGACCAGGGGGGCTTTTGCCCAGGTTCGCCTGGTGCGCCAGTTGCGACCCTATCTGGACCGAGATGCCCTACGCACAGTCACTCATGCGCTCGTGACCTCACGTTTAGACTACTGCAACGCTCTATACATGGGGCTGCCCTTGAGGACCACTCGGAGGCTTCAGCTGGTGCAGAATGCGGTCGCGCGAGTTGTGATGGGGGTTTCCCGATACTCCCATGTAACACCTCTACTCCGCGAGCTGCATTGGCTCCCGGTTGCCCTCTGGGTGAGATTCAAGGTGCTGGTGATGACCTATAAAGCCCTAAATGGCTTGGGTCCGGGTTATCTGAGGGAACACCTGCTGCCGGCATCAATCTCCCTTCGTCCAGTGCGCTCCCACAGGGAGGGTCTTCTCAGGGTACCGCCGGTAAGAGACTGCCGGTGGACAACACCCAGGGATAGGGCCTTCTCAGTGGGTGCGCCTGCCCTTTGGAACCAGCTGCCAGTGGAGCTTAGGACCGCCCCCGACCTCCGCTCGTTCCGCCGGGACCTGAAGACCTGGCTCTTCGAGCTCTCTGGCCCAGGCTGAGAATTTTAATTTTAATTTTAATGTTAACTGGGGTTTTATTTGTTCAGGGACGGATATTTTTTTTTAAAATCTGTTTTTAACTTTTGTATTTTTTGTTTTAACCACCCTGTAAACCGCCCTGAGTCCTTCGGGAAAGGGCGGTATATAAATATAATAAATAAATAAATAAAAATAAAAATAAAATTCAAAAATGTTTTCCAGTAGTGCGCCTTTGTCTACAAAGGAATGAACAGCGTGACTTTACATAAAATGAATATTCTTTATTCCAGGGCCAGTGTGCATTTTACCCATCAAGAATATTATAAAACCTTTATTTCAATGATGTTTCATTAAAATGATGGGCCATCTGGAAATTATGGACAACAAAGGAGAAAATGTTTTAAAAGTATTGTTATTATAGAGCAGCAATGATAACTCTTTTGGGGTCTTGGGAATCAAACTACAAATTCTGCCATGCCTGAAGGATGCAAAAATCAAGGCTTGTGATACTTTGACAACATTTGGGAAATATGGTGATAGATTTTCAGTCACTTTGGGGGTGTGCTTTCTATTGGTTCAGATTTTGGTTTTGCCTTCCCAGAAGAAAAAAAAATGGGCCCAAAGATTTTGGCCCAAGTCATTCTGGGATTCTCTGTGGAGAGTTTGTGACTGCAGAAATTGATTCTGGTGGCCACATGCATCCCATTAGCTGTGTGTTGTTCATTCCTGCAATAGAGTTTTGAGAAAATATGTAATTATGCCATTTCTTTTCATTTGCAGGGATTGAAATACTGCCGGTCCATAATTATCTGAAGCCAATCAGCTCAAGTAATAATATTGGGGCTTCATCTAAGAAAGATGAAAAACAAAGCTTTGTTAAGGTTTTAGTTTAGATCATAGATGTAAGTTTTTATAATGCTAATTGAGATATACAATGAGAGGGAAGGATGCTATTTATTATCCAAATAATGAAACATAACAACTACTAAAAGACTGAATGGGCTTTCTCAATATGCATCAACAAGAAGAGTAGTCATCAGCAGAAAGAGAAAGTGAAGCTTTGTTCCCAGCAAGTGTGTGGATTCCAGACAGTTGGCTTAAATTTCTTTGTGGAAGAAAAAAAATTGTTGGATGCCCAAGAGGAACTTAGTTTGGTATTGGGGATTGCAATTAAGATTTAGCATTCATTAAAGCATAGAGAATTAAGGTTTTGCAAATAGCCACTCTTCTTTGGCTGTATTCCCAAAGATTAAATCCATGCAAATGTATTCAGCCCGATGTGACACAGATGCAGTATGGAAATTAAGGGTGTAGCCAGCAATTCTAGCCTACCTCTTCAGTGAACATAGGTATTTTTCTGGGAAAAGAAATATTGTAGTATCAAAGTAATCAGGCCCTTACCATGTGCAGCAGCAGCAGCAATGTGGTTTTCTTTTGGTGGCCGGGGGGGGGGGGGTTGGAGACAGAAAGTCAGGAGATCAGCTCAAATATTTCTTATTATAGGCTTAGTGCTAAAAATTTTAAATAAGAGTACTTGTTTTGTAAAATATTGCTAGCAGCAAATATGTGCATTTTAATGTTTATTATTTGTGATCAGTATTGGCTCTTTTAATAGATTCTTTTGTCTCCCTGAATATTTTAAAGTATTTAAATTAAGGAAGATTGTAAATTTTATAGAAATGCAAATCTCTTTTAGTTTAAGGTGAAATTTTACCTCTGTATTGATAAAAAAGACACATGAAAATTTATTGCACTCAGAGTGAAAAAGTAGATTGTAGAGACCAGCAAGTTTAATGATATTTTTTTTTGTCAATCCACTAAATTGCTTTAAATTATGAATTCAGTGGAATCTATTACAGCTTCAAAGATGAACATGTATAAATCTAGGAAAACTGAAAGGTTTAAGTTTTGCAAAGTATTAATGTGATTATTTAATTGCCTCACTCTTTTTTATTATTGAAAGACCTGACAGACCAGGTAAGAGACTGTTCATCATGAAGAAAACCTCTATGGTCATTAAGAGCCAACATCAACTTGAATTATAGGCAGTTTTCATTATTTGCACATTTTTATTCACAGTTTCCTATATCTGTGTTTGTAAAGGATATCTTTGTAATGCCTGGCAAAAATGGCAGATAGGCTTTTGTAGACGTGTAAAATATATTTTTAATATATCTTTATTTACACTCTTATTATTTGTAATTTTTCAGCTGAAATAAAACCCTGCAATTAGTGAGGGCTACTTTCTCAGTTCATAGACTGATAAAAACAACTGATAAAAAAAGCTGAATTTTAGTTCTTTTTAACACAATATATTTTCTCCTGTTGATAAATTTGAACGTTTACTGCAACATGTTTTGACGTTAAAGAATTAACTTTTAATATTTATTATCAGATACTTTCTATTTGGACAGACTGTTATATCACTTACTAGATTTCACAAATCTGTCAGTGAAATGACACTGAAGTATTGTTAGACACAAAAATAGTCACAAATTGAAATTCACTCTGTTTGTGTTACAAATAGAAAAGAAGTTTATTAGACTTCACAACAAAGTCTAAAAAGTAACGGTTTGCAAAGCATGGTGGATTCAGGAAGGCAAACAATGTAGCCAAACACTGAACCACACCCCCAAATTCCAAAATCACATATTATTATACATCCTGTTGCGACGCCCCATTCCCTCCCCCATGGCCCCATTGGCTTAGGCTTTGGAGGTTACAATCTATCAGAAGCGCTTAAACAGAATACATTATCTCTGCCCCTGTTTGCTTACATTATACTAATAAGATCCCTCCCCTACTATCCTGTTTCTAGAGGAGAGATGTCTCCCAGGTTCTACACCTGCCAGGGGTACCAGGCACCAGAAGGTACTTAAAAACAATTCCTAGATAGTGACTCACATTTGGGCCCCATAGTAACTCCTGTTCTCCCCCTCCCTCCACTTGAGGCCTGTATTTTTCCCCATATTCTCAAAGCATCTACTCAAGCGATTATAAAATGATTATTATAAAATATAAAATATGATTACATGATAATACTAAAAGCATATATATATTTATTTTTAAACTTCCTCACTACTTCCAGTTATTTTCCACAGTATTAAGACTTTAGTACTGTGGAAATGACCTCTCAGTAGATACTACACCTTTTCCTTTTTAAGTATGTTTATATCATAGAATCTGACTTATATTATCTGAAAACTTAATTATCGTATACTGTTTTTGCATCCTGAGGGTAAGGCGGACAAAATTTGAATTCTTTTTAAGAAATCAAATCATAGAAGATCTATTGCATAGATTTAGTGTAGCCCATTAGCATCCTAAATACTTACTAATTTTAGTCCTTTGTACTGGTCTCTGTACAAAAAATTCCTTGAGGTTCTACTGTAATGTTAACTTATAATGTCACTTTTTCTTCTTTCTTCGTCTCTAGTGTAATTGGGGAAACAGTAAGCAATATTGCTTATGCAGTATCATTTCCAAATAATTACACAGCTGTTTTGATTAAGTGGATGATCATATAAGTTTGGCATAATACAAAATGACTTATTTTGCATTCTTGGGTATAATTTCAGCTAATTCTAACTTTTGCTTACAATGTTAAGTGATTTTGGGAAAAAAATATTTTACAATTGGAGTACAAAAATAATACGTGTAGCACTTCAATCCTGTTCAAGATTATTTGTAATTCCCACTAAACATATGAGACTTACTTGTGACCAAAAAGCACACAGAAGAGCTCTTTCAATAATAGTACGAGTTGACAGTTGCTTATATGCATGTTATGGAAACTAAACTGTTTACTTATTTCATAAATGCAGATTCCCCCCCTCCTCCCAAATATCTGATTGGAAATGCTTCAACTGAAATAAATCCTTAGAGGATGTATATTGCATATATTGCAATATAATAAAAATTAATGATACCAACTCTTGAATAAATTATGAAGAAAATCAACTGCTGATATAGAATGTTGGCATCATCCTGTACAATGACAATTTTGCAAATAGCATCTGTTTTTTACCTTTATGATTTATGGATCCAAGGTTCTTTTGCTTAATTGGCTGAATTTTAGCCAAAATCTAATTAGTTTCAAAGGTCTTAAGCTGAAATGCTATATACTGTATTGCTAATGAGATTACTGTTTTAATTTGTTGGCATTTACTATGAAGCAAATATAAAACCTTATTTCTGATATTCCAGTTTGCTTTTGATTTTGTTAAATTTTTAGTAGCTGAACATAAACAGTTCTATATTTAATACTGAAGGTTAATTCAGTAGCTTTTCATTCTAAGTACTGTAAAAATATTGGGGAAAGTGTATATGCGTTTATATGTCTACTTTCTTCTTGCTTAATCAGAGATGAAACATTTCTGGACAGTATCTAGATTCTAGAAACTAGGCTCCTTTACAGTGATTTCTGGAGGCATAGAGGCCAGATTTTCAATTATAGCCCCCACTCACACCCCAACATCTAACATTTAAACTGTTGTACACTCATTTCTTTCAGCAAAAGTTGACATGGGTCCCAAATACCTGTTCAGCTGGGAAAGTTTGACCATACCAAAAAATACATGCAACTTATTACTGCTAGTGAAGGTTTCTAGACGGGAGCTGAAAAAGCAACTTCGAAACAGCTGCCACTGAATATTTCAGACAAAGGCATTTCCTATAATTTCCCATCCTTTTCTTTTGTGTTTCTTTTTCCCAAAGCCTATTAATATTATTCAGAAGTCCTCAGTGCTAAATGCTGGATCTAGAGATAAAAGACTGACAAAATTATTTGTGTGGGAGGAGCTAAAAAACTTGATTTGGACACCAAATAAAAGGCAAAGTATTTCTTTTTAGGAAAGGTTACTTCTTAGCTTTGCTTTTATGTAGCAAAACTATTCTAGAGCTTACACTACAATTTCCATGAATTTTTCTCCTCAGAATAGCTATCATGATTATTATGATGATATGATTCTGTTGCACAACTGAAATTTGGTGGTGTGCTCAAACAGGACTCTACGGGCTACAAAACTAAACATAATTTAAGTAATATTTACATTTTAAGACATTTTTAGAAACTCTTACCTGAGTATAATTTTGACAAGATTTCAATATGTAAAAGAGGCAAAATCACAACATTTATGGACAACATTGCTGTGAGTGTAACATTTAGGCAGAATGGACAACTTCTATAAAATATAACAATATTCCCTGGGGATAGAAAAATAGAAAATCCTAGATTTATATACAAATTAGTTTATTAGTAGACTAAATAAGTGTACAGGAAAATAATAGTGCTTATAAGTTAACATAAATTAGAAAATATAAGTTGGAAATGCTGACAAATGCAAATTCAGATAATAAAACTTGGTTGTTGAAAATGGGGAAAAATGAGAAATTCTTTGAATGTATTTTGATTTAAAAATTCAGAGTATAACTGAGGTTGAATGCTCTCTACTCAGCCTCTAGAAACCTATGGTATATATTCATTTCCCTACTTTTTCAATCAATTTTATTTTTCAAGGCAGCTAACAATAAATGAATAGAGTCATGGGCTAATCCTGAGAGAGAATAAAGATCTCTGGAATGGTAATGGAGTTTCCTGAGAAAGAAATCAAGTTATGGGTTTAAAGGTGGCTTGGTTGATAGCATACAAAATCCTTTCTTGGAAGAGGCTGTTCTTAAACTTTGAATTCATCTTAGATTCTTACCCATATAGAATCCCTATTTAATGTAAAAAAGACAAACTGTAATTTCTGATTAATTATTTTACACAAATACAGAATTATTAATTAAATTTAAGTCAGGTAAATGGCAATATAGCAGTAATAAGAGAAACAATACGTACCCCTGAATATACTTTTAAGGACAATAAACTTGGTTACTATATAGCTCAGTTTTCCTAGTCAGTAACTGAACCTGTTTTTGTCTATACAAATTGCATGTAGTTAAACCATTTGTTTTTGTTTCAAAAAAGGAAAGCTCCTTGGGCTTACAAAGATTTTTTTTCATGTTTAGAAGATGATAAAATAGCATGGCATTTAAAAATCTACACAGATGTTAAAGTTAGTATAGAAAAGCAAGATTTTAAGAATGTAAAGGGTGTCCTGTTGGATCAGGCCATAGGCCCGTATCCCTATCTGGTCCAGCATTTTGTGTTACACAAAGGACATTTGGATGCATTGGGAAGCCTGGACTAAAGGACACTAAATTTCTTCCAATGTCAATCAGTATTTAAGACAGGTTATGTATAATGGCATGGGTCCGGATTACTTACCGGAGCACCTGCTGCCGGCGTCAACTTCCCTTCGTCCTGTGCGCTCCCACAGAGAGGGCCTCCTCAGGGTGCCGTCGGTCAGAGAGTGTCGGCTGGCGGCCCCCAGGGGGAGAGCATTCTCTGTGGGCGCGCTAGCCCTTTGGAATCAATTGCCGGTTGAGCTCCGGATGGCTCCCGACCTTCGCTCTTTCCGCCGTGATCTGAAAACTTACTTATTTGAACAAGCCGGCCTGGACTAATGGGTTTGGGGTATTTTTAATTTTTAATTTTAAATTTTTTATTGTTAGGGCTAGATTAATTTAATTTTATTTTTAATTTTTGTATGTTGTATTTTTATTGCCCTGTACACCACCCTGAGTCCTTCGGGAGAAGGGCGGTATAGAAATAAATAAATAAATTTAGAAGGTAGTAAACAGCTACGACCATTACTAGATATTTAATCTGGCCAGTATTCAGGTTTCTGCAGAGACCTGTCCAGGCAGTCTCCCAAGAATTCAACACAATTGAATGGGAAAAAAAAATATATTCATGTTTTATATATCTCTACCATATCTCCTATTACCCTTCTTTGTTTCAAACAAAAGAGCCTTGATTGCTATAATCTTTCTTCATAAGAGAACTGTTTCAGTTCTTTAAAAAAAGTTTGTTGGTAATTTTTGAATCTTTCTTTTTAGGTCTGTATATCTCTGTTGGTTACCATTCATCCCTAAAACAAGATCATCCGTGTAGAAATTTAAAAAACACTAACCCTTCCCCTGCATCTCCTTTATTCGTTGCCCATTTATTTCTCTTTTCTATCCTGTTTTCTTATTGATTGCCTGTTCACAGAAACACAAATCCTTTTATTCCATTACAGTTCAATTTGTTTAGGAGCCTTAAGAAGTCTTTGTTCAAGTTTTTTTTAAATGCCAAGGAGCATCTATCGGCTGGTCCTTATCTCAAAGACAAGCACTTGGATGCTACGTTTCTGATTCCTCTATGGACCAAATGAGCCCAGGCCAAATATATGAAGCCAGCTGTTCTTTATTTATTCCATAGTAGTAGACAGCAATGTGAAGCTGTTTCTTTTTAAAGAAGTGACATTTTGTCATTGGCAATTGAAATATTTTTTTTTAAATACATATGTGTGTATGAAGATAAATAGAATATATAAATAGAATAAATATAAATTTCTAATAGTATCAATAAATTAGAATTTAATTTTATTCAGGAAGACATTTTCAAATGATTGAGAGGAAGAAACACACACACACACACACACACACACACACACACAGTGGCGTAGCGTGGGTTGTCAGCACCCGGGGCAATTTGCGCCCCCTAACCCGGTGACGTCATGCAACCGCCGAAAAGACGCGCCCCGCAGCGGCGTAGACTTTCCAAGAAGAGTCGCGTGCATGCGGGATGCTTCCGGGTCCCTCTCGAGGGCGGCTGGGCGGGGCTCCGACCTGCAAGAGCCGCTGCATTCAAGCTCGCACGTGAGCCCCGCTAAATAAAGCCACGCATGCGCACGAAGCTAGGCCAGCCGGCCGGCGGGTCCATCTTCACTCGGCCAAGCCTGCCGGGGCGCCTGCGGGGCGCTTGCGGTTGGCCTGAGCCTGGGCGGAGAGTTGGGCGCTTCTATTTATTTTATTCAGTTTATGTGGCCGCCCATCTCACCTGCCGGACTCGTTTCGCTTTGCAAGAAAGAGCAGCTCGAGAGCGGAGCCAAGCCGACTCTGTGCAGCCCTTGGGGCTCCCTGAGCAGCTCAGTGCGAGTGCGCCCCCCCCAGATGTTGCGCCCGGTGCGGCCCGCCCCCCCTGCACCCCCCACGCTACGCCACTGCACACACAGAGTAAATTTGATTTGATAACTATGGTCATAAATAGGGAGAGTGAATACACTGACACTATGATTTAGCTTTGAAGGTAAAAAGTTACAGAAAGTTATTAATGAAGTCCTTCTGCTCCTTTTCAGGATCTTTCCTCCAATGTAGATAAATTATTCCTCTACCATCTTTTAAAAGCACTAAGAGTGTAATCATAAGATATAAAATGATTTGCCTGTTATGATTCCCACAAGCTCTACAAAAGTGCCAGGTTCTTGTATCTTTAATATTTGCATAGATGTGAGAATTTTATAAGCTGCAAATAAACTCTATTATTGTGCCAGTTTCCCATCCCCCTTTTTTTCATACTGAAGAGAGCACATTACTTGGTAGTATTAGGAACTATTCATCTGGAAGTACCTTAAGAGCCTTCAGAAAGAGATGATACTTTAGTACAGTATATCTACTTAATATATTGCAATAATAATTCTTAAAACTGGGAAACATTCAGATTTAAATTATGAATCCAAATTAATATAAAATTTACACATTTCTTTGAAACTTTTCATTTTAGATTCTACACCCAAATTTGTAATAGTTATTCAAAGTTTGCCTCCTATAAACTTTTATCTTTTCCTTTTTGGTAGGTAAAAGCTTATGTATTCATGGGGCTGAAAATTGTACGCAGGTCTACCACAGGAAAAGTACAGCAAGTAATTGGCTATTACAACATCCATCTGTGGTTAGGCATTCTTCATTTCCACAAGTCAGAAGGTCAATAAACATGGAAGCTTCCTCTTCTGGATTTATTACATCACCAATTTCTCATCACCCAGGTATTTAGTTCTGTTGTTTTTCCTAAGTGCTTTACAAAAATTATCCCTGCTATGAAATACTGTATTTAGAATATCTATCAACTTCCATAGAATTTATCTCTAGATCAGTTAATAGACTTATGTTCTTTTTTAAAAAATATCTACAGTTATTTCCAATTGTCATAGTGATTGATAATGAGGGCAGGAACAGAGATGGTTGGAAGATCTTGGAGAAACTGAGATATTTCATTTTGTTTCTATGATACTCTATTATCACCGTCCAGTATTGTTATGCCCACTTTTTGTATTTAAAAAACCCATGCTAAAATAGCTATATTTCTTCTCTGAGTACAAACAAATTAGATAATTGTTACTTTATCTGTATATTATATGTGTAATATATAGATAAATTCACATTAATTTATGGATATAATTCCTTATTTCTTAGGCAACACATACTTCAAACATGCATCAAAAGGATTTTCACACCAGTGAGGACAACAGTAGCTGCTGGGAATCTTTTAAAAAATATTTCTGGTCTTTCTGGCCAGTCTGAATTTTTGAGCAGCAGAATAATTTATTTTTATTTTTTCTTTCAAGATCGCTTTCAAATTACTGATACTCAAAATATTCATAGGCATCCATTGTGCAGTTGTTAGAGAGTCTCCTCAATCTAATATTTTAAATCTATGTAGGAATAACTTAAATTATGCCCTCATAATTGCTATTGCTAAGCACATTTAATTTGTGCTTAGATTGTAAGCCGCCCTGAGTCTTCGGAGAAGGGCGGGATATAAATGGGATTAAAATAAATAAATAAATAAATAAATAAATATAGGTTCAAATACCGTATATACTTGAGTATAAGCCGACTCGAGTATAAGCCGAGACCCCCAATTTCACCCCCAAAAACTGGGAAAAGTTGTTGACTCGAGTATAAGCCGATCCGCCGTTCTGCATGCCTCGGAGGCTGGATCCGCGCTCTGCAAGCCTCTGCCGCCAGGCAGGTCTCCGTTTTGTTCTGGGACTAGTTCCCTAGCCTTTTGGAGCTTTTGGTGTTCACCCATCAGCTGTCTACGGGGAGGCAACAAAGCTGCCTCTCTAGGCTTTGAGAAAAGGCCCCTTGCACAAAAGGCAGCTTCAGGACGAGCTTCCAAAAACCCTTTCCTTCCTTAACGCCCTCCCCACCTTCCCCCAGAAAGCCATATTTCTTTTTTTTTATTGAAAATTTTTATTGAAGTTACAATATTATCCCCTCCCCAACCCACCCCAGAACCCCTCCCCCTCCCCCATATTTCTTCAATAACAAAAACATAAAAAGCTGGTTGGGATGTACTCGCTGATTCCCCCCCCCCTTTTTTTAGATGCTAAAACTAAACTCTCCCTCTGCCTTCCAACCAATATCCCTTTTTAAAATCTTACCTTGGCTCCAGATGGAAGAGTAGAGGAACTAAGCTAGTAAGGAGAGAATTTTTTTCTGCAACTTTTTACTCCTGAAGTAGTAGTAGTAGTAATAGTAGTAGTAGGAATAATAATAATAAATCCCTAAAAGTTGTGCCAGAAAATGGAGGACGCTGGGTCTTTGCAAGTTTTAGCTGTCTGTCAGACTGCCTGAAAAGGGCGGCCTTCAGGCAGCCAGGCGGACAGCTAAAGCTTGCAAAGACCTAAAAGTTGTGCCAGAAAATGGAGGACGCTGGGTCTTTGCAAGTTTTAGCTGTCTGTCAGACTGCCTGAAAAGGGCGGCCTTCAGGCAGCCAGGCGGACAGCTAAAGCTTGCAAAGACCCAGCGTCCTCCATTTTCTGGCATAACCTTCGGAGATTACTTTAAAAAAAAAAAAAACTTCAGAGGAAAAACAGCTGCAGAAACATTTTGTCTCCTTGCTGGCTTGGTTCATCTACTCTTCAGCCAGGAGGGAGTCCAAGGCCTAGAGAAGGAGAGCTTTGCAGCATCCCTATGGACAGCTGATGGGCAGACAGCTGATTAGCGGAGAAGGCTCTGAAAGTAGCACCAAAGCCTCGGCCGCGCACAAGTCCTCGGTAAGTTTTTTTGTTGACTGGAGTATAAGCCGAAGTGGAATTTTTCAGCCCAAAAAGTGGGCTGAAAAATTCGGCTTATACTCAAGTATATACGGTAAGTAAAGAACATTGTCTTTCTTATATTACTTTGCTCTGTTATTATTGTCCAATTGACTGATGACTACCAAGTATGCAGAGCCAATCGAAGATGTAGCCAAGAGGCATAAAAACATTAACAGTATTTATAAGTTGCCATTTGGCCCAGAAAGGGCTCATATTGTGATTTCATCTAAAGTTCCAAAATGATTAAAGACATTTAAGGACATGAATCCATCACAGAGGGCAATGAATTAGAACTATAAACTAGAATTAGAACTATAAATTTTAAAACTAAGTTTTAAAAATGGTTTTTAAGGATTAAAAGTATAGTTCTGGTATTTCAAAATAATTTTTTGAAGAGGACAGTGGTTCTAGCTACCTTTGCTTATGAAGCATGCAGTATTTTCTAGAAGTATATTTTGCAATCATCCAACAAATATCTGAATCAAAATGATCTTTGTCCAAAATCAATTAAATCTAAATCTGAAACTTCCTGAAATCTCATTAGTAAACCTGTTTCCAATAACGGGTACATACTGTACATATATTTCTAAAAATTCCATTTATCAGCAGTTCCAAACCGGGAAGAGGAGGCTAGACATAAGAAAGTTTTGTTTCATAAAAAGTAGTTTCTAGTCATAATTATATGAAATGATAATCATTTCTTTCTTCCTGAAGTTTTTCCTGATATTTGTATGGAAATGCTGAATGTTTAGTTCTTTTACGACTGTTTACTCCCTATACATTACCTACTTAATCTTTGTATTATATTTTCTGTGATTTTGGCGCCAGTGGAGGAAATAAATGAACACCTCATAAATGCCATCACCCTTATCATTCTGACATGTTCTAAGTTATCTGTTAAATAGTGGCCTATGATTTGACCTTTTTCATGCATATAGTCTCACTCTCATCCCATCCTAAAATTTATAAGGGTTAGGGGGGAAATACTCCCTTTATGCCAAATTTGAATTTCCCATTACCCTTTTATACTGATTCTTTTGGCATTTTAACCAAATATATATTTGCCATGTTCAGTTTTTTTCTGACTCATAATAACTTGATAGACATAATTTCAGAAGGATTGTCTATCAGTAACTGCTTCTTTGAGCTCTTGTACATTCATGCTTGCGTCATCATTGATAATATTCTATCAATCTCTTTTTCAACTGCCTTGGATTTTTTCAAGAATCTTCTCCAATGACTCTCACTTCCCAGCACATTAGGCTCCCTAAATGTATAAGTTTTAGCTTTATAATTAGTATTTCCATTGATTGGCCTGGTTTTACTTCATGTAATATTCAGTTATTCATTCTTCTTGGCCAACGTATTCTCAACTGTTTTCTACAGTATCACAATCCAAAAGTATTTTTTTTTAAAAATCAGCCTTTGGACAGTCCAGCATTCAGAGCTATACGTTACAACTGGAAAAACTGGGCTTCCTTTATTTTGTATGACATTTTCATAGCAGTGCCTATAACATAAGGGATAAGGAGAGGAGGGAAGCTCTCAAGCTCAATAGGTTTATTGAAAAGATCTTGAACATACTTAAACCTGAAGACACTAAAAGAAGGATCAACTTTGCCTGCTGATTTCATCCAACATTGACATATTTATGACACATTATTATGAGGGAGGAGTTTTTGGTGCCTAGTTTGGATAATGCCTAGTTTTATTGCCTAGTTTGGATAATGAAACATCTACAAGAAAAAAACCAAACTCAGAAAGTACCAAGAATCCCTCATTTCAACACTGGGGTACAAATATTCTTGTCTATCCCAATTATGATTTGAAACATCAAATTTGAAAGATATTTAGCTTAAAAATGTAGGCAGCATTCCCATTGCCCGAATCTTGCATATAAGTATTGGGAACTAAAGCCCTGAGGGAAACCCACCTCTTCAATTGCTAGGGGATATGCTGCTAGTATGAAGTGAAAACGCAAGAAACAGAAATGTTGCCATATTTAGCAAATGTGGCAATATGTGCATTTTCAACTGTGTTGAAAGTTTGGCTGGGAATAAACATTGCTGTAAGAATGCTGGAAAGTCAAGTATGCCGTTATCAGAAAGCATATTTTAGTCGAACACCTAAATATGGAAAATATGTTAGTTTCAAAACATTTGGATTCAGCATTTGGACTGTTCTAAATCTTGCTATAGTTTATGTCACTGAAAAAAGTACATTTCTTTCTTTGTAGCAATTAACTATTCCTCATCCTATGTCTACACCATATGCAAAACAGTAATAATACTATAGTATAACATTTCTAGGGACACGGTGGCTCAGTGGGTTAGGACGCTGAGCTTGTAGATCAGATGGTCAGTAGTTTGGCAGGTCGAATCCTGAGTGCCGCTTAACAGAGTGAGCACCTGTTACTCGTCCCAGCTTCTGTCAACCTAGCAGTTTGAAAGCACGTAAAAATGCAAGTAGAAAAATAGGGACCACTACAGTGGGAAGGTAACAGCGTTCCGTGCGCCTTTGGCATCTAGTCATGCCGGCCACATGACCACGGAGACATCCTCGGACAAGCGCTGGCTCTTTGGCTTTGAAACGGTGGAGCAGTGGGCTAATGCCTCCTTAAGTAACACCAGCTGCCTGCAATTAGTGCAGGTTCGCATCCCACCAGGCTCAAGGTTGACTCGGCCTTCCATCCTTCCGAGGTAGGTAAAATGAGGACCCAGATTGTTGGGGGCAATTAAGCTGACTTTGTAATAATGCCGCTAGGGGTGTGTGTGAAAGCCCTAATAAGCAGGCATATACATAGAATGAAGGCTATTGCTAAGCTTGTAAGCCGCCCTGAGTCTTCGGAGAAAGGCGGGATATAAATGGAATTAAAATAAATAAATAAATAAATAAAAATGGAGATGAGCTGGAAACGAGTTGGAAACGACTAGCATGCATGTGCGGGGGAACCTTTACCTTTACCTTTATAACATTTCTAAGCAAATAAGAATTATTAAAGGACAGCATGTTTTGAACACTCCCAACAAATAGAACTGCTCATAACAACTGCTAATAGCTAATAATAAAATATGAATATGACTGAATTACATCATTTTCTAAATGAGTCATATCAAAAGTTCTTTATTCATTTAAATTTTTCAGTAGCAACTAAATTGTTATCAAAAACTGTTTATGAATAATGAACAATATTTATTCCTTGCAGTGGAAATTATGGAAATATAATTTTCTTTATTATTTTTCAATATAAATTAATAGAACATAATTTATTTAGCAACTGCATTACAATTTTCTATAGAATTTTCCTTATCCATTTCTTTAGAAAGCCCTAATGTCTTAGGAAGATAACAAGCGTAGTAACAATGAAAGTAATAGCTGTATCTCCACATATGTATCTGCTTGCACTTAATACTTAAAGATTAAATTTCAAGCAGCCAACATTGCCATAGCAGTTGATGTACATCTCTTTTATAATTTTACTGTAATCTGAGCTAATGGCTATTAGTGAATCTAGTATCAATAAGTTCAATATATCAGTTATGCAGTCTGTGAAATAATACTTCCTTTTGTTTCTTTTGAACCTCCTACCAATCAATTTAATTGAATAAAATGATTTCTAGCATGATGAAGAATAAATATACATACTTTCTCTGTGTTTTTAATTTATAGAGGTCCAATATTTCTTTTGGTAAAATGAGACAGTTTTTGTTTTCTTCATTGTTATAAATTATAATTTATTATACTTGAATGCTGGGGCCACATTTTGCTGCTATCCCTGGTAGCTGTGCATATTTTTGCAACCGTAATCTGATAGACCTTATGTTTTTGGCTTGGCATTGTACTTCTAAGTACTGCTAGTGGAAGGGGATGATGCTCCACTTTTGACTATATTAGTTTGTCTTAATTTCCCAGTGCACTTGTATATTTTATGCAAGTATTAGTACATTAGTATAAATTGTATTTGGGGTACAGTTTATAAACCTAAGGGACGCGGTGGCTCAGTGGGTTAGGACGCTGAGCTTGTCGATCAGAAGGTCGGCAGTTTGGCGGGTCGAATCCCGAGTGCCGCATAGCAGAGTGAGCGCCTGTTACTCGTCCCAGCTTCTGCCCACCTAGCAGTTCGAAAGCATGTAAAAATGCAAGTAGAAAAATAGGGACCACTACGGTGGGAGGGTAACAGCGTTCCGTGCGCCTTTGGCGTCTAGTCATGCCGGCCACATGTCCATGGAGACGTCCTCGGACAAGTGCTGGCTCTTCGGCTTTGAAACGGAGATGAGCACCGGCCCCTAGAGTCGGAGACAACTAGCACGCATGTGCAGGGGAACCTTTACCTTTACCTTATAAACCTAATTATACAGAATTTTACAATCGCAAAATGAATTCTCATAATACTTCATGGAACGTGGATCACTTAATGGGGAGAATATAAAATGCCAGTGCTAAAACGTTATTATGATTTATGTTTAAAATCGGGATTCTAAGCTTCTGAAAAGCTTCTCTGAATCTGGAGCCCTTAGACCTCCAGTTTCACTCCCCTAGTCTCAGTCTAAAGGCAGAAAGATAGAAGATCCAGGTGACTGCAAGTGAACTCTTGACTCTTAAATGAGTGGCCTATCAGAATATGAAGAGTCTTACATCATAATTCTAAGCTTCTGACCTCCTTCAATAAGAGAGAGAGTGGAACTGGGAGGGAGAAGTTTTTTGTCATCAGGACGTCTTGGTTTAAAGTTCTCATAGAAACAAGGAGAACAAAATTCAGATTTTGTCTGATTAAGCCTAAGATTCAGGCTCTGTGCCAAAAAAAAATCAGAAAACTAGAATCAGATAGATAGCATTGGCAAGGAAAGCAGAGAGCAGTTATGCCAGGGTAGTTTACATATTTGCAGCGTTGCCTTTACAACTATGTGTTCCCATTTTTTATCCTGTTATCTTTGTTTGATCAAACAAGTGCCAGTTTTGTATGTGGACCTCAGCCTCATGTAATATTGCAACTCACCTTTCTTTGTTGTCTTTCTTCTTTTGCTTGTTATTACTTCAATGTTAAATTGGGACTAGAGTTATACAACTTCTAGTAGTGTGTGGAGATCAAGGGATGAATTTGGCAAGCTTAATAGTATGGTGATGGCCAAGGCACCTCATTTTTTTGCCAGCAGTATCCATGAA
This sequence comes from Vipera berus, assembly GCF_964194415.1. Lineage (NCBI taxonomy): Eukaryota > Metazoa > Chordata > Lepidosauria > Squamata > Viperidae > Vipera > Vipera berus. The sequence continues at coordinate 57,634,847 of NC_138208.1, forward strand.
TCTAAAGAGGCCAAAATGATCAGAGGCATATAATGTTGTCATCACAACATTAATCATTATGACACACTTGCAAAGTATTCATAGCAGCATTTGTGTGATGACATCATTATGCTTGTGTCATCATATATCACCCTCCCACTCACGCCTTTGTCCAGCTCTTCTCTGCTACAAATATTTATGTCATGACTTAATTTCACATGTTGTTTTGATTCATATATGTGTGTTTTGAAACATAAATGTGTGATGTTTGAGGGGGAAAATACATCTAATGAGTCAGACCTTTACCAGAACCAATGCCTGAAAAATCAGAACTTTATTAGCTTCTGAAAGACAGGCGGGCTGTCTCAGAACCAGACAGATCTCAGAGGAATGCATGTCTCCTGGTTCACACAGATGGCATTGCGTAAGGAATGGAACATGCCAACCCTGTCCATTCTTATTGGATGGATAGAAATAATTGGAAGTAGATGGTCCTGTGAGTAGCTTGGCTCTGCTTCATGAAGCAGTTAACCAGCATCTAGAATTGGATGCAGAAAGTGGACTGGTAATCACTGCAACTCACAAAGTAGAAGTATCATATGGATCTATTGAATTATGCCCTTAATTATCCTGCTCATCAAGGGCAGCTCCATATATTGCAGTGATCCAATTGTGAGGTGACAAAGGCATGAATGATTGTCAGCAGGGTGTCACAATCTGGGAGTGGGCTCAGCTGGCACATCACATCCATCCAAGTCCCTTCACAGGTCATCAACAAATACAACCTATGTTGTGCCTAGGTCTAAAACCCGAAAGGAATCCATCTAACTTCATCCAGGCCTTTTGAAGCTATAGCACAATGATCTTCTCCATAGTAAGTAGAGGTTGGGAACAGGCTTCAAGAGATCCTATCCACTTCCATAGTGCCAGCAACTTAGTTTCAATTAGCCAACATCTTTATAACTGTTGATAGATAATCTTTTTCATGATGTTATTGCTATCCAAGCTAGTAGCCATTACTGATTCTGATATCAGTGGATTCAATTTATCAGTTATACATTCTTTTAAACGATAGTTCATTTTGTTTCTTCTGAACTTGCTGCCAATGAATCTGAGTAAACTGACTTCAAGCATAATGAAGGAAAATAGTATATACTTTGTTTCAATATATTTGAGACAATATATTAAACGGAGACATTTTTGCTTTCTTTCATAAGGTAAAGATTGTAGAAATTCTTTTATTGCTGTCTTTAAATCCTAATAGGGACGAGATTTTTATGCCATAGGCTGCTGTTATTAAAACTTTTTTTAGTAGACAAGAAACAAATAATGTTTATTTTGTTAATGCTTTTTTATTAGAGCTATAGAGCCCATTAGACATTGATGAAGGTGAAAAGACCTTTAGTCTTCAGTACACTCTTCAGTATACACTACTTCTGCTATTATAAAACAATATAGCTTTTTATTATACTTAATTGTTGGGAGACCTCAGCTTAATGAAAAACGCATTAAATATATATCTCTGCCTATTCTGCATTCCTCAAGATAAAGCCAGTATTGGCTTCCGGTTTGCGCACGGGGCGCTTTCGGACGTGCAGGAACAGTCTACTTCCTGCCGTCCGTTTCTTTCTTTTTTGGAGGACCCTGAAAAGGGTCAAAAATCGCCCTGGAGGGGCAATTACCGAGAGGAGGACTTCCCTGCGATTGTGGAAAGGGTGGCAGCCCTCTGCTGGAATCCAGGATCATCTCCTTTGGCCCGAAGAAGAAGAGACGGGCCATAAAGATAGCCGATCACTAAGCCGCTCCCTGCCGAAAGCCAAAAGCACTACCTAGCACTAAGAAGCAATCTGGAGGACCTGGATGAGCGTTTACCTTTCCTATTCCCTTAACCATCTTCCTGTGGGACTTTTCTGAAAATCTCCTTCCCCATTTTTGAGAAAACGGCTAATATCTACTTTGGGAACAAATCTTAAAGCCTCAAAGCTACAAAAGAAACTCAGTTAATTCAGCAAAGAAATTAAGCAATTTTATCTGTATTTACTAAGCTTCTATTTGTTGCTGGGGATCCACTATCCTATCTTCTCTCTAAGCTGTGAATTAAGGAAAAAAGTTGGACTAATCCTACAAAAGTTCTATATTAATTTGGAAAAGAAAAGAAAAGAAAATTCTTACATTGGATGTTATATGTTATTGATGACACCTTGTGGCGAAACCTGGTACAGCAAATAAATTTCCTTTTTCTGTTGTGAGAGCTGACTGAATAACAAAGCTGTCCTTGACACTATGCTTGGTACAGCAAATAAATTTCCTTTTTCTGTTGTGAGAGCTGACTGAATAACAAAGCTGTCCTTGACACTATGCTTAAAGATAAGTGTGGGAACACTTGGCACTGAATACAACTCTTCAGGAGGTGGAAAATCTTTGACTATTATTAAAATAGCCTCCATGGAAGAGTTAACTGCAAACAACAACGAAATGGATGAATACATCCCACCACTTGATTATAAACTGATACTGGACACAATTTTGGCAATGACAGAGCAAATTAAAGCCAAACTGCAAGAAAAATCTGACAACTTAAAGCCACCAAATCAAAATTTGACTTTAAATGAGGAAAAGATAATCCAAAACCAAATAGAAGAAGTAGAAACTAATACTAAAATAGGAGATTTCAAAGAACCTACAGAAACCTTTCAAAAGCAACGTACAGAAAATCTTAAAGTCCAAACTTTAATGGCAACTATAAAACTTACAAGCCAAAAAGCAACAGCACTTGAAGAAAGCAACACCAAGAGTGAAGACACTAAAGGCCTTCAAATATACTATATTGAGAATGCAGTTAATCAAATGACAACCATAATTTCAGCTACTACTTTCTACCTAACCCAGAGAGAATTGGAAGAACAAAAAGATTTGATTGATTTAATGACAACTATATTATCAAAAAACTATATATCAAAAAGGTATGCAGTGGCTCAGTGGGTTAGGACGCTGAGCTTGTCGATCAGAAGGTTGGTAGTTTGGCGGGTCGAATCCCGAGTGCCGCGTAACAGAGTGAGCACCTGTTACTCGTCCCAGGTTTTGCCAACCTAGCAGTTCGAAAGCAAGTAAAAATGCAAGTAGAAAAATAGGGACCACTACGGTGGGAAGGTAACAGCGTTCCGTGCACCTTTGGCATCTAGTCATGCCGGCCACATGACCACAGAGATGTCCTCGGACAAGCGCTGGCTCTTCGGCTTTGAAACGGAGATGAGCACCGGCCCCTAGAGTTGGAAACAACTAGCACGCATGTGCGGGGGAACCTTTACCTTTACCTTTTATATTATATCAACTATCAAAAACTGAATTATCAAAGCAAAAATACAATGGTTACAAAGGGGACATCTTTCTTGCAAAACTGACATTTGGATATGCTCCCTGGATACAAATAAGGGGTATAGGAAGAAACGAAGATACATTTGAGAATTTAAAGATGCATGATTGGCACAAAAGGAAGGCAAGAGTTAGATTTTAAAAACTGAACTTGTTTCTCTTTTGGGATTCCTGAAGATAGACTATAAAAATATCTTTCTATAGATTAAGGGGAATCTCTAAAAAATATAACTGATTTTACATTTAGCTTTTAGATCTGTAAAGGAAAACAAAAGTAAGCTTTTAGAATATAACTCCGAACTATATTATAGAACTTGGAATGACATATCAAAAGATAGTATTTTAATAATTGATGTATGGTCTAGATGACTTATAGAATATTCAGTGGTTACTTTTGAACTATAGTATAGAATCTAGAATTTTATATGTAAAAGATAGTATTTTAATAATTGTTAAGACAAAAAATATATTTCAAATATATTTGAATTTATTAAGATGAAAACGAGACTTTAATGGTAAAACATAAGAATGTTTTGTAATGAACAATGTAAGTTTTGTAGACAAAAGAATTATTCTTTATTGAAATAGGGAATTATGGGTTACCCAAAAATTAAGCTTTTTCCTATATACTACAGGCTATTCTAGAATATCCTATTGCAATTAGATAAAATTTAAAAACAGGATATTGATATGTATTAGTGAAAATATATTTTAAACTTTATTAATTGACTAGGTTACAACTAGAAGTATACTAACTTGCGTATTTTGACTATGTAATAACTAAGGGAATTAGAGAGGGCATCTCTGTTGATGTAACCTGAACTATTTACAACTGGTTATTTCTTATTTTAACTACCCAACCACCATATTGTTTCACAAATACATGTATATGTAAATATTAAAAAATCAATAAAACTTGTTTTAAAAAAAGATAAAGGCATTATTATCGGGTGTGTTTATGTATCATACTAAGTCATAATGTAGTTTGTTTGAATATGATTAAGTATTATATCTGAATTCAGCTTGTCTAATTTATCTAAAAAAACCTCATACCCTGGTTGTACCTCTTTACTCTCCTACCATCGGGTAGGAGATACAGGACTATAGCCAGCCGCACCAACAGGCTGAAGAACAGCTTCTATCCATGGGCTGTCAGGTTCCTGAATGGGAAATAACTCTATGTATGATTGACTTGCGAGGGCGGTGTGTTGTGCAATTAGCTCACATGGTTTAATAAGATGATGGATTTGTTGCCACTGTGACTTGTGGGGGGGGCACGAAGAGAGGCTCAGCCAATCTCACTGTATACATGTTGTACTTTCATAATAAAGGTTCATTCATTCATCATAGTTGAAACAAACCATTACCTATGGATCAAACTCTTCCCAGGTAGCCATGCTAGACCATACCTCAGGCAACTTCATAGAATCTGTACAACCAGAATCCAGCTCCAACTCAGCAGTTTTATATGACAGATGCTGTAAAAATATCCTCATAGCAGTCTTGAAGGAGATCTTCCAACCAGGCACTCCCTAGCAAGGACCAAGTCATCTTTAAAAGGGTTGCTAGATAAGAATCTGTGGACAGAATAAAAACAAGTAATTCTGTCTGGATGCTCTTTTTTACATAACATTTTATTGGATTGTAAAATAAAATACAAAAATACAAAACATATAATAGGACCCAGTGGGGAAGGAAAAAGGAAAAAGAAGTGAGGGGGAGAAGGGAAAAAAGAGAGCATTGAGTTCCTCTGTTGCAGTAGAATAAAGCATTAACATTGAACCTACACTGTTTACTTTTCCCAAGATCAAACTTTCATTTTTTTCCACCTCAAGCACAAAATCCAGAAGCCGTCTCCATGTGGGAAAAAAAAGTACTTGTGTAATTTCTTGTATGAGAAAAGTTTTATAACAAGCTGATCTGGCATTAAGAGCAGTAGCTTGGGTCCAGGACCATGAAGGATATAATTGGTTTTTAGGATTTCAAATGGAATCCTAGAAGGAGCCAGAAGCCAGAATGGTACAAAACACCAAGAATGCCTTCCCTGAGAATGGCCCATATATTTTTGCCTGTCACAAGTATTTATTTATTTATTTTAATCCCATTTATATCCCGCCCTTCTCCGAAGACTCAGGGCGGCTTACAAGCTTAGCAGTAGCCTTCATTCTATGTATATGCCTGCTTATTAGGGCTTTCACACACACCCCAAGCGGCATTATTACAAAGTCAGCTTAATTGCCCCCAACAATCTGGGTCCTCATTTTACCTACCTCGGAAGGATGGAAGGCTGAGTCAACCTTGAGCCTGGTGGGATGTGAACCTGCAATAATTGCAAGCAGCTGGTGTTACTTAAGGAGGCATTAGCCCACTGCTCCACCAAGGCTCTTGGTGGAATGTTAGTAGCCATACTCTTCCCCCACAGCAAACCACTCTCCCCAGAATCCTGCCAGCTCTCACCCATTTTTCACCCAGATATTGCCAACTATCTCAGCACAGACTGCCTAGCAAGATCCTGTCTCATTTCTACATAGATACTCAGTGGGACAGTAATACTAATTGAATCAGAACATTCCTACCATCACTACAACATCCAAGTGTCCCTAAATCCAGTATTCTCACCAGGCTGTATATGGTCTAAAAGAATCATTCAAAATCCCTAATCACTGGAGGGAAGTGACCAGGAGAGGCATATCTATTCTCCTCTGTCTCCCATGCGGTAAAGACACAAAATCCTCTCCTTAGCCCTCCCAAGAAAGTAGCTATTCACTTCCATCCATCCAACAACAACAATAAAAAAAATCTTGCATTCCCAATATCCAGTTTCCCGGTAAATGCATAAAGGACAAGAGTAGTAAAATACAAAAAAGTGCTGACAGTTCAGTCAGAGTATAGAACTTTCACTGCCCTGCAGTTGTAGTCCCTGAAGGAAAAGACAAGACTGTGGCCACCCAAGATGGCACTTCACAGCAGCCACAGGATTCAGAGCAGCATTCACATCAGCAACTGTGTTGATCCCACTCTCATCTCCTTCTATCACCCAAATGCTTCTACTATCATCTTTAAAAGTTGTAATTAAGTTTCTTCTTTACCACCTATCTATACTACCAATCTGTAGATATACTATTTAAACCAATATATTTCCTAAACCAAAAAGCGTCTTAGATCAGGGGTCCCGAACCCCAGGTCCATGGACTGCCACAGAGCTGCAGCATGCCAGAAACTGGGCTGCACAAACAAGCAAAGCCCCATCCGCAGGATGCAGGCAGCACACAAAACCATGTTCCCTCTGGTCCATGGGGAAACCTCTCCACTGAAGCGGTCCCTGGTGCCCAAAAGGTTAAGGGCTGCTGTCTTAGATGGCTTTAGTTTAGTGTGGTTTGTAAAATCCATTTCCAAACAATGTTTAAAGATGGACCAGAAGAAAAAACCTTTGATTTCTTTGAATTGGGATAGTGGAGAAAATTATTGAAAATATTTTTAGAAGAACTCATTTAAGACGAGATAATATAAAAGTAGATTGCTCACTAGAAGCTCTTATAATAAAGCTAAACCTTAAATATTTTGAGCACAAAATGTGAAAGGAAGGGTCCCAGATGCCTGAAAAACACACACAAATACTATTGGGGGGAAAGCTGACAGATAAGGTGATTATCATTGATGATGCAAATCGGGTTTATAACAATTTAGAAACAGTGAGAGATAATCCTTGTGAGATTATTTCTATTGGCTCATGAAAGATTGGAAGAGACTGAACAGCTAAACAATAGTAATTATGATTAACTGTAAGGCAGATTTATCTTTTAAAATACATGTCTTATTTATTCTCAATATTTAAACAATTTTATAAATTAATGAAAAATTTTCTTTAGTGAGATTACTACATAATGTTCAAGTGCCTTTTATAAAATACTAATCTGATTTTCTACAGCTCAGGCTTATCCAAATTTTAAAAATAGTCAAATTCTGACTAGGTGCAGGGTCATGATTCCCATTCTTCCTGAGGTCAAATAGAATAAGCTTGAATACCTTGTTTTTGCAAATATTGGTAAAGTTACAAGATGTTTTAAAAATGGTTAGCAAAATCAAAAAGATCCATACATTATCATAGAAAAATACAGAGTAAGTAATTAAAAATAAGTGAATAAATAAATAAAAATATAGAGCATAATAAGTCATTAGAATAATAAATAATTATAGTTCTCTATATAATTATCTCTTTGTTTTCCTTTTTCTGTTATTTTAAAAGAAATAAAAACTATATTAAAAATGGTGCAAATAGTCTTTTTTTGAAAAAAATTTTATTAGTTTTTATAGAGTTAAAAAGGGGAGTAATGGGATGGGAATTTGGGATAGGGTACAGGAAAGGTTGGGGGGTGGGGTTTGGGGTTTCCCCCAATAACATTCAGTATTTGGCAAACAGCATATTGTCTGGGTAAATATATATAAATAAAAGTAGTAAAGCTAATAATAACAATGGTAGGTATAATAGATTATCATAAACAATACTAAGTTTTCAATGTATAGTATTTTTCTTACTCAAATAAATTCAAAATTGCATATCACATTCCTTTCTCTCTAACTCGCTTATCTAGCCATTGATAAAAATTTGTTCCAAGTTCTATAGTAAACTGAAAGTTCTTTCTCTTTAATCTCTAAAGTTAATCTATCCATTTCTGCACAATCCAATATTTTCTTGATTAATACTTCTTCAGTCGGTAACTTTTCATTTTTCCAATATTGGGCATACATAATTCTCGCTACTGTCAACACATGTAACATTAAGTATCTGCTCTCCTTGTCATAGTTGAGGCCTATCGTTCCTAACAGAAACAATTCTGGTTTAAGTTCTATTTGTTTTTTAATCATCTTCTCCAACCATAGATGTATCTTAAGCCAAACCCTTTTTGCTTTAGGACATGACCACCATATATAATAATAAGTACCTGGTCTTTGATTACATTTCTAACAGACATTTGAAGTATTTTTAAACATTTTAGCTAGTGTCATTGGTGTCATGTGCCATCTATAAAACGTTTTATAGAAATTTTCTTTATATGGTACAACTTTGGTTAATCTAATATTTCTGTCCCATAACTTTTCCCATTCTTCAAGCTCTATAGTATGTCCAACATTTTTGCCCATATTATCATTGTTTCTTTAACTTGTTCCTCCTCCATCTTTAAGTTAAGCAGTAATCTATAAAGTTTTTTTAATCAGATTTTCATCTGTTTTTAGCAATGTAAGATCAAGTTCTATCTGTTCCTTATAGAGCCCCGTCGTTTTCACATCTTTTTCATATCTTGATTGGATTTGTAGGTATGGCCACCATGATAGGTCAATACCTTGCTGTTGTAAGTCTTGTCTAGATTTCAATCTTCCTTCATTGTCCAGTAAGTCTTTATATGTTACAAGTTTATCATAGTTAATTAAGTTTGGGTAAGCAAAGGCTTTCATTGTTGAAAGCCATTCAGGTATCTTAATATAATTTTTTCTTTTATTTTTTCCCATTCTAAGAGAAGTGAGTTTCTTATAGCATGGTTCTGGAAATATCTATGCGCTTTATTCTTACCATACCACAGAAAGGCACGCCAGCCAATCTGCAGGTCATGCCCCTCTAGGTATAGTAATCTTTTTTCTCTAAGTGTTATCCATTCTTTAATCCATGTTAAGATAGCTTCTTGGTAATATAACTTCCAGTCTGGGAGTACAAATCTTCCACTTTCTCTAATGTCCTGTAGCAATTTCACTTTAATTCGTGCTTTTTTCCCCATGCCAAATAAATTTCAATATTATGGTATTCAGTTCATCAAAGAAGGCTTTTTCTAATTTTACCAGAATAGTTTGAAATAAAAAAAGTATTTTCGTTAAGATATTCATTTTAATTGTAGCTATTCTCCCCATTATTGACAATTGGAAATTTTTCCACTTTTCTAAGTCCAGTTTTATTTGTTTTAATAATTTTGTATAGTTGTCCTCTTTTACTGTTATACATCTTGCTGTTAAGTAAATTCCCAAGTACTTAACTTTTTTAACTATTTGAAGATTTGTTTTTCTTGCAAGTTGCGTTTTCTGTTTTTCTGTTAAGTTCTTTGTCAAAACTTTAGTCTTTTCTCTATTTATTATCAGGCCTGCTACCTCACCATATTGTTCTATTGTGGCCAACAATTTTGTGCTTGTTTCCAGAGGTTCTTCCAATATAAAGACCAAGTCATCCGCGAATGCCTGCAATTTATATTTTTTACCCTTTATCTCCAGTCCTTTAATCTCGGAGTCTTGTCTAATATTTCTGTTCAATACTTCCAAGGTTAATATAAATAGCAATGGGGATAAAGGACATCCTTGTCTTGTGCCCTTTTTAATTTTAAAGTTTTCTGTGTAATCTCCATTTACAATTATTCTAGCAGTCTGTTTATCATAAATTGCATGAATTGCATTCATAAAATTTCCCCCAAAATCCATTTCCACAAGTTGCTGAAACATAAATTGCCAAATTAAGTTATCAAATGCCTTTTGTGCATGAAGAAATATCAAAGCCATCTGTTTGTCTGGATGAGCTTCATAGTACTCTAGAACATCCAAGATTGTTCTTAAATTATTTTTAATCTGTCTTTTAGGCAGAAAGCCATTTTGATCTGTGTGTATAAATTCAATCAAGAATTTCTTAATTCTTTCTGCCATTATCGAGGCAAAAATTTTATAGTCTACATTTAGTAATGAAATTGGTCTGTAATTTTTTATATGTGCCAAATCTGTATCTTCTTTAGGTATTAAAGTGATATCAGCTTCAGTCCATGTCTTTGGTATTTAGGTTTTCAGGAGAATTTCATTACAAAGTTCTTTTAGGATCGGAGTAAGCACGTCTTGTAACGCAGTATAGTATTCTGCAGGTAGTCCGTTTGGCCCCAGAGTTCATCTTAAAAAGTATGATGCACCCCTTCTATGATTGCCAAAGAATCTTCGAGTTCTCCATTTATTTGCATCAGTTTTTGGTTTTCATCTTTCAGGTCTTCCAGTTTCTGGTCAACCTCCGTTGACTTATGTTCCATTTTTTGGATTCTTTGTTGATTTTCTCCAATCATCTTTTTGAAGGTTTCCAATTGGGAGTCTAGATTATGAATTTTTTGGTTCATTTTATCTAAACCACTTTTCAACTCTTCATGATTTTTAGTTGCTGTAGCAGACAGGGCAGCGTTAGTGTCATAGATGGCTTGTAGAATTGCTTGGGTGTCCTTCTGTTGGGTATTGCTCTTCTCCTGTTGTAACATTGTAGTAATTGGTTTCTGATAGACTGGGCTTGCAGAGATTGAAGCAGGGGCAGAAGAGCCTTTTTTCCAAGTTTGGATAAGTTAGAGGTACTCGTCTTTGTCTTCCAGTTGTATGGTGTCTCTGCCAAATGGCCCAATTTTTTAATCCAATAGGCTCCTAGTGATTACGAGAGGAGAACCATCAAAGTAGTAAAAAATAGTAGGAAATATAGGAATCCACAAAAATAAAGATCCCCCCCCAAAAATGAAAGGGGAGCTAAAAGAAAAAAAAGAAAAAAAAGAGGAGAGACCAAAAGTAAAAGGAACAAAATAGGAGATATCTGGAAAAATAGTACGGCAAAAGAAAAAAGTTACCCCAAAAAGCATAAAAAATGAGAAAAGAAAAAGAAAAAAAATGAAGGCACACAAAAGAGTAAAAGGAAAAAATAAAAGACAAAAAATCGAGCTAAAAATGATAGAAGTAGGTAGTGGGAGTAAATAAAATGTAATAAAAATAAGTAAAATTGTCAAAATTGCAATCAAGGAAATTATATTCAAAAACCAAATAATAAGAATTCCAAGCTTTTCTATATTTATAATTCAAAGGAGTCAAATATCTTCAAAGACAAAATGTTTAGGCAATAGTCTATCTTAAGAAAAGTAGAAACACACCAGACAGGCCAAAAGGACAACAGGGAGTTTTTTTTTTTTTTTTGAAACAAAGTTTCCGAGGACCTTCAAAGAATGTCTGGGTAAACAGCCAAGTTTCAAGCATAGATAACTCCTTTCAGGGGGGGGGGTAGATGTAGTTTTCAGGTTTTCCCAGTAGATGGCATTAACTATCCATTCCCACCCTTTTTGTCGGGAGAGAAGACAAACAGAAAAAAATATATGTATATAACTTTCGATTTTAAAAGGTTTGGAAAATATAAGTAAAAATAGAAATTAAAAAAAGGTAAAAGAAAGGAAAAATAGAAGTTATAAATGGCTTTCAGCAAAACGCCCAGTTCTATAAAAACAAAAGCTTCCCAAACTTTTATGCCACAGACAGCCTTGTAATGAGGTGATGTTTTCACTTAGCCAGAAGCTTAAACCGCCGCTTGTAATTCAGGAAGGGGGGGATGAAAGGAAAAAATTCCACCACCCCCTCCCTGATAGTAAGGGCTTCGTTTTCAAGGGCTGGAAAAGTGCTCTCCACTAAAGATCTTAGCTTGTAGGGAGAGTAAAAGGAAATTTCTCACCCAGCTAAGCTGATTGCTCTTTCAATTGCCATTCTCTGTCTCCGCCAAACAGCTGTTAATGGCGGAATGCAAAATACGGACCGCCTTTCTTCCTGCCGGTTCCAGGGGCTCTGTTGGGACCAGCGACCTGGCTGCCGCCTAGCCGCAGTCCTCAGACATTCACCCGTTGGGGGCCACCTCTACAGGGCGGCATTCAGTCCATTCGGACCCACCAGCTGGTAAAATTCAGACCCAGAGGGGAGAGAAATAATTCCTTGAGTTATTTGTTCAATTATCTATAGTGTACATTTTCTATTTTCCCTTTTTCCTTTTAATTTTGTGTTTTGCTATATTTGTTTATTCCGCCAACCTAGCAGTTCGAAAGCACGTAAAAATGCAAGTAGAAAAATAGGGACCACTATGGTGGAAAGGTAACAGCGTTCCGTGCGCCTTTGGCGTCTAGTCATGCCGGCCACATGACCACGGAGACGTCCTTTGGCTTTGAAACGGAGATGAGCACCGGCTCCTAGAGTTGGAAACGACTAGCACACATGTGCGGGGGAACCTTTACCTTTACCTTTTTATATTTGTTTATGTTTATTGTTATTTGTTATTTTTATATAATTTCAAAAGAAGTATATGATATTTGATTTTTTCTGTTTATACCATTATTATGTACTTATTGCTACAACTATTGTTTAACAAAGCAAAAAAATCCTTTACATTATAAAACTAGTCATTTTTAAAAGCAGAATAGTCCTCGGGACTAAATATTTACTGAATACTGGCACATCAATTCCAGTAGGTATAACTGTGAATGGGAATAAAAGGAGTAGACTTGACATTTATTTATTAGAATTATATTCCGTGTGTGTGTGTGTGTGTGTGTGTATTTTCTGTATACTGTATGTACATAAGATATATATTTTTATATATCTATTGTATATGTGTGTGACTACAATATATATATCTGTCTCTATACAAGACTAATTTTTCACTTTTCTAAAGTAATGGTGTTTGTACATATACAGTACATATACCCCAAGATAGCATTTTTACTGCAATAATTGCATACATATGAATAAATGTGAAGCAGATTAACTGGAGATGGGAATGAAAAGGTTTACAAATGTAGCAAACTCAATACAAATAATACAAACAAGATATTTATCATTTATTTGCTTACTTTTTGTTACTTTCATGAATGAAAAATAAATTGAAATATATCATTTAAACTGAGTTAATAGAAGGTATTTCTTAGCCAAATATAAAAGTTTGACAATATTTTGGGGAACAGTTTTAAAGCTTTTTTAAGAAAATAGATGTAGGTCTCATAGTACTTGGAAAATAATTAGATTATGTAGAGTGGATATAAAAATGAACAACAGATATTGGAATTCCAGTCAAATGTTAAGAAGCTAAACTAAACAGCTGCTAATATTTATCATGAATTTAAAAGCTGTACCTGTAGGTCAAAACACAGAGCATGTATGTATGAATCACTGCCACTTAGAAGATGCTCTGCTTGTTCATATAACATGATCTGTTATACTCTGGGAAATGGCCGAACCTGCAGTGTGTTTATGGTGCATCAGAACAAAGATAATACATATAGTTTGAGAATGTCACCTTGGGAAATTTCAAGGTACCTCAATGATCTCGTTGCAGCCACACCAAAAGCAGTTTAGATGGTTAGCTTCCTTAGATATTGAATTATAACATCTATCCCACTACAATTATATGGCACCATATTATGGTGATTTTATCTCATATATAGTATTGTATACACAACACACACACACACACACACATACATATAAAGATATTTGGTATAAAAGGTATATTTTTGCTGATTTTTCATTTAAACTTATATCTGTATATCAGTGATTGCATGACCTTTGTAGATACCATACGCTAAATAAATAAAAACTGTTATAAAAGATACACATTACATAATTATTTTACATTATCCAATTATTGCAGAGGCCAGCCTAAACGTGTTCCTTCTAGATGTTCTGAGCTCATCCATGCCGCATCATTCTTTTGCAGTTTTAAAAAGATTTCTAAAAATTTTGACTTTTTATTATTTAAAGCACTAATATTTTAATTCTTTGTCATTGCTTTTTAGTAGCTAAGGATGTCAATATTATCTTTGATGAATTAGAAGAAATAACAAATTCTTCCAAAGATGATGAGTCTTTGCTTTACCATAGAAACTTGACTAGTACTTCAGATGATAATAGCAAATTGGAATTGATTGAAGAGGTAAGACATTTCATACAAATATTTTATGTAAGGGTTATTTCAGTGGCTCTGAGTTGATAATGCTGTACTTCTCAATTTACTTTCCAGATAGAGCTGTATACTCAATATATTATAAATTAACAGTGTTTTCATCATTCTTGTATCTTGCAGATTATGTGCTAAAATACACTTGCAGACTCTCCTAATAGCATATCTAATTCTTATGTTGAAAATAAACATTTGCAGAATGACAGAAAGTCAAACAAGCATATTAAAACAATATATGGGATGACAAATTATTTATTTAAAACTATTTATATGCAGCCTACTAAAAAAATAACAAATATGGAATAATCACCTCCAATCATGAAAACCATAACCTCCAGGAACAAAATAAAAACCAGCATTCATTTTATCTTCCAAAGACATGATTAAAAAATAAACTTTACTTATTTCTGAAACTTAAATATGGAGGGAGCCATTGTATTTTCATGGAAAAAGAATTCCAAGGATTACAGAGGAACTTGCCTCTGTGTTACCATCTCCTAATGTATCTATCCCCTTCATGGATTACTGCCTTGTCGTGGCGAAGGGGCTTGCGTAATTCAATGAAGCTATGAGCTATGCCGTGCAGGGCCACCCAAGACGGACAGGTCATAGCCGAGAGTTCTGACAAAACGTGATCCACTGGAGAAGGAAATGGCAACCCACTCCAGTATCTTTGCCATGAAAACCCTATGGACAGTACCAAAAGGCAAAACGATATGACGCTGGAAGATGAGCCCCTCAGGTCGGAAGGCGTCCAATATGCTACTGGGGAAGAGCAGAGGGCTAGTACTAGTAGCGCCAGAAAGAATGAAGCGACTGGGCCAAAGCCGAAAGGACGCTCAGCTGTGGATGTGTCTGGTGGTGAAAGGAAAGTCCGATGCTGTAAAGATTTTTTCTCCATAGGAACCTGGAATGTAAGATCCATGAATCAAGGAAAGCTGGACGTGGTCAAACAAGAGATGACAAGACTGAACATCGACATCTTAGGTATCAGCGAACTAAAATGGACAGGAATGGGTGAATTTAATTCAGATGACCATCAGGTATACTACTGCGGGCAAGAATCCCTCAGAAGAAATGGAGTAGCCTTCATAGTCAATAAAAGAGTAGGAAAAGCAATACTGGGATACAATCCTCAAAATGACAGAATGATCTCAGTTCGAATCCAAGGCAAACCATTCAATATCACAGTAGTCCAAGTCTATGCCCCAACCACCGGTGCTGAAGAGGATGAAATTGACCGGTTCTATGAAGCCCTACAGCACCTTATAGAACTAACACCCAAAAATGATGTCCTTATCATCATGGGGGATTGGAATGCTAAAGTAGGAAGCCAAAAGATAACTGGAATAACAGGCAAGTTTGGCCTTGGAGTACAAAATGAAGCAGGGCACAGGCTGATAGAATTTTGTCAAGAGAATACGATGGTCATAGCAAACACTCTTTTCCAACAACCCAAGAGACGGCTCTACACATGGACATCTCCAGACGGTCAACACAGAAATCAGATTGACTATATGCTCTGCAGCCAAAGATGGAGAAGCTCTATACAGTCAGTAAAAACAAGACCAGGAGCTGACTGTGGCTCAGACCATGAGCTTCTCCTTGCAAAGTTTAGGCTTAAACTGAAGAAAGTAGGGAAAAGCACTAGGCCACTCAGGTATGAATTAAATCATATCCCTGTCGAATATACAGTAGAGGTGACAAATAGATTTAAGGAATTAGATCTGATAGAGAGAGTGCCTGAAGAACTATGGACAGAGGTTCGCGACATTGTACAACAGGTAGCAACCAAAACCATCCCAAAGAAAAAGAAATGCAAGAAAGCAAAATGGCTGTCTGAGGAAGCTTTGCAAATAGCTGAGGAAAGGAGGGAAGCGAAAGGCAAGGGAGAAAAAGAAAGATATGCCCAACTGAATGCAGAATTCCAGAGAATAGCTAGAAGAGATAAGAATGCCTTCTTAAATGAACAGTGCAAAGAAATAGAAGAAAACAATAGAATAGGGAGGACCAGAGATCTTTTCAAGAAAATTGGAGAGATGAAGGGAACGTTTAATGCAAAAAATGGGCATGATAAAGGACCAAAATGGCAGGGACCTAACAGAGGCAGAAGAGATTAAGAAGAGGTGGCAAAATTACACAGAAGAACTATACAAGAATGAACTTAACGTCCCAGATAAACACAATGAGGTGGTCACTGACCTCGAGCCAGACATCCTAGAATGTGAAGTGAAGTGGGCCTTAGAAAAGCTGAGCAACAACAAAGCTAGTGGAGGTGACAGTATTCCAGCTGAGCTATTCAAAATCTTAAAAGACAATGCAGTAAAAGTGCTACACTCAATTTGCCAGCAAATTTGGAAAACTCAACAGTGGCCACAGGATTGGAAAAGATCAGTTTACATTCCAATTCCAAAGAAAGGCAGTGCCAAAGAATGTTCAAACTATCGCACCATTGCACTCATTTCTCATGCTAGCAAAGTCATGCTTAAAATCCTACAAGCTAGACTTCAGCAGTATGTGGATCGAGAACTACCAGAAGTACAGGCAGGATTTCGAAGAGGCAGAGGAAGTAGAGATCAAATTGCCAACATACGCTGGATCATGGAGAAAGCTAGAGAGTTCCAGAAAAACATCTACTTCTGCTTCATTGACTACGCTAAAGCCTTTGATTGTGTGGATCACAACAAACTGTGGCAAGTTCTTAAAGAGATGGGAGTACCAGACCATCTTATTTGTCTCTTGAGAAATCTATATGCGGGTCAAGAAGCAACAGTGAGAACTGGACATGGAACCACTGATTGGTTCAAAATTGGGAAAGGAGTCCGGCAAGGCTGTATACTGTCGCCCTGCCTATTTAACTTATATGCAGAGCACATCATGAGAAAGGCAGGGCTAGATGAATCAAAAGTTGGAATTAAGATTGCCGGAAGAAATATCAACAACCTAAGATACGCAGATGATACCACTCTAATGGCAGAAAGTGAAGAAGAACTAAAGAGCCTCTTGTTGCGGGTGAAGAAGGAGAGTGCAAAACTTGGGTTGAAACTTAACATTAAGAAAACCAAGATCATGGCATCTGGCCTTCTCAATTCCTGGCAAATAGATGGGGAAGAAATGGAGGTAGTGACAGATTTTATTTTCCTGGGCTCCAAGATCACTGCAGATGGGGACTGTAGCCAAGAAATTAAAAGACGCTTGCTCCTGGGGAGGAAAGCCATGGCAAATCTAGACAGCACACTAAAAAGCAGAGACATCACCCTGTCAACAAAAGTGCGTATAGTCAAGGCTATGGTCTTCCCAGTTGCAATGTATGGCAGTGAAAGTTGGACCATAAGAAAGGCTGAGCGCCAAAGAATTGAGGCCTTTGAACTATGGTGCTGGAGAAGACTCCTGCGAGTCCCTTGGACTGCAAGGCGATCAAACCGGTCAGTCCTAGAGGAGATCAATCCTGACTGCTCTTTAGAAGGCCAGATCCTGAAGCTAAAACTCAAATACTTTGGCCACCTAATGAGAAGGAAGGACTCACTGGAGAAAAGCCTAATGCTGGGAAAGATCGAGGGCAATAGAAGAAGGGGACGACAGAGAATGAGGTGGCTGGATGGAGTCACTGAAGCAGTAGGCGTGAGCTTAAATGGACTCCAGAAGATGGTAGAGGACAGGAAGGCCTGGAGGAATGTTGTCCATAGGGTCGTGATGGGTCGGACACGACTTTGCAGCTAACAACAACAACAAATGTATCTATGAACAATTAATAAATGTTCCTAAATAGAATATACCACTTGGAAGATTCTACTCAGAGGAAGGAATCCCATGCAGATCAATGGCCAAAAACATAAAAAAAGCTTCGTAGGTAATGACTAGCACTTCAAAACGTATCTGGAAGCCTACTTCCAAAGCTAGGCCGTAGTATTTTGGACCAGTTGCAGTTCCCAAATAAGGCAGTCTTTCCTTTCAAAAGCAGCCCCCAGTAAAGCACATTACAAATGTGTGATGATGAGGGTATGAGTGACAGTTACAAGGCCACCTTGTTTCAGATACAGTTGTTTCAAGCATTCCAAGTATTTCCATATAGATCATAGTTTCTGCCTTCGATTGCAGCAAGAGTCATAATTCCAAAAGAATCTATAGATCCTGGATCACCTTCTTTTGGAAGAGTGCAACTCATCAGTAGTTAAATATTGAATTATAATGGATCCAAATTATTTTTTTTAAAAAAGATCTGTCAGAGAAACCACTAGGACAGATAATATGAAATTTTGAAAACATATAAAATGCAGAGTCAGAAAACAGTTGTAATAGAAGAGCAACTATCTGGTGATCATCACTACATATGAATTATAGGGAAAATTCTTATGTGGTTTAATAAATCTTATTTCAGTGTTATGTTTTGTTATGCTATGCTATACTAAGCTAAGCTAAGCTACTTTACATTATGTTACATTACGTTACATTATATTATGTTATGAATATTTATATGTTCTGTAGTAGTTTTCAGATATTTTGTTCTGAAATCCTTTTCTTACCAAAACTGTTAAAGTCGCTAGTTGTGTTGTTGGTTTTTTTTATTTGACAACTGTACTGACTGCCTTTACAGGCTATTCCAGAAAAAAATAAATCCAGTGGACTATACTTCAGAGATGGAAAATGTCACATTGACTATATCTTGGTGTACAGAAAATCTAACTTACAAGCAGAGAAAAGAGAAGTATTTGAAAGAAATATTAGAGCAGAAGGACTTCAGATGGAGAAAGAGGTAGGGGAGCTGGAAGCAAGAGTATTTCATTGCAATTTATAATTTATAGCCGATTTCAAGAGGGTTACTAAAATGTCCATTGACCTACATAGTTGATTAAACACAATCTAGTGATTTAGGCAATGACCTGATTCATCTCAGTCTAATTCAGTGGCTTCCTGATTTGATTTAAAATTTGATCCAAAATGAGGTCAGAAAAGCTACATCTTTGAAACTGAATATAATAACATGACATAAAATCTGATGTGCAACAGAAACAAAGCAAAATAGTTATATTGTATATTATATTGATCAGCCTTTGTAAATTTTCTCAAAATCATACTTTATGTTTTAAGATGAAAGCTGTTGTGAGCTTGGATTAGAGGACCTCTGAGGTCTCTTCCAGCCTTATGATTCTATATTTGTACCACATCTTTTTCTACATCACTTTTATAATCCAGGTTTTTTTAAAATTCCAGATCCACATTGAAATCAGTCTCAATTTCTGCTTATCCAATAAAATCTTTTGTTCTTATATATTCTCTGCTATAATATTAAACAATCTTGAAAGTAACTTCTGAGTGCATTGTTCCCAAAGAGCCTTACTTTTTTTAATAATCTAATAGTGTTTCTCCATTGTAATAAAGGGTCCATCCTCATTCAAGAGTAATCCTTTGCTCTTTGGGTTCCCTATAGCCCGCCTACCATTCTCTTGTTTATTTTCCAGTCAACAAAATTTTCCCATAGAAGGGTTTCTTACAATTAATTTCAAAGACTTATTGTCTTATATATTTTACACACACACCCAGACAAAGTCCATCTAGCCCCTTAATTTTCCAAAATCAATATTTTTGTCCCCCTTTTCCTGTTTTCCAGAAATTAAAACTTCTAATTTTTAAAAAGTCTGAATCTCTCTTTAAAGATTGCTCTGAAACTACAAACCATGCTGTACACCAGACATGTCAAACACAAGGCCCGGGGGCCGGATGCGGCCCGTGAAGTGGTTTCATGTGGCCCGCGAAGCCATCCTGAAAACAGTGAGGGAACGGCCCCCACTGCCTTGGCCCTGGCCCAGAGACCCTCCTTCTGCCAGAGACCCTCAGATCTGTCCCACTCCTGCCCAGGCCCCCATAGGCACCCTTGATGCGAACGATGTAGAGCTGGCCACGCCCACCCAGTAGGCCATACGCACTGTAGCCATGCCCACCCATTAGGCCACGCCCACCCTGGCCACACCCACCCAGCCCCCTGAGGGCAACCGCAATGCTGATGCGGCCCTCAATGAAATTGAGTTTGACACCCCTGCTGTACACAAACAACCTGCCTTAGATTATTGCCTTCTTGGAAAGGGACTAATTCCTCATCTGTATTCCATCAAAACCTCTAAAATATGCTGACCACACTATGTGTGGTCTTCATAAATAGAATATGAATTAAAACACATTAGAAAGAAGTGTAGTTAGTGCTTGATTCTTTTTCTGGCCAGAGCTTGCATGAATTTAATGTATGGTACTATAAAAAGCACATTAACACAAAACTAATACATATGTTGATCAGGTAGGTAATATGCACTTTGTATTGAGTCAATGAACACTAACTTTATGGTTTCATGTTTTGCTTTGTAACAAATTTGTGTAAGGCTTATGGCTATGCACTTAATAAGCCTAAATATTCCTATAACTGCATGATAAATAGATAATTCAATAGTAAATCTGATCAGTTGAAAAGCAACATAATATATGTGATTTAAAGCCAACACATTAGGTTTTACTGTAGTTTCAATCAGTTCTTCTTCTTCCAGTTAAGAGACTTGGAGCAAATGCAAAGGAGGCCAGTGTGCCTAAGAGTTAGTGGACCCGATGCTTTATGAAGCACCTTTGAAAGATGTTTCATACAAACTTCCATCATAGACATTTTAATATGTAATTTCAATAGTGTTCTGCAATCAAGTTAATGAAAGTATTGTGAATTCACAAGTGGGAAATCATAATATTTTTACTATGCTAAAACTGATTTACTAGCATCACAAGCTCTCCAGTATTTTATAACTTGCAACTCTAACCTAGCAGAAAGGCAGTTCTGAATGGGATTTTCATACATTTCATTAATGAGTCTGTGAATGAAACACTTTAAGTAGATTCGTCTTGGGTCTTAAATGATGATTCATATTTTGTGGCCTTCTACACTCTTAACTATTTAACCATTTATGTTAAGAAAATATTTGAGAGTAATTTTTCAAATATTCTGTGATTTTTAAACAATATATAAAAAAATCATTCAGTTTATTTTGAGGGATACTTTCAAAATATCCTGCTTAATTTTTCTAGGGTCATCATATCCCTACTTTCTAAATGGTTTCTGCACGAAAACAGACCTTTTCCTTGTTCACAAGTGCTTCAGAATAATTTATTCTATTAGTAACAGCTAAAATGGTATTACGAGAAAAAAGCACCAGCAGAATTAGGAGATTTCCAAGGTTTGCAGAGATTTTAAAATAAGAAATTACATTTTTTTAAATTTAGGAATTTAACTTATTATCTGTTGCAGTCATCTTTATCAAACAGTGATATCATCTTTGTGAAGTTGCATGCCCCTTGGGAAGTCCTGGGAAAATTTGCAGAACATATGAATGTAAGAATGCCTTTCAGGTAGGTTTAATTACAATTGTGGAGAATTTAACATGAACATGAAGTTGAAGTGATTATGATTCAGTTGAAATAATTATGGTTCAGCTGCAATTTTGATTCAGTTTTGACTTTGACTTAATATGATATATTCTGCAGTGCCGCTAGTTTCATAGGGCATTCTGTCCTTTAGCCCCTTCATTGCTAGAGTCCAAATCACGCCCTGCTGTTTTTTAAAGGGACTTCTTTGCAATCAGTGAAAGGAAACAAACATCCAAGTGCCAGTCTGTCAGAACCATCTGGCATATTTAGTGGCTGTGATCAGCTATGATGTATGTTTATTTTATTTATTTATTTTAATCCCATTACCATTTATATCCTGCCCTTCTCCGAAGACTCAGGGCGGCTTACAATCTAAGCACAAATTAAATGTGCTTAGCAATAGCCTTCATTCTATGTATATGCCTGCTTATTAGGGCTTTCGCCCCCCCCCAGCGGCATTATTACAAAGTCAGCTTATTGCCCCCAACAATCTGGGTCCTCATTTTACCTACCTCGGAAGGATGGAAGGCTGAGTCAACCTTGAGCCTGGTGGGATGCGAACCTGCAATAATTGCAGGCAGCTGGTGTTACTTAAGGAGGCATTAGCCCACTGCTCCACCAAGGCTCTATGTTGCACTATTAGAAACGAAGTTCACCTAAACATTCAAGAATTCAGGTGGAAAAAATTAAATATTCATTGTTATTTTGGAAAATAATTGTTAAAATGTGATAATAATACTCAATTAACTCAATATATCATTATGACCATTTTGGTATATTTAATTATATTTTTTCTAAAATTGAATATGTTACAAGAATTGTAATTGACCAAAATTGATTCCTACATCATATTGTTAAAAGATACATTTGGCATATATTACATTAACATAAAGTGGCTAATAGTAACATAACACATAACTTAATTCATCTGTCACCTCTATAGATTTATATGAGTGTTCTAAAAGAAATTTGATTAATCTAAATTTTATAAAGGATACTCTACATAAATAAAAAATAAATTCTTACAATGTAAAGATTTCGGATCTAATTAGATTCTAAATAGGTATTAATATGCAGAGCTAATTGCAAAGACATGATTTTTAAAATTTAACTCTGTTCTGTAAGCGTATGATGTTGGAATGAAAACTGTAATGATTTCAGCATTGACTGAATTTTCATTGTAAGTTGTAAACTTAATTCTAAAAATGTTTGGGTAATAAAAGTGTGGATGTCTATAAGTTTAATGCTGACCAAAATGCTTTTTGGCTAGCATTCTGTTTGCAGCATTCTTTAACAAAAATGGAAATGATCTGAAAAGAATCCAGAATATGCTTTGGAAAATTTATGAAAAGAATATGAAGGTGATGTCCATTTGTTATTGCTTTTTCTCCTCTGGATACCTAGCAGTACACTTGATACTCACTTGATAATTCAGTTGCTGAATGATGGTGCATATATTCATGAATATGGGCCTATAGGGTCCCTATGGGTCACTTAAGTTCCCTTAGTTCTACCAAGTTCCCCAAATGATAAGATCTTTATCATACAACACTAGATTAAAAAAGCCAATGTGTTGAAACTGAACTGGCCCAACAAATATGAGACCACTCTGCTCAATCTTGTCCTTCATTTGATTTGCTTTTGCATAATGGTTTTTGTGCATAGGATCTACTGAAGTAGCTATCATCTCTGGAATTTTTAAATATATTTTATATTTTATTTTTTCCCATGTTGTTAACAATGCATTTCTTATATAATGATTCTGCAAATATTTATGATCTCTATTTTCCCCATACCATAAGAAAATGTGCCACCATAATTGTAAATCATGGCCCTCCAGATATAACAACCTTTCGTTTTTAAGAATTATCCATTCCTTTACCCATGTTAATACAGATGCTTGATAATATAGAACCCACTCTAGTAGGCCAAATCCTCCATTTTCCTTGGCATCTTGTAGCAATTTCCACCCTTATTATAGCTTTGTTCCCTTTCCAAATAAATTAAATTAATGAGTTCAAATCTTCAAAAACAATTCTCCAATTTTATAGGTATTGTTTCAAATAGAAATAAAATTTTCGGTAGTAAATTCATTTTCACTCTGGCAATTCTTCCTAATATTGACAATTGCAAATTTTTCCATTTTTCCAAATCCAGTTTTATTTGAATCAATAATTTTGTGTAGTTATCTTCTTTTATTGTTGAACTTCTTGTCGTTAACTGTATCCCCAGATATTTAACCTTTTTAACTATCTGCAATTCTGTCTTTTCCGATATTTGGTTTTTTTGCTTATCTGTAAGGTTTTTAACTATTGCTTTAGCTTTTTCTCTATTTATTTTCAGTCCTGCCATCTCTCCATACTCTCTTTCCCAATAGTTTAGGAATCATTTCCAAGGGTTCTTCTAAAATAAACATCAAATCATCTGCAAATGCTTGTAGTTTGTATGTTTCACCTTTTATTTCTAGTCCTTTAATTTCTATATCTTTTCTAATATTTCTATTTAAAACTTTCAAAATGAAAATAAATAACAGTGGAGATAGTAGGCAACCTTGCCCTGTGCCTTTCCTTATCTCAAAATTCTCCATATAGTCTCCATTCACAATCACTTTCGCTGTTTGTTTATTGTATATCATTTTTTATCATAAATATATAAAATTCTGTCCAAAGTCCATTATTTGTAATTGTTGAATCATAAATTGCCAGGAAACATTATCAAATGCCTTTTGGGCATCTAGAAATACTAAAGCCATTTGTTTTCCTGGATGATACCTCCACTCATTTTTTAGTGACTGCATTTTGTTCCAACTACCATGTCCTTAATCAAAATGGAAGCTAAGTGAACATGTGACAGAGAGGGAGAGAGAGACTCCAGCATGTATTGTTCAGATACACAAAATTTAGTTGCAAATGCACACATTGTTGAAAAATGAATTTTGTTATTCTGTTTGTTATCATCATATTTGTGATCACAGTCACATGAATGAGATACTTGTTTAATGAGAAGTGGCTGCGTATATACGGTGTGCATATGTATACATGCATGCATGCTCACACATATGTACAGATAGAATAATCAGCACTGAAATAAAAAAACTATATTGCCACATTGTACATCTCTAACTCCTGTAGTTTCAGAACTATTACTAGTAATAATGCAAGAGACACAACTTGTATGAGATATAGATGGTTGCTGGTTCGTAACAGAAATGTTTTTAAAGACTTTTTTTTCCTGAGTGATTTTTCCAGTGGACTTTATGTTTGTTTTTAATAAATGTACCAGTGCACGGTTTCATCATCTTTCAGCTATAACTCCAGCATGCATCCAAGGCAACAAACATTTACCCACTTGATAGGATGATCCTGTCTCTGCAAGGCAGTTAATCGAAATTAAGTGTTGGCCTAGAATAAATTAAAGCACAATGAGCAAACCAGACAGCAATGTTTGAGTTGAAAGAAGCAGGCAATAAGGCTTTGAAAGGGGAGCAAGAAGACATACCCAGAGGTTGCACTTGGAGGTGGGGGTGGGGAGGGAATATAAAACAATGTCCTTGATTTTTGCCCTCAACATGGTTGCTGGCCATATGGTCACTGGGCAAGGTGACAATATAATAAGCCCCTACTATGTTGCTTTTTGCCCTTGGGTTAACTTCAGCCCATAACATCAGTTGTGTTACTTCGTCTTCAGCACACAAAAAATTACACCTAATGCTAATCTGAATTAGTAGCATGGTCCCATGAATCTCTTACATCACATTCGTAATGGAAGATGCACAAGCCATTCTAATCAACATAATCTCATACTCAGATCACAGATACAGAAAATATAAAAACTGGTAGGGAAAACACGTACTAAATTCCTCAGTATCATACTATTGTGCATGAATATAATCTTTTCAAAACTGCATCCCTAGCATCAATGTCACCTGATCATGTACTGCATGTATAACTGTAACAGTTTTCTTTTGTATTCTCATATTTAAAGCATTTTAATATCAATATAAAAGCTTAGCATTTTATTTCATTTCAGGTTCCCTGATTCATTGAACAAAAAATGCTTCAAGATGCATGACTTAATTGGAAAAAAGAAAATAATGAACATACATGCATGTATACACACATACAGAAAAAGTGTGAGAAAGAGATTAAGGATGCTTTTAATGGTTCTGATTGTTAATCTCTTTTTAGTTTCTTCTTCCACCTCTTACAGGATTCTGTCTTCAATCTCCTTTCCTTCCTTGCTAGTTCATACTGTAACTGACGATGGGTTTTCTTCTCGACTGGCTTCATTTTTGCTGTTCTTCCAGGAGAAAATTCTATTACCTGCATCGGCGCTACAAGATCCTGAACAAGTTAGTGGGTTTTGTTTTATTTATTGGGAGTTCAGTTTAATCAAAAAGTTAAATCACAGAAGAAAAATCTAAACTGTTATGGTTTCTATAAAAGCAGTAATTACAAAGATGCTTTTTTAATTGAGCTCTTCCAGGCATTATCACTTATTCCTCAAATATGATGATAATATATGTATACCACTTGATTAACTTAAAGGTCTATAACAAGGCTATGAAGGCTTCCCAGCTGCTGTATAATCTCAGGTAAGGGATGGATTCTCTATGAAGTGATAGGAAGGAGTTACATATGTTCATGTTCCTGCATGCATTAAAGTGACTTTTTGGTGTCAAATCCAAAGTAACTGCACCAATCAAATGGCAATTCTCCTGGGTATATTCCTTCGAAGAGAAATGGTATATGACCGTGGTGGCGAACCTATGGCACACATGCTACAGGTGGCACGTGGAGCCGTCCCTGTGGGCACACGTGCCATCGCCCCAGAGGGAGGTGGGGCCAGACTGCTCCCCTCTGCCTCTCCACGTGCGCCTGCGCTCTTGCTCTCTCTCTGCACTGGGAGTCAGCTGCAAGAGCTTAGCGGATCCTGGCTGGATGGTGGAAGCAGCTGCCAGCAAGAGTCCAGGAAAGCCTCTGGAGCGATTTTGCCCCCCCCAGAGCTGATCCAGGCAGCAGAAGCATTTTCCAAGCCTCCGAAGCTGAGATCCATGGTTGCGGGGCAATTTTGCGGTGTGCCAGCAGCCCGATCCAGGCTCCAGAGGCCTGGAAAAGGCCTCTTCTGCGTGGATCTAGGGCTGCAGGGTGATTTCGCACTCCCCCCCATGGTTGATATGGGCGGCAGAAGCATTTTTCAGGCCTCTGGAGCCAGGATCAGGCCACTGGCTTGCCGCAAAATTGCCCCGCAACCATGGATCCCGACTCCGGGAGCTTCCCGGCTCCTCTGCCTGAGGACGCGTGCAGGGAGAGGCGCCACCCGGCTTGGTAAGCTGTAGTCTCCCACAGAAGGAGCAGAAGGATGGAGGAGGAGGGCTGGCCGGGGATGGGTGTAGGGCTGCCCATGGGGGGAATCTGACCAGCCCCAGTCTGGAGAGGGGGGAGGCTGAGGGAGCCCAAAGGGAGGCATCCCGGCTGGCCAGTAACAGGCTGGAGAGTGCAGGACAGCAGTAGCTGTCCCAGGACGAGCGGTAGGTGGGATAGGTGCTTCTGATGTCCACGGGGGAAGCTGTGGAGGCTCCATGCCCAGTCCTGAGGCAGCAGCCCTATGTGCGTCCCCGTGTGTGAGCGCGCCCCTGCCCTGCCAGGCAAGTGGAGCCATGACATTTGCAGCAGAAGAGCGCAGGCGGGCAGCAGAAGGCGGAAGGAGTCCCGATCCCAGCACAACCCCTCCACACTCTTGTCTTCCCCCCCTTGGAAGAGCTGTGGTGCTCAGGAGCCTCCCCCATGCCCCCCACCTGCTGAGCAAGACGCCCTCCTTCCCCACCCTCCAGAGCAACATCGAGCTGGCCACGCCCACCCTGGTGATACATAAGTGGGTTTTGGGTTGCAGTTTGGGCGCTCAGTCTCTAAAAGGTTTGCCACCACTGGTATATGACATTCATGAAATTAGCATTTTAATTATTCTTTAGAATAAATAGGGTCTCCAATAGTAATTAAAGCCTGGAAGGGTAAGGGATGGATGGATTGATTGATTGATTGATTGATTGATTGATTGATTGATTGATTGATTGATTGATTATATGCCAGAGGTCAGTGTCAACTCTTAGCAACTTAGATTTTCTCCATGATTAGCTGCCCCTTACATGGTCTTTCAGGTCTTCCAATTGTGCACTCAACACTACTGTAATTGAGTTTATCCACCTTGCCACTCATTAGTCTCTTCTCTTTCCTTCCTCCTCTCCCAAGAGCCTTAGAACCTTCTCCTGGAAGCTAGGTCTCGGCATAATGTATTCAAAGTAGGATAATTTGAACTTGGTCATTTCTGCCTAAAATGAGAACTCTGGGTTCATCTGTTTCATAATCCATTTATTTGTTTTCTTGGCTGTGCATGGTATTCTGAAGTCTTCTCCAATACTAAAGTTCGAAAGAGTCAACACAGGTATTTCTTGACTCACAACCATATCTGGGACAGGAATTTCCATCACAAAGTGATGTGGTCTTTAAGTGAACGTTCATATGACTGCACCTATTTTATGACCTTTTTGCCATGGACATTAAGCAAATCACATGGTTGTTAAGGAATCATGTGGTTGTTAGGCAAATCTATCTTCCCTCATTGCTTGTTGGAACCCAGTTGGGAAAATTGAAAATAGTGAGCACATGACCCCAGGACACTGCAGGTGTTACAAACACATGCTGTTGCCATGCAGCGAAACTGTAATCATGTGACTGCAGGACTGGTCATTAGTCACTTTTCAATGCCATCATAACTCCGAACAGTTGCTAAGTAAATGGTCATAAGGCAAGGAGTATCTGTACTTTTTGTATCCTACTTTTTCAAAGTCCAACTTTCACTTTGATGGCATATCGCTAGGAATACAATTGCTTGCTCTGCTCAGATCTTTGTAGGTAGAGAGTGATTTTAGGAGTACCGGTAATTAACTTTTTCTTCCACTTGGTTCCTAAGATAAAATGCAGCTGTTGTATCTGCTTTTCACTTTTAGCAAAAAAAACCAAAAACCTCCCATTGTGCATCTTAAATTTGTTGTTTTGTTCCTTCCCCTGAGAAGCCAAACTTTTATGATTAAAAGCATAATAGATAAAAGCAGTATAAAATTTTGAAAGAAACAAATAATCCGTTAAAGAATTGTACCTCGGAGAGTCACTGAATATATGATCAGCCCAAACGAGATATAGATTTGTTTGTAAAGTAAATTATGATGGATGTAAATATATTTCAGAGTATTTTCCAAATAATAATATGAAATATCCTACAAAACAATGATAAGTAAGAATATAGATAGGACATTTCAGCTAGGAATAGATTTTCAGACAATCACACAAGTATTTTTTTTGGTTTTGTTTTGCTTTGACCTTTCACTAGACCAGGGGTCGGCAACCTCGGCTCTTTTATGACTCGTGGACTTCAACTCCCAGAATTCCTGAGCCAGCTATGCTGGCTCAGGAATTCTGGGAGTTGAAGTCCACGAGTCATAAAAGAGCCGAGGTTGCCGACCCCTGCACTAGACCATAATGCCACTGATATTAGTGCCATTATTTTTCAGTACAGTGTAACAAGAAAACAAATACTAACAGCAGCTATTTATTTATTTATTTTCTATGGTCATCCTTCTCAACTGAGTAACACTCTGTGTGTGTGTGTGTGTGTGTGTGTGTGTGTGTGTGTGTGTGTGTGTGTGTGTGTATGCTGAGATAATTAATCAGTTAACGGTAAAGCCAAGAAATGAGGCCCTTAACACATTCAGAGCCCGGGTACACAGTCAGGTTTTTAAAACCTTACAGAAGGTCAACAGGGCTGGAGAATATTTGAGTGAGCAAGATCTACCAAAGAAAAGGCCCATCTTCTGATCCCTGACAGCCAACACTCTGGTGGAATCCTCTGGACCAAATTGAATAGGTAGATACTCTTGGAGAAAGATGGTCTTTCGGGTAACCTGATCCCAGGCCACGTAGCTCATGTTGCCTATGGATGCTATTTGTACAGTTGCAAACATTATATAGTAACTGACTAGTCTCCTGATAACTGTTTTGCTTTTATTAAAAAACAAAGTCAGAGTTTTGGGATTGGGAATGGAAGACCAGTGCAGATGCCACATTCTGACAGTTAATACGTTTTGCAGCATACTCAAATAAGCATTAAAGTCTCTTTGAAGTGAATAAAACTCAGCACTTGGTTCCTATATTGATACATCCAGGAAGTTTTCTTGGTAGTGATTTGGGATTGTTTTCTTCCGCATTTTTTTCCTTCCTAGACTAGCCTATTATTCTCAATTACTTATCCAAATATTTACCAGACATTGCCCTGATTAGCTTTTCATAATCTCCTAGCTTGACCAAAACAAGTACTATTGAAACAAACTAAGATAGCAATGTTTTTTAAAAGCTCTCTTTGTGACAAATGAGTAGGTAGAAAATGGTAGCAAAACCATTTCCCTAAAGTTCTCTTGCCAGAATCTTTCATAATGAGTCTAGGAAGTTTTTGTATTTTATGTAGTTTTTTTTAGATAAGATTAAATTTTTAATCAAAGAGTTAAAGCTTTTGAAAATTAAATTGTTAATAAATGGTCTATATTGAAATTTTGTGCTAAAAATTAGTGGAAAAAGTATCCTGAGATTATTGCCAAAGCATCTTTTCCTGTTTGCTACAAACTTTAAAGCTCTTAGCTTTTTGAACTGAGAAACTTAAAAGGAAGAGAAATCTAAATGCTTCATTCCTTTGCTTTTCCGTCTCAAAATCTTTATCAAAGCAAAGATGTGATTATAAGAGATGTATCTTAAGAATCCTCCATGTTATCTATTGTGAAGCAAGCTAGATTGACCGTTATTTTATATATATATTGTGTACACACATAGTTATAGGCTGTTTAGTCATGGCAGAGTTATTTGCCCATAGTTAATTGTGATTAATGTCTGGAAAATTATTGCATTTAATATCCTCTGTATCCATAAAATGTTTATGTATAGAAAATGCTTATTTCCACTGAAATATATTGGTATCGTTAAGTTTGCCTTCCCTTTCATCTCTTGCAGAATTGAGAAAGAATTAAGCAGGTTTCGAGGATGGTTACCTAGAAAGCCAATGAGTTTGGACAAGAAAAGGATGCCAGATTTGGAAGAAAATAACTGCTACACAGCTCCATTTAGTCAACAAAGGATTCATCAGTGAGTTTTATAAAAAGGCAAATGTGAAAAGGGAAATATTTACATTTAAGTGAAAATGGGACCTTGTACTGCTTGATAATTTTTCAAATGCTGAATTCTGAATAATCCTTAACATACTAAAAAAAGTCCACATCCTGTAATATTTGCTGGGTGCATACTAGCTAAATAACAACACCAGGTTAGCAATGTATTTGGTTCTGTTTCTTTCATTACTTGTTGATCCAACTTCTCCATATGAAATATACCCTATGACCTTTGAATAGGTCTGGCTGGGAAGGACTTTTGAGCTGTGTTCAGGGAGGCAGAACATTTTGAACACTTTGAACATTGTGGATTACAACCTTGCCTGATTGACAATTTTTGGATGCCTGAGACAAAGGATCACTATATAATATTGTTTTTGGGACTGGACCTGTACTCTGGAACCTATTGGATTATAAAGGCTACATATAAAGACCAGAAAACTAGAGGAAACTTTGTTCTACTTTTACTGAGACTGGTGATACTAGAGGATCTCCAGGAATGATGCCTCAAGAAAAAACAAACACCTTTCAGAACGAAATATACTCTATGCTACAACTAATTCACCAAACAATTGTTGCATACAAAGAGGACATAAAAAGAAACCATAATGAGACTAAAAATAATTTAGATAATATAAATGAGCAAATCTCCAAATTAAATCTACAACTGTTGTAGAAAGTTCCCAGACAACGACTACAAAGAAATCAGAAATCAGAAATCAGAAGATGAAGCAGAGGAAATGGACCTAGAGATGGAAGAGATAAAAGAAGGGAAATATAAATATCATATACAAATAAAATACTGCAAGACCTACAGATAACAATGAAAATGCAAAAGACCCTTTCCCCTTAAGTCTGCAAATTACACCTTATGACAAGGAAGAAGATTTTTTTAAAAATGGAACATAGAGCTGTCGGGAAATGTTACAACTTGGGAGACAAAAATGAAAAGAGAAATTGAGGGAGAAGAAAAGTGGGAGTTGCTTAAGGAATATAAATGGGTGGAATTCCCCCTCAAAAATACCCTAAATTATCTTCCTCATGCCAAGCAACTTTCACAAAAATAGAAAATTCCTGGGCGATTTAATTTGCCTTGGAAAGCTACTTGGCAAAGAAAGAAAGAAAGAAAGAAAGAAAGAAAGAAAGAAAGAAAGAAAGAAAGAGATTTTAAAAATTGATGATTTGACTTATTAGATGGGGCATTACATGTTTAAATACTTGTTTGAATATGATTAGAAGAACAGATTAGTAAACATGATGAAGATGTTTATATCTAACTTGTACACATCAATAGTACCAAGAATTGTACTGTAATGGAAAAAATATGGGGAAGAAAGGAGGATCAGGGAAAATATATTGGATTGTGCAGTACTGAATAGATTTATACTGAAGAAGTTAATGTTAAATATGTGAACCCAGACATGTTTTTTACTTAGCACTATAGATTGTAATTCTTAAAAATTAATAAAACAATTTTTTTAAAAAAAATAAATAGAATATATCCTATGCAGCATAAAATATAACATTAATACATCAATTATGCAATAAAGACCAAAATATCAAAATAAAAGGCTGAGATAGCTGATCTACTTAAATGCTTACAATCATCTGCATATAGTTCATAATTCTAATCTGTATTTTACAAAGCATCTTATATAAAAAATTAAGCGATAACAAATGCATTTATGGATTTCCATTACAAGTATGAAAGGAACAAATAGCTTTCTGACATAAAGAGGGCCTTAACTAATATATATATATATATGTATGTATGTATGTATGTGTATATATAGATAGATAGATAGATAGATATAGATATAGATATAGATATAGATATAGAGATATAGATATAGATATAGATATAGATATAGATATAGATATATAGATATATAGATATATAGATATATAGATATATGGATCTTTGGTCATTCGGGTTTTTTCCCGTGTAGAACTAAAGGTGTAGGAGCAACGTTTCGACGGAATCCCATCCGTCATCATCAGGCTGGTGGCTTCAGCTTCCTTCTTCTGGGAGAAGCATGTGGCTGTTTGTTCCTCTTTTTTAAACTGCCAGAGGGGGTGTGTACTGTGGGTGGAGGTGTGCTCTGATTGGGTGGGGGATTAAGTGTGTTTTGATTGGGTGGGAGTGTGTTTTGAATGGTGGGTGTGTTCTGATTGGGTGGGGGTGTGTTTTGAGTGGATGGGCTGGTCTCAGCTGCCAGCCTTAGACCTGAGCTGGTGAGTTGTGCTGCTTTTGTTCGGCTTCGTGTTTGTGGTGGTGCCATGTTTTTATAGTGGGTGTCAGTTTGCTTATTGTGTGGTTTGGAGGGGTTTAAAGTGGCTGATGTTGCAGCTGTAGTTAGGTTTCTGTTTTGTGGTTGTGCCTCATTATCATTGTGGGTTCGGATTTGCTTTTTGAATGGTTGTGTGGTGGTGATGTCATGTGGTGTTATCATGAGTTTGGGTCTGGTATCATTCTTGGTGGTTGGGACTCGTCTGTCAATCAAGGTGGGTTTCCAAATGGCTGGTAGGCGAGAGGTATCATCTCGTTTGTTCATGCTGTGGGGGCGTTTTTCTATCTCAATGGCTTCTCTGATTATTCTGTTGTTAAAATGTTCAATTTTGGCGATAGTTTTGGTTTTTTAAAATCAATTTCATGTTCCGTGGCTTCAAAGTGTTGGACCAGGGATGAAGTTTGTTCTCCCTTTCTGAGTGAGTTTTTGTGCTCTTCAATGCGTGCACTTATTCTTCTGTTGGTCTGTCCGATGTATGTGGTGGGGCAGGTGGTGCATGGGATTTCATATACTCCTTGGTTTTCTAAGCCAATTATGTCCTTGGGGTTTCTTAGGATGGTGGATATTTTTCTGTCTGTGTAGAATGCTGTTTTGATGTTGTGTTTTTGGAGGACCTTGCTGATTCTGTCTGTGGTCCCTTTTAAGTATGGGAGGAGGGCTTTGCCATTTTCTTGTTCTCTGTCTTGGGTTTTTGTGGGTGTCTCTCTTTGGATTAAGTTGGTAATCATGTTTCTTTGGAATCCATTGGCTGTTAGTACATTAGTGAGAGTGTGTAGTTCGGTTTTTTGGTGTTGTTCGTCAGCTAGGTGTTTTGTTCTGGAGATGAGTGTCTTGGCTACGGAGTTGATCTGTGCTGGGTGGTGGTGTGAGAGTGCGTTCATATAGCGGTTTGTGTGTGTTTTTTTATGGTAGATAGTGTGTCCTAGGGAGCCGTTGGATTTCTTGTAGACTAAGACATCAAGGAAGGGAAGTTGATTGTTAGCTTCTGTTTCCATGGTGAATTGTATTTTGGGGTGTAGGCTATTGAGGTGTGTGAGGAAGTCATCCAGTTTTTCTTTGCCGTGTGGCCAGATTACGAAGGTGTCATCTTTGTATCTGAGCCAGAGTTTGGGTTTGTGGTTGGATTTTTCTAGAGCGAGGGTTTCAAAGTGTTCCATGTAGAGGTTTGCGATGACAGGTGAAAGGGGTGATCCCATGGGTGCTCCTTCCATTTGTTTGTATCTTTGTCCATTGTAGATGAAGTATGTGTTAGATAGGCAGTGGTTGGTCAGATCTAGGATGTGTTTTGGGGGGTTGTATTTATTTAGGATAGCTGTCAAGGCTTCTTTGATTGGCACTTGGGTGAAGAGGAATATGACATCGAAGCTCACAAGTAGGTCACAGGGCTGTAAGTTTAGTTTACTTATGATCTCTATGAATTGGAATGAATTTTGTACGTGTGAGGTGATGGAATTTGCGTAAGGCTGTAGTTGTTTGGCAAGAAATTTGGCTAGATTTTGTAGAGGTGAGCCTATGGAGCTGACTATGGGTCTGAGTGGGGTTCCTTCTTTGTGTATCTTGGGCAGACCATAGAGCTTAGGACATCTGGATGATTTTTCTCTGGGAATGATTGTTTTCTGGATCTCTTCACTGATGGGGGTGGCTTTTATTTTGGATTTTGTGGTTTTTTCCAGGTAGGTGGTGGGATCTGTCTTGAGGAGTTTGTATGTGGAGTCTCGGAGTAGGTTGGATAATTTGGTATGGTAGTCAGATGAGTTCATTACCACTGTGGCGTTGCCTTTGTCTGCTGGCAGAATGATTATGCTGGTGTCATTTTTTAGGTTAAGTAGTGCTGTCTGTTCCTCTTTGGGTAAGTTGCTTTTGGGTGGTTTGCTGGTGCAGAGGATGTTGGTAACTTCGAATCTGATTTTGTTGGCGTCATCAGGGTTAATTTTGGTCAGGCTAATTTATATATATATATATAAATTAGCGCTTGAATTAATTGTAGCAAATAAATATTATCTGAAAGAAAAAAGATATTTTAATATGAAAATAAATTTTGAAGTCTTATCTTTGGAAATGTCATGTTGAATTCTACAATGACTGTTACCACCACAATAGGAAAAGAAAATGAAAACTTAGTTAAGCATTTTTGGTCCATATAGTTAGTACATGGGTAATATTTTTTAAAGTGGCTATTTTTATTTGATATAATGCCACACATCTTAGTGTTCTGAAAGAATTACTGCAAAGTAAAGCAGGCTCAACCTATTTTTGCATGTCTTCCAATAGATAAAAATTTGTTGCCTAAATTTTATTACAGGCGATCATTACATTTGATCCAAATCTGTGATTTTTAATCTACAATATTTCCGAGCTAGATAAATCAAAATTAATCTGCTGACTTAATTGCCAGCTGCAATCAAAGTTATTCTTTATCTGATAGTGTGCTGCACATCCTATATTCTGCTCTATGTCACATCAAGAGCACTTTCAGATATCTAAACCACTTCTATTGATTTCTTAGTCTACCATATAACAAATGAAAATATAGTATTTCTAGTATTCAATATTTTTAAAAAGGAATGTGTCCAAAAAAGTGAATAAAATGAAATTCTGTAATCCCTAGTTACATTATCCAGTTTGCCTCCCATAATTCTCTGTAGGTTTCACTTATCTTCTGCTAGGCATTTCAGTTGTTTCCACGTCTTGCAGGTGCATTTGGTTATATACTAACTAGCTTGAGGGTTTATTGACTCTGAATGTTTCTAATCAGAGCATTTGGATTTGAAGGCAAAAAGGTATTTGGGTGTGTATAGGATATAATTCCTTAAAGCAACCGCAGCTTTTCCTATATTTTGGAACACCTTTTTGCCTTAGTATTCTAAGCGTTGCATAATCTTAATGTTGACTTGTCATATCTGGTGAGGAATGACATACTTTTTCACTCAAGTTTGGTATTGATTTAAGATTCAGTGGCCAATTTGGTTAACAGAATTGTCAAGGGGACTCATCGTTTGCTTCATCCAGAAATAAATTGGTATGATCCTTTCATTTTATAAAAAATATCACTGAAGCTGATTTACCTCTTTGTAACTATATATCCTACAAACTCTAATAAGCAACAGCTTTTATTTACAATATTTTTTAAAAAAATGCGGTTGATTAGAACTTTTATACAGGACACGTTTATTTACTGTATATTTTTTATATTTTACTGTTGGTATGTCAGAAATATTAGTGAAACCTTTTCAGTTGTCAGAAACAATAATTGCATTTCCTTGCTTGTATTTTCAAAACAGCTTTATCGTTCACAATAAGGACACATTTTTTAACAATGCTACAAGAAGTAGGATTGTTCATCATATTTTACAAAGGATGAAATATGAAGAAGGAAAAAATAAAGTCGGTAAGTGTGGGATTTCTGCAACTCTTACTCCATTTCAACCTTTGCTGTTACACAGAATAGAGCAGGGCTTTTCAACCAGTGGTACGGGTACCACCTGTGGTACACTGGCACCTGGCAGGTGGTACACGACCAGTGGTAGCGGGAGGGGAATGAGCTGAACCGGTGGTAGCACCGCACAAGCCTGAGCGAAAGATGGCTGGAGCTGCAGGGCTGTCAAGGCTCAGCGGAATTGCCAGGATCAATGCCAGGCTCCAGATGGAGCTTGGCACTGATCCTGGCGCTTCTGAGCCCAGAAGAAGCACCAGTCAACTGGAATGTTGCAGCATCTCCAGGGTCTTGTGATTTACATTCAGATGCTTGGCAACTGATTCATATTTATGACAGTCACAGTGTCCCAGGGTCATGTGAAGTGACCAAAACCTGTTGCAACCACCTAGCAGATGGGGGGAATAAAAACCAAACACCCCCACCTCACCCCCACTGCCAATCCTCAACAGAAATGCTCACAACAATGAAAACCTCGGACAGGAGGAAGAGCGCCGCCAGGCAGGCGGGCAGGTGTCTTGCTTGGCTGTGGCTTGGAGGGCACTTTTTTCAGTGCCATTGTAACTTTGAACAGTCACTAAGCAAACTGTTGTAAGTCAAGGGTTACCTGTACTTCATCACTTTTTTCCTCTCTTTTTTTTTTGGTCATCAAGTTTTTGACACCTTGCTAAGCGACTGGTGGTACTTGGATGTTGCCATATCCTAAAAATGGTACAATGGGTGAAAAGGTTGAAAAGCCCTGGAATAGAGTTAAGAGAAGCTGCAGTACAGGTAGTCCTCGACTTACAACAGTTCATTTAGTGACTGTTCAAAGTTAAAACAATACTGAAAAACTTTTGACTTATGACCGTTTTTCACAGTTACAACCTTTTAGCCTCCCCATGATCATGTGATCAAAATCCAGTTCATATTTATGACCATTGCTGTGTCTCAAGGTCATGTGATCTTCTTTTGCAACAATCTGACATACAAAGTCAATGGGGAAGCCAGATTCCTTTAACAACAATTTTACTAATTTATCAACTGCAGTGATTCTCTTAACAACTGTGGCCAGAATGGTCATAAAATTGGGCAAAACTCACTTAACCAATGTCTTAACAACAGAAATTTGGGGTGGGGTCAGTTGTGGTCATGGGTAGAAGACAACCAATACTAATATATTTTTTGATGAAATTATTAGCTACCAAAATTGTTCCTTCTTGTATCTTTTAATTCAATAGTAACTTTCAGAAAAATACTAAAGTGTGTGTAGTATTTGTAACTTGTATCTTCTCATATTTACACCTACTACCCACTCTTTGAATACAATCATATTAGATTGATTGACTGATTCAATTTAAGCACATCTAGATTAACGCTGAATATAATATATTATACTGTATTCATTCCAGCCTTTTCTGTTATATATTAAATATTTCTATTTCTAGGTCTCAATCGGTTGCTTACTAATGGTTCCTATGAAGCTGCATTTCCTCTTCATGAGGTATTCCTTCTATTTTATTTTTCTTAATCCAATTACTTCCCACCATTATTGTTGGTCCATTAATTCTGATTTTCACTATATTAAGGGGAGAATCCATCTAGGTTCTCTCATTTGGACAAATGAAACAAAATGGAATTTCAGATTTTTTTTAGAAAGATAAGCCTTTGAATTCACAACAAATAATGATCAAAAAAGTCAGACTAATTTAAAGGTTTTGATGTATAAATTCATATTTAAGAAAATATGTCTGAAGATGAGGTTCATAAAAGGTGGCTTACAGCTTTTTAAGTCAAAAACAATGAATGATAGAATGAAAGACTATAAATTCAGGACCATCAGTGGAAATTTCAGGGGAGCGTTCCCACAGGAACGCAAACCTTTGTAATCAAATCGTGAATTTACAAATATATATTCTTCAAGTGCTTTTTCTCCTGATGAAATTAAAGACTTCTCAATAAGTTATTCTAATACTTGCCTAACTGACATTACGGAAG
The DNA here is from genome assembly GCF_964194415.1 of Vipera berus. Taxonomy (NCBI): domain Eukaryota; kingdom Metazoa; phylum Chordata; class Lepidosauria; order Squamata; family Viperidae; genus Vipera; species Vipera berus. Next base: position 57,673,261 of record NC_138208.1, read on the forward strand.
AAATAACTCCAGCAAGTACAAGATTTATAATCAATGATAACAACAATCAATAACTCAATATACAACCATTCCCAATCATCGGGCCTTCTACATTTTTGTCTAGAATAAGTGTAACTTTGCATATGCAAGACAGCTGTTCTGTGTGAACCTTGCTTAATTTTGTATACAGGTAGTCCTCGACATACAATAGTTCATTTTGTGACCATGCAAAGTTACAGCAGCACTGAAAAAGTGACTTATGACCATTTTTCACACTTATGACCATTGCAACATCCCCATAGTCATCATCAAAATTCAGAAGCTTGTCAACTGACTCATTTGTGACAGTTGCAGTGTCCCAGGTGATGTGATCACCCTTTGTGATTTTCTGACAAGCAAAGTCAGTGAAATTCAGATTCATTTAACAACCATGTTAATAACAACTGCAGTGATTCACTTAACATCTGTGGCAAGAAATGTCAAAATGGGGCAAAATTCACTTAACAAATGACTCGCTTAGAAACATAATTTTTGGGCTCAATTATGATCATAAGTCAAAGACTACCTGTAATTGTTGGACAAAATTACATATTTTAAGACAAATGAAAGTTTGGAAGAAGGTTTCTACACATAGGTAATAACTAGTATTTTTTCTTTTTGATTAACTTTATATGTATAGCTTTACTACAAAATATCAAATTCAGTCTTTCATTTTTAACACTGCACTTATTTTTACACTGAATTAAGACCTCTATTCTTACAAAGTAATCTTCAAAAATTGTGGTTGCTTCTTTGAAATATGGGGTCTACTCAGATATATGAGCCATTGTGTTCAGTAAGACTTATTCTCAGAAAATTTTATATAGATTTATAGCTTCCTTCTTAATTTTCTAAGATAGAATAGAGCACCAGCTAATCATAATTTGAATGATAACAGAATTTTGGTGATAAATAATGCTAAATCTATATTTATGAATCATTGATATTTATGAATATCTATTAACTAATTATTTATTTACTTGTATTTTAGGGTAGTTACAAAAGTAAAAATTCCATAAAAAGTCATGGGGCAGAAAACCACAGGCATCTACTTTATGAATGCTGGGCCTCATGGAGAGCTTGGTATAAATACCAACCTTTGGATCTTATACGGTAAATTTTCTTTAAAAAGTCATTTGTATTGGAAATGTATAGGTAACCTAAAATACTGAAATATATTTTGTGGTTTCATTTGAGGCAATTGATTTGTTGCCTCATTTGAGTTTTTGATATTCACACATGTATTTGAAATTTTCAAGAACTCTTGTGAGTTCCAGGAGACTAATCTGCCCTGTTACCTTTTCATTGATGAGGTTTACCAGATCATACTTAAGTTGCATTGTTGGTGAACTGAAAAATATGTCTATTGCTGCTTTCTCTGGGAAAGAAACAAGTGTTATATCTGCATATTGACATCATATCAAAGATGATGTAACATATCATTACACATTTTTCTGATTTTTTTTATTATTTTAATCCCGTTTATATCCCGCCCTTCTCCGAAGACTCAGGGCGGCTTACAATTTAAAGCACAAATCAATGTGCTTAGCAATTTATCAAAGTTAACATGGTAAACTCCCTTTTGAAAGGCCTCCTCTGACAGATGTTGTTCTTGTGAGAACCGTGGCATTCAGAGAGGAATATGAGAACTGATTACTGAAAGCCTTTAGCACATACTATATTAGTGGAATGAAGAATTTCAAACAGTTTAAAGTGGGTGTACAGCAGAAGCACAGGAACCGATGCATGTTCAATTAAATATACAGAATGTATATTTATATGGAATGGATATCTTTTTCCAGCCATTTAGAGGAAGTTTTACTTCCTTCCCTTTGTACACTTATTTGCTAAATGGTTAAAGTGATCTTTGTACTGCTAGATAATTCTACCAGGGCTAACCAGGTAAAAAAACAACCTAAGATGACTTTGCCCATGTCCACTGCATCCAGCTCTGCAGAGGCTTATTTTGAGATTCTCAAGGTTCCTACCTCTGGGATCTAGTTAAGTTTCTTTCTGAAATCACAGTCATAAAACTGGCAAATTCTGACAATGGCAAGTAGTAGGGTGCAATAACACTATAAAATCAATCTGGAGCAATACTGAGATTCAAAGGGGCCTCTGTACCCATAGAAACCTTGTGTTATAATCATAATAGTAAAGTTGGAAGGGACCTTGGAGGTCATCCAGTCCAACCCCCTGCTCAGGCAGGAAACCCTATACAATTTCAGACAAATGGCTGTCCAGTCTCTTCTTAAAAACTTCCAGTGTTGGAGCATTCACAGCTTCTGGAGGCAGGTTGTTCCACTGGTTAATTGTTCTAACTGTCAGGAAGTTCTGTGTTGCTTCTCTCCTTGATTAGTTTCCATTTGTTGCTTCTAGCGCTGCCTTCGGGCGCTTTGGAAAATAGCTTGACTCCCTCTTCTTTGTGGCAGCCCCTGAGATATTGGAACACTGCTATCATGTCACCCCTAATCTTTCTCTTCATTAAACTAGACATACCCAATTTCAGCAGCCGTTCCTTATATGTTTTAGCCTCCAGTCCCCTAATCATCTTTGTTGCTCTTCTCTGTACTCTTTCCAGAGTCTCAACATCTTTTTTACATCGTGGTGACCAAAACTGGATGCAGTATTCCAAGTGTGCCCTTACCAAGGCATGGTAAAGTGGTATTAATACTTCACGTGATCTTGATTCTATCCCTTTGTTAATGCAGCCTAGCACTGTGTTGGCTTTTTTGGCAGCTGCAGCACACTGCTGGCTCATATTTAAGTGATTGTCCACTAGGACTCTGAGATCCCACTCACAGGTACTACTACTGAGCAAGGTACCCCCTATATATTTTTTCCCTTTGTGTAAAGAAAGATGCAAAAAACGAATTAAATAGTTCTGTTTTCTCCCTGTTGCTTGTCACCTTCTTGCCACTTTCACTCACTAATGGACCAATGATTTCCTTTACTTTTTTTGTTTTTTACATGTTGAAAGAAGCTTTTTTGTTATTTTTGACTTTGGTCACAAGCCTTAGTTCATTTTGAGCCTTAGCTTTCCTCACTTCGTCTTTGCAGGCTCGGGCTATTTGCTGATATCCTGACTTAGTTATGTGCCCCTCTTTCCATTTTCTATACTTGTCCTTTCTATACTTGTCCTTTTTATCTTTCAATTTATCAGAGAGTTCTTTATGCAGCCATGCTGGTTTCTTTTGAGAGCTGTTATTTTTCCTCTTTGTTGGCATTGTGGTAGGCTGGGCTTTTATTATCTCACTTTTCAAAATTTCCCAAGCTTTTTGAGTTCTTTTCCACTTGAGGATTCTCATCCATGGAATCCGTCCCAAGCTCTCTCTTAAGTTTATTGAAATTAGCTCTCTTAAAGTCCAAGACTCTAGTTGGGCTGTATTCTATTGCTTGTGCTTCCATAATGTTGAATTCCAATATTGCATGATCGCTTCCTCCCATGGTTCCTGTGGCTTCAACACCTTCTATCATTTCATCTCTGTTAGTGAGAATTAGATCCAAAATGGTTAATCCCCCAGTTCCCTTCTCTACTTTTTGGGTGACAAAGTTGTCTGCTAGGTTTGTCAGGAATCTGTTTGATCTTCCACTTGTGCAGAGTTTGTCTCCCAGTTGATGTCAGGGTAGTTAAAGTCCCCCATTACTATTGTGATATGCTTCCTACATACCTTGGTTAGCTGACTAGCAAAAAGTTCATCTATTTCCTCTGTTTGGTTGGGTGGCCTATAATATATACCTATGGCAATGTCATTTTTTCTCCCTTTTATATTGACCCAAATGCATTCAAGTTTAGTTTTCATCATTGTTGTGCTCTATTTCTGTAGAGATGTAGTTATTTCTTACATAGAGAGCAACTCCACCTCTTTTATTTGGTCCGTTTCTTTTGAATAATTTAAATCCCTCTAGCTGTGTGTTCCATTTGTGGGTTTCATCCCACCATGTATTCGTGATGGCGACAATATCATATCCGCCCTCATTAACCTGAATTTCTAGTTCACCTTGTTTAGTGCTCATACTCTGTGCATTGGTGTATAGACATTTGAGTCCTTTATGACTGACCCTGTGCTTACTTTCTACATGATCTGTGTGGTGCCTGAGTTCCCCTATTGTCTTACCACCTATTTGGTTAGTGCACTTTGTGTGGCACTCACTATTAGAAGCTTGATTTTGCTTGACAGCAAAGTTGATATTCTTGTCCACACACACATCTATGTTACATGCACTGATGGCCCTATAGTTTTTAGATTGCCGGGGACAGGAATGTTCTGTATCAATTAACTCAATGTCCCCGCTGTTTAGTTTAAATATTTCTCCAGAAAGTCTGTGAATTTATAGCCGAGCAACTCCGTCCCTTTCTTTGATGGATGTAAACCATCTCTTTTGTACATTTTTCATTGGACCAGCTACAGACATTGTGACTAATATATCCAAAGCCTTCCCATTTACACCACTCCTTTAGCCACATACTGAATTGTGCTATACGCTGGCCTTTTCCATTTTGCTCCTTATACACTGGTAAAACCTCTGAAAAAGTAAGCCTACAGCCTATTCTGCTAAGTTCCTGCCCCAAGCTCTGGAAATCATTCTGCACAGAGAGTACATCTTTTTGAGACAGATCGTTAGTGCCCATATGTACAATAGCCTCCACATCACAGTCCTTGTTAGCATTCTTGATTATTTTAGAACTATGCTTCTTGTCCCTACCGGCAGTAGCATGTGGAAGACACCTGAGCTCTTTCAAAACCTCTGTGTCATTTCCTAAACTTACATCCCTTATAATTGAATCACCAACCAGAAGGTGGCTACTCTTTTTGGATGCCTTTCTTTTCTTGCATGACTGATGTGTAATACCTGATTCGCACTTCTCCCTGTCGAAAACAAGTTCTTCATCTTGGACCACAATCCCCTGCTTATTTGAGTTATCATCACAAATACTTTTACCTGTCTCCTTAATATCCCTATTAAGGTCAGCAATGGCACTGTATCTGTTGTGGAGGGACACAGCCAAAGCTTTGTGTTTATGGTTCACAGCTCTCACCCTGCCAGATGCCACACTGCCCTTCTCCTGCAGGATTTTTGTGGTAGAGGGGGCAGATAGCGCAGAGGCTCAGTAGAATAGAAGGGCTGAACTGGATACCTAATTTCTGCCTGAAGAGCATGGATTACAGACCCTAGATAAATTATGATCAATTTTGCTATGTAAATTAGTTATAAAGTTCCTGAATGAAAAACTGAGAAGCAGTGTTGCAAAAATTCTCACGGAAATTGAAATTATCTCATGAAACTAATTTGTTCTTTGTTTTTCATACTTTTGGGCATAGACTGGCAAAATTCAGTCTCTCAAAATTAATAGCAGACATCTCTAACAAAGTTAAATGAACAAAGAGGCAGGACTACTGATCTAATTGTGTATAAGGAATGATCTGAATATTCTTTCACTAGTGATAATTAGTTTTTGAAACAAGTGTTAATATGATATTCAATAATGCTTACTTATTTGCATGAATATATGCATCCACATCAATAAAACAACAATATTTTTTAAAAACTACAGGTGAAAGAATGTCATATATGTGATCTTACTCATATACGGGAAGTCCATACATTTCTTGATCATTTTATATTAAGAAACACTAATAAATTTTACTTCAGAAATGTTAATAAAATTGCTTGCTTTTGTGTTTTTGAATAGACGCTATTTTGGTGAGAAAATTGGTTTATATTTTGCCTGGCTAGGCTGGTATACAGGAATGCTTTTTCCAGCAGCCTTCATTGGACTGTTTGTCTTTTTATATGGAGTAGCCACACTGAACTACTGCCAAGTCAGGTGAAGTCAACATTATATATATTCCTGTGCTTATTTCCAAAATAATTATATTGGTGTTTTTTTTAAATTAAATTACTACATCATAGCTACTTTTTATTTTGGCACAAAAGGTGGTAGACAATGTGCTTATGAATAGTCTGGAGGGTGGCAGCATTGCTAAAGGTCTTGCCATTCTAAGAGATATGTTTATTTTTCTCTTTATATGATTTATTTTAATAAACTGTACTTACCTCACTTCCTCTTTCAAACCTATCATATATTGCTGTTCTGTTCCTGCAATATGGACATTTCTACATTTTTTTCTTGATATACAAATGAATCTTAAATTATTTTCAATTAGCAACCATGCAGTATTTTGCATCTGCTGACAGACCTTGCTATCCTTATATCATAAAAATCCTATTATTTGTTTAACAGGCCATAATCTAATCCAATACTGTACGTGTACAGTAATCACTGAATCATTTGGCCATTCCAACACTGATTTAATGCAAATGAAGGTTAATATACTTGTCCCAGGATAACATTGCAGGATCCAATCTGGGTTGGTCACCAGGACCAGAGATTTTCTCTTCCAAGCTTTCCGACTCATGCTGGAGCCCATCCTCAGAGAACCTCTTTCTAGAAGTTTCCTGAAGATGGGCTCCAGCATGAGTCCAAAAGCTCAGAAGACAAAACCTCTGGTCCTGGTGACCGACAGATGTTGGATATTGATTTATTGATTTAACTTCATGAGTTTGATCATAGATTCCATATGTTCTATTAAAAAATAGCTATTTTGGTTCCAACTTTTAAATCTTAATATGATTAAGAAAATTAATCAGATTTTTTTCCTCTCCCTTCTCTGCTCATATCTTACTCTGCCTATGTCTCTTTATCCTACTTCTATCTTCCCATATTCTCTACCAGATGCTTTAATTGATTTAGTTTGTTCCTTTATCAGCCAAAATGATTATCAGTCAAAATGAGGCAAATATTTCTAGAATATTCTGTAAATATTCTGTAAATGGTTAATTCCTTGTCAGTCAACAATCATAATGCATTACACAGTATAGTTTGATTCATTTGTTTCATTGTCTTGATTTATTTATTCTGTATGCAAGTTTCTTTGGTAAAATAAGGGTTTTGTCCTGCTCTGACTTGTAATGATGTATACCTTTGTAACTAACTATGACCTTCCAAAGTGCCACTTGTACTGGGATGGAACACTAAAGGTTATTATATAGGCTAATGTAGTCTAAACGTTCTAAATAAGGAAACAGTTAACTATCCCAGGAGAATTCATTACAATAATTTCAATGAGACAAACAAAAAAATCTAAAGAATGATTGGAAAGCAAATTTAACATCAGTGCTTCTTGTCACAGCAAAGAAGGCAGGAAATTTAAAGATACAGCAAGCACACATACCCAGAAAATGTTTCTCCCTTTATTCCTGTCTGCAGCATAAGGAAGCATCTCAGGTTTCTACAAAATAAATATATATTTAAGGAAACTAGTCAGTGAGAGAACATATGCACAGATGGAAATTGGTACATAAATGTGGAAAAAAATCGTACACATGTTGAATGTAATGACCTGAACTATTGACTGATGTGTCTTTAAACTAATTTAAGCCCAAAAGAAAACATTCTATTATTATAGAAAAAAACCCACCTTTTCTTTCTAACTCCACTTGTCTAAATAATGGGAGGGGTTTTTTAAGTAAAACAAATTAATTAGAACTTGGGATAGTAATCATTAGCTCTTCTCTTTTGCAGTAAAGAAGTCTGCCAGGCTACAGAGATTATTATGTGTCCAATTTGTGATAAATACTGTCCCTTCATGAGGTTGTCAGATAGCTGTGTTTATGCCAAGGTACAAATAAATGCTGCTTTTCTTTTTCTACTAATAGTTTTATCTATGTGTATGTATGTATGTATGTATGTATGTATGTATGTATGTATGTATGTAGGGTTTGTGTGTGTGTATCTGTATTTTAAATAATCTAAAGATATTGCATTAAAAAAAGATATTTAACTCTGTGGAGTTGAATGCAACACCTTTAAAGAGCTTGCTTCTTAAGATATTAAAGTATTAAGCATACCTAGTTTTTTTAAAAGGATTTGCTGATAAATACAGTGAGTGAGGAGTAAGGAGATTAAAGGAAGCTTTTAATGTTTATAGCTCACTATATTATATTAAAGGTTATATAAAATTATTACTGTTTTATATTGCCTTTATTGAAAATGATGAGCCTCTTGACGGGGATAGGGATTCTGTTTATATTTTTACTTGTGAGGTTTTGAAGGCAATTGGTTGAACAGGGACTAGGAGTTGTGCTGCACTTAAATAATTTGGAAAATATGTTTCACAGTTTGTGACAGTTTAAATGCAACACTTTGCATTTGCCCCATGATCCTGGGAACGAAACAGTTACTTTAAAGAGTTTCAAACAAATGCTACATTTGAGTCCTCATGTGTTTTTAACTACATTGTCCTAGAAAATAGCCCTTGATTTAATCTTATTAGCAAAGCTCCTCTTCTGTTCCCATGAGAACCTCACAAGTAGAATCTAGTGAAAATATTTTAGAACTATTAAAAATTATATAAAAATTCCTTCCAATAAAAGTAACGTTTAGCTTTAAACTTCAGTAAGGTATTTACTTACCATTCTTTGGAGAAGTTCACTTACCAGTACGTAGAAAATGTAGAAGATGATCAGGCTGAGCCCGAGAGAGGGGTCAAACGCATCATCAATCATGAGTCCCTTTGTGCCCACAAGAGATCTAAGTCCAGCCCACCTTGAATTTCTTCTACTTTTATCTCCTGCTAATTTCCCTTGGCCATTAGTAGTTCAGATTCTTATAGAGAGCTCAAGCTTACAATAAATCTTTATACCCATTTGAACTGTCTGGATTTCCTGATTTTCCTGGCGCTAGACAGAAAACCCTCTAAGACATGCTTACGGCTTTACCATTAATGATAAATTTGCACTTTAAAGGATTTCCTAAGTAGAATAGATAGAAATAAAAATTGATATAGATAAGACTTTGCCTAGTTTACAAATCATAAAACAATGTGAATTAAGAAAAATTAAATGAATTTAAGTTCAAATTATTTTTCTCCAGGTAACACATCTTTTTGACAATGGGGCAACTGTTTTTTTTGCTGTTTTCATGGCAGTATGGGGTAAGTGATGATTAGGAAACAATATCAATGTAATTGTGTTTAAAATAACTAAATGGAGGATATGCTTAACTTCAGCAGACTTTGTTCAATGACATGAAATTCTTAGGGTATTTCTACGCCTCTGCTCTGTCCTTTAAAAATGAATGTTTCTATTTTCATCTGCCCTCATCTTTGCAAGCTCAATAGGAACAATATAGGACAGCAAGACATTTATCTTATTGTTTAAAAGAAATTAAAATAAAAGTGTTTCCCACAGGAAGGCTTCTTTATAATTAATTCCAAAATCTTATTTCAAAAATTTCCATACCTTTAGTTTGTCTGTAGCTTTCTAAAACCAAAGATTTAATTACCCTTTTGCTTTTTATTCCATGAAAAAATAAAGTCCTTAAATTTGTATTTAAAACTTCATTTGCTATTTGGATTGAAGGAAACTTACCTGGGTTCCTCAAACTCAAACATCCAAACACCCCTAATAGCTGAAAAACAGTTAATAAGAAATTTCTAAAAGTGATTAGAAAAGGAAGTCTGCAAATCCAGTAAACATTCAAAGGCAGTGACCTCAGTTTAAGCAAGTTGGCTTTTGCTCATCTCCCAGAGCACTAAATCTATCGGAAACCACTGTCTTTAACTCTTCTCCAAAAAGAAACTGTCAGGAGCACTTGCGGATAATCTCAAGTTCTCTTCTTGTGCGGAGCACACCTCCACTGTGATATTCCCCCATTGAAGCTCCAAGCTAACTGGCAGAGTCAGGTCTTTAGGCTCTTTCAGAATATCAGGAGGATCACGGCTGACCACATAGATCTGTGAAGAATTGATCTACTCACTGGTTCTTCATTCCACCACCATCATCAGCTTTTCATGAAGCTTTTCACCATATAGATTAGAAAGTCAGATTAGAAAGATATGATCTTTTCTGATTCTATCCTAATGCAGATTGGCAGCAATGAACAGAATGCATTATCAACTGTCGTTCTCCACCAAAATTGTTGCATTAAGACATGTTAGAAATATGTATCCAAGAATAGATTTAAATAAAGCACCATATATTAAGAGGAAACATGAATTACAATCTATAGGATTTTTCTCCCATACTTTTTAGGCGCAGAACAAAATTGACAGAACACAAAATAATATGCGGAAATGTGTTACACCAACACTGACCAAATTTCGATTTGTATATTCCTATTTATGTATTCCTTATATTGTATCAAATACAATAGAATTTCATGCTTTATTTTCAGGACCCTTTCAACTTGAATCTCTGCCAAAGAATTTCTAGGTAACACAATAGGATTAAATTATATACAGTATTCCACGAATCCTTTTTTCCCCATTCTTTTCAATCAAACAAAATGTTGAGAAGAAATTAGAGCCCTGGTGGCGCAGTGGTTAGAATGCTGTATTGCAGGCTAATTCTGCTGACTGCCAGCAGTTAGATTTTCACCCGGCTCAAGGTTGACTCAGCCTCCCATCCTTCCGAGGTCAGTAAAATGAGGACCCAGATTGTTGGAGGCAATATGCTGACTATAAACGGTTTAGAGAGGGCTGTAAAGCACTCTGAACAGGTATATAAATGTAAGTGTTATTGCTATTATGTGAAGGGGTTTAGAACTGTATCTGTCTATATATAGGTCTGTGCTGTTGGCAGAATAACTCTCTGAACAGCACCACATTTGGTGTGAGAATAGTAGCTAGCAAAAAAAGATTGACTTTGACCTAGATCTGGTCAGGCCTGCAGAGAAAAAATAATCAGAAAAAAGGCAGACATTTTCTTCAGTGAAGATATTTCCTTCCTGAAATATGAAGGATTATCACCACTAGCCATACCTACAGAGTAAATTGGATGAAATAGCTTCCTATGTTGTTCATTTCCTACATTTCCTAAGAATAGGGGACATTAAAATTCTAGTGCTGAGAAACTAATAAAGCGTTCCTCTTTCTGTGATTTTTCCATTACACACTACACCAGAGACTTGCCATTTTGTATTTAGTTAAGGATTAAACATTTCCACAATGTAGTAACCATATTTATCGGAGGAATTGATATACTGTATATACATTTTCTGGTTGCAGAGGGGGAATGTTGTAAATTCTCATTCAGTAATATTACTGGATATATTTTTCCTTCTGTTTTTCTGCTGTAGCCACTGTTTTTTTGGAATTTTGGAAAAGAAGACGAGCAGTAATTGCTTATGACTGGGACTTAATTGACTGGGAAGAAGAGGAGGTTCGTATGGATAATATGTCACAATTTTACTTAATATTAATGTACTATTAACGGCTTCAGTTATAATATAAACAGAAAATATGGAAGCTGATTGCCTGCCACATAGAAATTAGAGTTTGTTTCCCAGTATCTCTTTTGGTTCTAGTCTATGTAATTTTAGCTGAGTCACTGTCATTGCAGAAGACACAAATCAGTCAACAGTCTGACCAATATGAAACAGTGAACAGAAAATGATGGATGGCTGTAAAAAAAAGGCCAAGCAATGTTAAGGAATCTTATATCCATTTCTTGTAGAGAAGAAACTCATTTAACAGTTTAGTCATCAACTATTCTATAGCAAATTTGGAATAAACATTGTGGCTATGCATAGGCCTTTCTCTTAGCTCCTTTCATGATAGCTTTAGCACTTCGCTCCATTAATTACTAATATTATTCTCAATTCTCAAAAATGAATTGATTCAATAATATATTTGTAGCAAAACATAATTTTAGTTGCAAATATTAATATAACAGTGTAAATTCTCTCACTGTCAGCAGTTCATATATTTTTCCCAAGAAAATAAGGACCTAACTACATAATACGTCAGTTGTTTGGTTTTTAGATAAATGAAGGGATGTGCAAAATTACATTATGTGTTCATTTCAAATTCTTTTAGTATAATAAGCATGCATAAATGAAATTCTGAACCCTTTAGTCCCCACGTAAGAACCGGGTCAGCACTCTGCTTGTAGCAGTAATTGCCAATATGTTAATTTGCTCAGAGGCAATACCAAACCTTAGTGTTATTCTTAGGCCATCTAAGACAGAGGTGTCAAACTTGCAACGTCATGTGACATGTCGTGACGTATCACCACTTTTTTGCCATTGCTGGCATTGGGGTGGGTGCAGTTTTGCTATGATGTATCCTGCCCATGGGCTGGCAGGTTGACACCCCTGATCTAAGGTAATCGCCATTATCGAATCAAGCAAAGCAGCACCTCTGAATCAGCTCCCATTATAAACGCAGCTTTGAGTAAAATAGGTCTCAGATGCCACTGAAAGAAGTAAGTGCAATTAATGAGATCAAGCAGGTCAGACAGCTGAGGACAGCTCATAATGGGTCCTTCTGTGATTTAAGGTTCTCTGTTGCTGCCCAACTACATTAGTGCTTTGGCATTGCTGCAAGATACTTAGTTAAAATATCATAATTAACCTTCTGTTGTTAAGTTTTGATAGTGAAAGGCAACAAGAAGGAGGACATAGTAATTTTCCTGAAGTTTGAAGAATTTTACTGTACTGTAATGTCAAAAACTAAAGGAATCATTTAACTTTGTAAAGATATCTGCTACCTCTCTCTGAAGGATTACAATAGTACTTTACTCATTTCTTAGCAATTCTTTTAAATATTTTTAACATCTCACTCTACTGGCTTGACTAGATGTAATGTATTAATAAAAGCTTCATAAAATTACTAAAAACTTGAGCTCTCTACACAATTATATCTAATTCTTTTTTTAAAAAAAATTGTATTATATTCTTTAGGAAGAAATACGCCCCCAGTTTGAAGCCAAGTACTCCAAGAAAGAGAGAATGAATCCTATATCTGGAAAATCAGAGCCTTATCAAGCGTTTGCAGATAAATGCAGTAGAATGATTGTTTCTGCATCTGGAATATTTTTTATGGTTTGAAAAATTTAATTCATTTTGTTTTTCCTGAAAACTAGATTTTTAAAATATCAGCAAAATGGAGTGTATATATTTTAAAGTAACAGTAAGCCATCTTGACTTTTCTAGTTTTTTTCCTGTTTTAAAATCATTTGTATTAAAGAGTTGTCTTATGTTCTAGAAATATAAAAGAATTTAATATTCAGTAATATTATTGAAACATTTACTTGCTATCAGGTTTAATAAAAATGAAATATAGGAGTGGTCAATTTAATGAATGAAAATAAAACATAATTCTAGCATGTTTTTTTAAAAAGCTCTGCCTAGGGAAATCTAGCAAAGGAAAGTGTTGTTATCTAATATTAGTGCAGATTAATTCATGTTATTGTGTGATATGTTTACCCTCCAAGCATACACAATATAGATTCTATATTTTTTTAAAAATTAAAGACTACTCCACAATTCAAGCTAATATTGAATGCAAAATCAGATCTACTTTTTCTTAGAGTAGAATTATGTATTCTGTGAACTGACCATCAGCTTAACACTTATATCAGACATGTCAAACTTGCAACGTCACGTGACATCACGCAACGTATTGGGACAGTTTTGCCATTGCCGGCAATGGGGTGGGCGCAACTTCCGTGTGACGTGTCCGGTCAGCGGGCCAGCAGTTTGACACCCCTGACTTATATAAATGAGTGTTGGCTGGGATGAGGGGCAGGGTGGGACAAATGAAAACACATGGGTAATGACATAATCACATAATGATTATGGTTTTGTGTCAAGGTGTCTAATACAAATAATAACAGCATTCACGCCATGGCATTATCACACTTCATGTCATCTTAGTTTCCTGCAGATACCACTGCAGGACAATTGCTTGCATAAGGTGATTATAGTGGTTGTGGTACAGAGGTCTCCTCACTCTTGAATGTGCTTATGTGAAGTGGAAGAAAACCTTATGCCTATAATAACTTTAGATTTCCAAACAATAAACTATTGTTTTATAGTTTTTATTTTGACTATTATTTATATGAGCTTAACTTTAATTATGTTATAAAAATAATTGATAGCCTGAAAATGATTCTTTAGCATTTGACTCAAGGTTAATTAAATGTTTAATTAGTTTAAAACTTATTATTTGTTGAAAAGTATTTTTCAGATATTGAAAATGTGTTTCAAACAGCTGAACTTCATTTTATAGGGGTCATTAAGTATTAAAATAAATGCAACCAGCATTTATTTTATAGTACAGGGAATTGAATGTTACTGTGTGGTTGCTGTTGTATAAGAACAAAGTGCATTTCAAAATTCAAGGGATTATTAAAGCAGTTATTAGGTGCTTTCATTTGGCTTTCATTTGCTTCTTATCAATTTAGAAGTGAAGCTCAGCAAATTTTTATCTCCTTTATTTTCAATAATATCTAACAAATAAGTGCTTCAATATCTATGGATCCCAAAGCATTCCATAATTATTCTATGCTGAGACTACTCCAGAAATTGGATATACATATTTATGGTAATAGCCATTGCTTCCTTCTCTCAATTCTCATCTGAGACTGGCTTTTTTTTTTACTGTTACAGATCAGTGTTAATTGACTTTTCTGAGAGGAACAGTTCATCATAATAGGTTCTGTTCTTGTAATAAAATCTCACTTCAGTAGAGCAATTAAGTAAATTTCTTTATCTGTTTTAATCAGAGCAGCAATTAAGAAACTATTAGTTTAATTGCTTTTCTGAACCTCAGCCTAACTGAATCCTTTAGAGAAAAACTAGAGAAAACTGCCAGCCCTTGGATATGATGCCAGGTTGAATAACTTCACTGAGAAGTGAAAACTTACAGAATATAAAGTCCTCCAAGCATGAAATTTTACCTTCTGAAAATTAAATTGCATAATTGACCCTGTTAGTCTGACACTTGCGTCCTTGAATATTATTTCTTGTCAATACACTAATAATAGGAAGAGACCACATTAAAATGAGGGAGGAAATCAGGGACAAATGTCCCATGCCTCATTTTTTTTAAGAAAATCAAAGTACATTTATAAATGACTTAATTGGATTTAGTGTTTAATTGTTAAGAGCTAATGTCCTGGTTGTAAGCTATACTGTATATTTTTTCTATCACTCCTTTCTCAATCCTTTAGATCTGTGTGGTGATCGCTGCTGTTTTTGGCATTGTTATTTATCGTGTTGTGACTGTCAGCACTTTTGCTGCCTTTAAATGGGCTTTAATCAAGAATAACTCTCAGGTTGCAACAACTGGGACTGCAGTGTGCATCAACTTTTGCATCATCATGCTGCTGAATGTTGTAAGGAAGCTTTCACACCTTGATTAATTTCAATCTGTGTTTAGGTTGTTTCTTAGTTGTAATCAGAATTCTGTAATAAGAAATAGCCTCCTCAAAATTATAGCACAACTTGTAGTATATGTTAATAAGTACAAAACATAAATAATTCAAGTCTCAAATATACCTTTCTCAAAGCACTGTCTCAGTTGATTTTAAATATAGATTTGTACAACTGCAAACCAATATTGAATATCCAAGCTCAGTGGGATTCAAAATGCTCTAAGTAGCCCTCTAGGCATTTTTAAAAGAAAAGTCAGTAAGATTTTGCCTCTAAAGCTGTCATTATCACTGCTAGAATAGAGAAACAAGGAATGAAGGTAGTAAGCACATAATGTTCATCAAATCTGATTTATATATTAGTTTAAAATTATGTGCTTTTTCATTTTTTGCAGTTGCATGAAAAGGTTGCTCTTTTTCTGACAAATTTAGGTAAGTAATGAAAATGAAGTAATATGTTTCAGGATCATCATGCACCTTCATTTATTGCATAAATGGAGCTAATAGTATTATGTATTATTTGTTTCCCTGTATGTATGCATGTGTATTTGTATGTGTGCATGTTTCCATCAAATTGACTTACTTTTCTCTATGCCAGTTTTCCCGTTCACCTAGTCGTCCATCCTACAGAGCAAGAATGCAAAGAAATAAGATACTTGTATAGTATATAATTTCTTGTTAGCAAAAGAGGTAACTGTATAATACAGTTTCATATGTATTAATTTTTTTGCACAAAACCTCTACTCACATTTTTAGAATGGATTGTAACTGACCTTTCTTGTCCTACACAGCATAAAATGGACTGTGGAAGCTAATTCTAAACTTGTGCAATCTATTTAAGAGCCATCGGAATGAGACAGACTTTGTAAAAAGTTGGAGTTGTTTTTGCTATGTCAAAAAGAGGTCTTTGATTCCAGATTGAAATTTCCCCTTTACTACATTAAACAATACACATGCTGCTTTATTTCTCAGAGTTAGTTTACAACCAAGTATGTATATGGCATGCCTTGCCTACTGTAACTAGGTGCTTGAATTTTTCAATTAGTATCTTTAAGATGTTTTAATGTTGTTTTTTCAGGCACTATTAATATGCAATAGGAAGGGAAGTTTCTCCAAACTAACTCCCTTTGAAACTTATTGTCCAGCATTTTATAATGTGTTCTGTCAGACTTTGGTACAAGAGGACCAAGTGCAAAAGATACCATATGGGACCAGACATTCTTTCTGTAAAACAGTGTTATTTTTTAGAACTCTGTTATAAGTAATCTGAGTAGAATGTTTATAATCTTAGTAGTCTTGCAAATGAAGGTAAATCTACATGTCCCAGGACAGTGTTGCCGGATGCAATCAGATTTACCACCAACTTATCAGATACTTAGGAGCCAAAGAAGCAAAAATCAATGACTTCCTACCCAGCCATCAACACCCTAATTAAAAGCTATACACAATCGAGCACCTTATAAATAAAACATGTAGAATAGCCTAGTGCACATATTCTGGAGAGAGAGAGGTTATTGTTAGAATATGTTGTTGAAAAAATGGTTTGTTTAACAGAGTATTATTAATACACAGTGGAAGTTGTACTGGGACTTTTAGGCAAACAGTAATGCACTAACACGAGTTTTATAACTTATTTTTACTCAGACAACAAAAAGAAACACAGTAAGAAATAGTCCAAATATCAATCCAGTATCATGCACATAAAAGTCAGTCCATAAAAAACATAGTATCAAAATACAAAAACTGCTTACCAATATCAAAAACAATATACACTGTAGCAAGCAGTTGATTCTTGAGAGAATAAATATCAAGTTAGCAAACAAGAGAACAAGAGGTATCCAAACACTAACATCAAACACATATACAAGAGCAACTACGTGTAACATCTAACTCTCTTTTATGTGGAATAATTACAGCCACACCCTAAGGCCGTTTAACTCCTTAAAGGTGCTTTTACTCCATTATATAATATTGTCACCCAAATCAAGTTTAATCTCTAACAATCTCCCCTTTTGGGTGGCATATTATACACATATTTTTACAATCTCAAATTACACATATCACAAACAGATTTATGCTTTATAGCACCCTGAGCTTTAGTAAACTGGTCAGCAATATTATCTTCAGTTGCACAATATTCCAGTTTAATCAAATTATCTTTAACACATTGTCTGACATTTAGATACCGTAGATCCGTATGTTTTGATCTAGTTTTCACTGCAGCATTAGTTGCTAATTTTATAGCTGCTTGATTGTCTTCATACACTTTTATTGGTTCATTACAATTTAAACCCATATCAAACAATAATTGTTTCCATACCAATAGCTCAGTACATAATAAAGATAAACAAGAAAATTCGGATTCAGTTGTTGATAAGCTTATATGCTTCTGTCTGTTAGACCTCCATCCTACTAAAGCGTTTCCCAATAATACAACCAATCCTGAAGTGGATTTCCTGGTTACAGTATCAGATGCAAAACTAGCATCTGCAAATGCTTTTAGTTCCAATTCCTTTGTTGGCTCTAGATATAGAGAATAATGTATGGTGTGCTTCAAATATCTTAAAACTCTTTTCGCACCTTGCCAACATCTGGTTATAGGATTCTCACAATATCTAGCTAAATGATTAACTGTAAATGCTATGTCAGGTCTTGACCAGTTACATAAATACATCAAGCTGCCTATTAATGATTGATATATCTTTTTATCAAAGACATTGCTGTTATCTGCTGAACTCTCAAAACCTTGAACCATAGGTGTTTTTACTGGTTTACAGTTTTCCATATTATAACGTTTCAGCAAACCATTAATTTTCTTAGCTTGAGACAGTTTAAATCCTTTACTAGTCCTCACAATATCCAGCCCTAGATAATGACTAATAGCTCCTAGATCTTTTACTCTAAATTTTCTTTTTAACCCTGAAATTATTCTTTCAGTTTCTGTTTCATCTTTTGCTATAATAGCAATATCATCAGTGAATAATAATAACAATGATAATTCACTATTTTGCTGTTTTATAAATAAACAAGGATCTGCAATACTAGCTTTAAATCCCAAACTATTTAACTCTTTTACTAAACATCTATTCCATTCATAACCTGACTGTTTTAAACCATACAAACTCTTATTCAGTTTCCAACAGTACCCTACCTTACTTTCTATTCCTGATGGAACTTTCATATATATATCATGGTTTAATGTTGCATGCAAATAAGCAGTTTCAATATCTACATGTTTTATACTATAATTCTTATTTGCTGCCCAAACTAAAGCAGCCCTAAGAGTGGAAGCTCTTAACGTTGGGGAAAATACTTCATCATAATCACTATTATTCTGTGCAAATCCTTGAGCAACTAATCTTGCCTTATGTATTACCTCTCCTGTAACACTTTCTTTCAGTTTAAAAACCCATTTACATCCAATTAACTTTTCTGTTTTAGGTATTTTAACCTCTTGATAAACATTAAGATCCTGCAAAGACTTTATTTCTTTATCCATAGCTACTTTCCAATTCTTTCTTTCATTCTCAGGATACATTTTTATTTCTTCAACATTAGAAGGTTCAATGTCTATTTGACAAATTAAACCTGCCTCGAAACGATCAGGCTGCCGTCTTTCCCTGTTAGACCTTCTGAGAATTATTGGACTTATAGGTACATTTACATTATTATCTTCTTCCTCTCCTGTCTCCACTATCAGTGGTTCTTGTTTGATCTCTCTAGCAGGTTCCTCCTCTTCTTTATCACTTTCATTTGAGGAGTTAGTTAAATCTTGTTGAGGAATATATACAATATCTTCTACCCTTTCCCAGCCTGACTGTTCTTGAAAAACAGCGCTAGAACTACAATAAATGTTTTTAGTACCTTTCTCCCAGAACCGATAAGACTTATGGTTTAACTCATAGCCAACAAAAAATAATTGTTTAGCTCTATGTTCTCCTTTATTTCTTATTGAACTTGGAATATGTACCCAAGCAGGTGTCCCAAATGTGTGAATATAACTAAGATTTGGTTTTCTCTTATACCATAAGGTATAAGGAATTTTACCTGTAGCTGAACTAACCACATTGTTTAAAATATGATTAGCACATTTTGCTGCTTCTCCCCATAAGCTATCAGGTAAACCAGAATCTTCAATCATAGATCTAATCATAGCTTGCAATGTTTGGCCCCTCCGTTCAACAAATGCATTATGCTGAGGTCTATAAGGAGCTGTACGTCTATGCTCTATTCCCTCTGAAACTAATAGCTCATTGAACTGTTTATTAACAAACTCAGTTCCATTGTCTGTTATTATGGTTTTTACATTTAATTGAGTTTTCCTTTGTACAAACTTGAGCCAATTAGATATTGTTTGTATAGTTTCAGTTTTTGACGTAAGGAGATAACAGAACCCATATCTGCTATAATGGTCTAGAATATTTAATATGTAGCAAGCACCCCCTAAACTGGGTTTCATAGGACCTATCAAATCCATAAATACCAGTTCTAATGGAGTTGTGGTTTTAAATCCATCTAACCTATTAGCTGGTGATGCCCTGCTCTTTTCTCTACCACATACGTTACACTGCAGATATTTCTTACAAGCCTTTAACTTAAACCCATTAGACAAAGCTACAGTTCTTTTTAGTGTATTAAAATTCACATGACCCAATCTTCTATGTAATAAATGAATACATTCATCATGTGGTTTTTGATTTGTACAAGTAGTAGCCATTATAATAGGATCATTGCTAATTACAAACAAACCGTCTTTCATATTAGCTATTAAGTTCACTTCATTCTTTTGAATAAGACATTCCTCCCCTTGGAAAGTAACTTTAAAACCTGCTTCCAATAATGCCTTAACTGATAATAGATTATAATCACATCTGGGAACATATAGCATTTCCAAATTTTGTTTTAAAAATGAACAGTAAACCTTACCCTCTCCAGAGACCTTGACTCTCCAGCCATTAGCCATAGAAATATATTTTTTACTAGACCTTATATTCTCAAAATCCCTTTTTATTTTTGAAATACAGTGTGTAGCTCCACTATCTACCACCCACCAATTGTGGTTATTAGTAGTTCTATTAGCTACAGCTACATTAATCAGCTTTTTATTCTTTCTACGGTTTTCCTTTCTCTGACAATTACTATTCTGACAAAACTTAGCAATATGTCCCTTTAACCCACAATTAAAGCATTTCCTTAAAATATAAGCAGATTCAGTCTTCTTTATTTCTTGTTGCAATGGCTCTCTCAACTGTTTTCTCTCCATACGACATCTTGATTCTTCCAACAACCTTCCAGTTATTGAAGAAACAGTTAGGTCTTCTTTGGACAAAACCTCCAAGGACGATACAAAGGCATCGTAGCTCTCATCCAATGATGATAAAATGATGTAAACCTGGTGAAGCTCTGAGAAAATAAGTTCTTTTTCTTGCAGTTCCAACAAAGTTGCTTTTATAAAGTTAAGGTGAGCTAACATATCGCCATTCTTTTCCAGTCTAGCTCTAAATAGCTTTCTGGTAAGATTTATATGAGCACCAACACTGTCCCGAACAAAAATCTTTTTCAACTTAGCCCAACATTTAGCAGCAGATTCTTCTCCACGCACATGGACTAGCTGTTGGTCTCCTAATGTTAGCCCAATGATAGATAAAGCCTTATCATTGTCTTTATTGAAGTCTACAATCTTCTTGTTATCTTCTTCATTAGTTGGATCCCAGGCAGTTACATCAGGAGGATCATGGACTATTTTCCAAAGACCTTGATTTTGTAATAACAAACTACATTGTGTAGACCAGGATACGTAGTTTGACCCATTAAGCCGGGTAATGCAGAATGGATTGAATAGTCCTTGTGCCATTGTCTGAATTTGAAAAACTCAGTTAGGAAATATAAATACAATACTGTGCCTGTCCTCAGCACCACACTGGATCTGGGCCCATAACCATTGTTAGAATATGTTGTTGAAAAAATGGTTTGTTTAACAGAGTATTATTAATACACAGTGGAAGTTGTACTGGGACTTTTAGGCAAACAGTAATGCACTAACACGAGTTTTATAACTTATTTTTACTCAGACAACAAAAAGAAACACAGTAAGAAATAGTCCAAATATCAATCCAGTATCATGCACATAAAAGTCAGTCCATAAAAAACATAGTATCAAAATACAAAAACTGCTTACCAATATCAAAAACAATATACACTGTAGCAAGCAGTTGATTCTTGAGAGAATAAATATCAAGTTAGCAAACAAGAGAACAAGAGGTATCCAAACACTAACATCAAACACATATACAAGAGCAACTACGTGTAACATCTAACTCTCTTTTATGTGGAATAATTACAGCCACACCCTAAGGCCGTTTAACTCCTTAAAGGTGCTTTTACTCCATTATATAATATTGTCACCCAAATCAAGTTTAATCTCTAACAGTTATCTAATGATGGGCTGCAGCACAAGCCCAGAAGCTTAGAAGAATAAGCCTTTGGTCCCAATGACTGTCTCACGTAGGATCCTTAGTAGTTTTTCTTACTGTATATAGTTGCAGCTAATATTTGTACTAGCTCCTATTCTAAAATTAGATCACATGGCCAAGTATGTGAAAGTCCTACTAGACATCAGTTCCTCCCACATCATCATATTTTTCTCTCCTTAAAATAACAGAAATTTTAAAATTGGCCTCTTTGGGTCCTAAATACAAATGAGCTGCTGAGAATACTACATTAATCCATTGACTCACATCCCATTTCATGTCCATTGAGTAATGAGTTCATGTATGTTTGGCACTTTTAAAGGCCTGGAATGGTTTGAAGTCCAGATCTCTCTGTTCGGTTATAAGCATCTCCAACTGGAAAACTGAAAGCAAGAAGCTTTCTCTACAGAGAGCAGGCAGAACCTGTGAGTTCCTGCTGGTGGATACTGTCTGCCTGCACTACCTATACTACTTATCCTGCAGGGTTTCTCAACCATGGCAATGTTAAGTTGTGTGAGTTCAATATTAAGAATTCCCTAGTCAGCCTTGCTGGCTGGAGAATTCTGGAAGTCCACACATCTTAACATTGCTAAAGTTCAGAAGTAATTTCTCAGAAACTAGGACTTTCCCTGAATATGGGCTGTATTATAAGCAAGATCTGTAACTATGTTTACCGGGACATTTCTAGCCTTGTAGGGTGCATGCAATTTCTCCAACTCCAGCATTCAAATTTCAGTAAATATCTTGATTACAATTTCCATTTTTTTTAATTACAGAGCAGCCTCGTACTGAATCTGAGTGGGAAAACAGCTTCACTTTAAAAATGTTTCTTTTCCAGTTTGTTAATCTGAACAGCTCTACCTTTTATATAGCATTTTTCCTTGGAAGGTAAGATTAATTAATAGGCTATTTGCCTCTTTGTAAAATTGTTGTTTGTTTCAAATTAATGCTAAGTAAAAGGGACGCGGTGGCTCAGTGGGTTAGGACGCTGAGCTTGTCGATCAGAAGATCGGCAGTTTGGCGGGTCGAATCCCGAGTGCCGCGTAGCAGAGTGAGCGCCTGTTACTCGTCCCAGCTTCTGCCAACCTAGCAGTTCGAAAGCACGTAAAAATGCAAGTAAAAAATAGAGACCGCTCCGGTGGGAAGGTAACAGCGTTCCGTGCGCCTTTGGCATCTAGTCATGCCAGCCACATGACCACGGAGACGTCCTCGGACAAGCGCTGGCTCTTCGGCTTTGAAATGGAGATGAGCACCAGCCCCTAGAGTCGGAAACGACTAGCACGCACATGCAGGGGAACCTTTAGCTTTACCTTTTTATGCCTTAAGTAGTAGAATACAGGATGTCCCTCAAAGTTCCCACATATAGGTTAACTGTGATTACTAAAGGAACTTTTAGTGAGTCACATAGTTTAATACGTTCTGTATCTTTATGTATAATATCACATACATACAAACCTGCTATTCCCTTGTGGGTAAGCACTGTTACTGCAGCTGTAGAAAACCAGTAAGAAAGAGTAATGAAAGGTAGAACATAGGGGAAATATTACCACCCCCATTCACTATATCTCTCCACAAATTCTATCTTTCTTTCACTATGTCCATATATTCTCATATATTGCCTTCTATTATTTAAATTGCACAGCTTAGTTCCTTCCAAAACCACTTTGTCTATCTTCCTCTTACTGTCAACCCATTCGGTCTTCTTTGTGTGATTTAATAATTCATTCTGTATATAGAACCAAGCCATTTCAACATGTTTCTTTTGTACTGTATCCATAAAAATGTTAAACAAGTAAAAAAATATTACCTTAATCTCTGTTCAATATTCAGTCATTAAGCATTTCAATTATTCCCATGCATGTTTTACTTCCATCACATCTGCCTAGAGTTGTTCAACACCGAGATGAGCAGCATATAAATTTAATAAATAAATTACATACCATTTTTGTATTCTACAATATCACCCATTTTTCAGTATTCAGTCCACATTCATAAAGCATCTATTTGTTCTTGATACTATCTGTTCTAAATTTACCATATATATCTTGATTAAATTTTTCCCACTGCGTTGATCTTCCTTTCAAATTTCTCCTCATACATTCAACTCACCAACTTTCTTACAATGAAATAGATGAAAGTATATTATAAGCAGCCATTTTCACTTCTTTTAATAAATGTACATTCCCTGCATACATGTCATGTATTGCCAGCATTTATAAAACTTAAATCTCTCCATCCATTTTTCCATCTTTAATAAATACTAGCAACCTATAACCCCTTGGGCCATCATTTCAGAGATATTTCTTTACCAGATTCCTCAGTGCCTTCAACAATGGCAGAGCTTCTAATGCACTGCCTTCAATGGAAAAGTTGGGATACATTCATTTCATACTGATAATAGCCCATGTTGAGCTGTATAGCATAGTCAAGCATCAGCACAAGGATTTTTAAATGACATTTTCTAATGTTGTAACTGTTTTAAGGTAATTTTATGTAATAATGCATTTTATAAAATTTGCCAGATTTTAATTCCACATGAATCGTGGGTCCCAGATTTTGGACTCATTCTGTAAGTTAGTCCATCTGAGGTTTATATTCATCTACACTCTATACCACATTCCCACAGCACCCACCTCCCTATAGTCTGTACCACACCTACCTGCCTCCCCATTCATGTACGCTCTGTAGTGGCTGCCTCTGATAACCTCTCACACAGTGTAGTGCTCTCCCAAAGTGGTCTCCCACTTGACCTTAGCTCTCACCTGCTATCCTGCTTGCCTGAATTCCAATTTTACCACATGATGGTCACATGAAGTCTATTCTTAATGAGCCATGTTGTTCTTGAGTTATGGCAGCAACTGGGATTGCAGGGATTGTGATTGCTAAGCAATGTGGTCATGTGATATTGCACTTTTCAATTGCATCATTTAATGATGGAAGTTCCAGTCCCAATTGCCATCATAACCCAAGAACTACCTGTATTTGGAACAATATGTCACAAGCATAACTAGCCCAGTTTTATTCCAAGTGTGCTGAGGCTATTTTATGCAAGTTTAAATGCTATATTGCAATGCAGTGTATTGACAGTCCATCAGAATATTACACAATGTGGATAAAAAGAGGTATATAGATGTGCTAGTGGACCACTGCTTAAGTATGAGTTGGCAGTGTACTGCAACTATGAAAAGGCTTTTGTCTTTTAATACACTAACACACTAATCATTTGGAAGGTTCCACTTTTTAAATAAAATGTTTTGAGGATGTTTACAAACACCTGAAAACTATTAAATTTATCATTTGTTTGCAATATTAGCATGTGCTTTATCATGAATATTTTGATATGGCTAAGCTGAAATGGTTATCTATGAATCAAAACCAAGAACAAAATTATTGTTAGCCCACATCTTATTTTTATAGATAGAAAAAATAACCTTTATGTTACATCTAGATTCTTACGTAAACCTCAAAAATATTTTTAGAAAACAATTGGTACATTGTACATTGATGCAAATTTAATGCCTTTTTCCATGGAAAAATACAATTGTGCCTCTTTGATATTTTCCTCTTACATTCCTATTGTTTTGATCAAAAACATACCTGCATGATGACCTCTCCCATATTGAAGGTTTACAGGTCACCCTGGTGCCTACCTCAGACTGATAAACAGATGGAGACTAGAAGAAGTAAGTGCTTTATGTTAATATTGAAGCATATTGAAGAAAGTTTCAACATATACATTCTTAAGTTTGAACTACGTTATGCAGAAGGATCTGGAAGGATCTCATAATGTATAGTATCTAAAATATATCTAATGTACTAAAAATAATGTATGAAGAAATTAACAGTGCAATTTATTGGAAGTAATTGCTATTGAGTTAATGTGGCCTACTACAATATAAATGCATATAGAATTGTAAAAGGATGCATTGCATTTTAAATCCAATTACACAGTTGTTCAGAAAATAGTCCAATTTAACTTATAGGTATTATGCAGTTAGAGGAAGATCTGCACCATTATAATTTGCTATAATTTGTTTTTTATTATGTTCTTCATTTTTTATTTTGTGCATCATCTAGAGCCTCTGGAATGAGATGGTTTTATCAGGCAGGCAGGCAGGCAAACAGATCAGTAGGTAGGTGAATACTAAGCAGGATGTCCAAATATGCTTGCATTTTAAATCTAAAGTTAAATTCAGAAAACTACAAGTTTTGCTATTAACTAACATGGGAAAATCACAAACAACTATAATGCTTTTAATTGTCCTCTTGGAGTTAAGTTTCTTTAGCTCTTTTGATATGTGTGTCTGTGTGCATGTGCACGCATGCATGCGTGCATTGGGATACATGTTTCAGAATAATTGTTGCATTATTGCATAGTAAAGTTGCAATTCAATATAGAGACGGCTGCCTTAAGATAATTGCTATGTAATTTCTACTAAAACTATGATAATTGTACATACTATATGGTATAGAAACATATACTAGATGTTCTTGCAAGAGGAACACTGAGAATATGCACAGAGTTTTTGTTCAAATATTTAATTTGTGACCCTATGTTCTTTTATCTTGAACTGTTTTTGCATAGACATCTCCATCTCCTTCCAAGTTTTTTTCTATAGCAGCTGACAAGGCAAAAAGTTTACTGTACCCATTTGACTGATTACTACTGTTCATGCTTTGTCTGGCTTTGTGTTGTCCATGCTAGTAGGCAGATGTCAGTAAAGTTTAGGTTTTGAACACTCCCAGACTGACCGGTCTGTAGACCTCATTGCCCATTCTTCAGAAATCATTTTCCTAGCAGGTGAAAATGTGTGCCTGCACAGCTAATCATTAATAAGTCTGGGAAGGTTTTCAAACTTTACAGCCAATCAGTCATACAGATTAAAAACTGATTTCCTTGATTCCCCACTTCAATCCTCATAGCTTCTATTTATTAATGCCAATGTAAGACATCATCTAAAACTGGTATTCCCAGGGTCCAAAGCTCATATACTAGCCTCTCTGGCTCAAAAAAACCACACAAAACCCTCTATGAGTTATGAATCTCCCAACCTAGCACATGCACTTATTCACAAATTTAAATAGCAATATGTAAATTTTTCCTCCATAAATACCTTGGTCCAGTTTTGAACAGCAAGGTACAAGCAAAGAACATATTTAAGTACCCTTTTCTTAGTTTACTGAAAGTATTTGAAAGATGTATTTAATAAGGATGTAGTAAGGATACATACAAGGCTGAGTCCTGTGAAATGTGTATTGCCGGCTTCCTCAATATGAATTCTGGGATTTCCTTCCAATAATTCCCAGTCAGCATGGCTTAAACTTCCCTTTGTTCACTTGCTGCTTGCTTCTTCTGCAGTGCCACCCTAGTGGATGCCTTATTGATCTCTGTATGCAGATGGGTATTATAATGGTGCTAAAGCAGACTTGGAACAACTTCATGGAATTAGGCTACCCGTACGTATGTGCTTTTTAAAAATATACATATTAATGCTTGCTTATTGTAACATGTATAGAATACAGAAGCCGTGCTGACAGATACCTCCTGGGCAATGTAACCTATTCATTTGGAGATAATATTCTATTTATTCTGAAGAGATGTCAGATCCTTTATATCAGTGGTCCCCAACCTTTGCGGCTTGGTGGCCTGGCTGAGGTGGGGGAAAGGGGAACCGGGCCACGTAAGTGGTGGGCCAGTGCATGCCGCTCAACTCACACGAGTGGCGCGCCAATGTGCATGCACATGCAGCTTGACTCACGTATGTGCACCAGCCCGCCACTCTTATGAGTCAAGCAACACATGCGCCAGCCCACTACTCACACAGCCCGGTTGCAAATAGGCCACAGCCTGGTAATTGACCATAGCCGAGATTTGGGGACCCCTGCTTTATATAAATTGGAATAGTAATAATGAAAGGTTTCTGTATTACTAAATTAATTGTTATAACTGTATCATCACCCTGGAGTTTGAAAATCATCTTCTCTTTTTCATTCCTTAATACCGGTATATAGGCCAAACACCTTCTTGGTTTATTTGCATGTTCAAAGTTCTTTTGTTTAAGGGTGTTCAATTTATTCTGTAATTATCTAAACACATAGATAATAAGTTTGATTTAGAATGTTTATCTTTGAGGGTGATTTCTTTAATTCTTCTTTACTTTTAATTTCCTGTAAGATCTCCCAGATTTTTCCTGGACTTTCTTTTTCAGTTTGCTTGCATTCCATACTCTTTTTATGTCTGTACCTTTGTTTAGGTTTTTGTCAAACAATTCTGTTAACTTCTCTTTGACATCTTTACTGTCCAATCTTTCTGTAATAAAGTTTCATTAAGTGTCCATCTAAAGTTTGCTGATTTCTTTGATAAAGTCAATTCAACTGGATTGTGATCAAGCAAAGTCTTTGAGGCCAGAGTAACTAATCTTTTTGAAATTTTTATGTCTATTTTGAAAATGATTGGTGAAAAATAAGTATATTCTCTAGAATTACAATTTTTTATCTCTAGATATTGACTAATGTTAAATTGTCTGCAAGAAGGACTTTGGCAATTTTCCTTGGGTAGTTTTGATTATTTTTTCAGATGCTCTATCGAATTGTGGAAACACCATAGCATTCCAGTTGCCTATCAGACACCAACTTTGGTACGGTAGAGTTAACATTAAGTCCATCACATGTTTGTAGAAAGTATTTCGATTGATTAGTGCATAAATTCCCAGCACACAGGTTTTTTGGCCATCTAGTTCCGTTTCTACCCTTTACATATCTATCATCCTGATCAGTTGTTATTAATTGTGGTTTTAATCGGGTTGATACATAGAGCTAAATTCATCTAATTTTTTGTAAAATAAATATTTTACATTTTTTTTTCTAATATGTGTTTCCTAAAGACAAATTATATCCTTTTTTTAGATAGTGATTTTTTTTTCCTGTGTGGGGGGAGTTGGCTCCATTTATATTCCAGATTAAGCATCTTATTACATAGTTGATGAACTGTTTTTGAAAGGTCCATGTCCATAGCCCTCAACTCATCATTTCTTCTTATTTCTTGCTAGTTATATACTTGTCTCTCAATTTGTTTGGGTCTTTTCTTCTTAATGCCTTTCTGGGTCTCTTGTAATTCATTTTTGTATTTTTCTATAAATTCTCTGGCCTTTTGCACAGTATTTAGTCTAAATCTCTTTTATTAAAGGGTAAAATCTATATCTTCTAATTTTTCCCAACAATATGAGTAGTTTTAATATTTCAGTCAGGAAAGAGTAGTCTTTTCACTTACATAGATTCTGATAGGAATGTCTTTCAAAATAATTACCTCTACATTGTTGAGCTTCAATTTGGATTTGAAATGACATTGGAGGATTTGTTCTCTTGTTACTTTCTTTAAAAAAAAGTGCACCAACTCATCTCTTGGAGACTTTCTTATTGTCATGTAACAAGAGTTAATTCTATATATTTTGTCACATATGGAAAAATTTTGGAAATCTACTTGCCAAGCAAAGAAATCAGCCAGGGCTTGGGTCATCTTTTCCTGGATGTTTTCATCTGGGTCCTCCGGGTGTTAGCTCTAAGTCTTAAATTTTGATGAAGTTCTAACAGTGACAAGTTATAAAGCGCTCTCAAATTCTGTGCCCACAACGTGGATATGTTCTTATTCCATCCAGAGGAATTTTCAGCATCTGACTTGCTGAGAAGAGATTCAGCTTCAGACATTCATTGCTAGGTCCACCACATTGGAACATTTTTGGCAATCAGATTAGTATAGTGATTATTCCAATTTTTATTTTATACTTTAAGATGCGTATTTTAATTATGTTTCTGTTATGTGGCTATTTTTATTGGTATTGTGTGAAAATGAGTACCTCTATAAAAAACAAGTATATGGCAAAACTGTAAATGTTGAAATTTAAGTCATCTGTAAAGTATGTAAAAAATAATATTCACTTCTGCAGGATAATTCAGAACTGGTGGAGCAGACGAAAACTGCGGCAGGAGTATGGTTCACAGCAAAAAACAACTTTACCACAATGGGAAAAAGACTATAACTTGCTGCCTTTAAATGCCTATGGACTCTTTGATGAATACCTCGAAATGAGTATGAACAATTCTTTCTTTGTTGCCTGATTCTGGTGGTCCGATATAATAATATTGTGCTTTTTTAAAAATAACATCTTCCAAGATAGTGTTGCATCCATTCTTGTAAGGTTATAAAATTATTTTCAGAGAGATAACCATTTTGCAGCAAAAACATATCTCGTGCCACTGTGATTTAAATTTTGAGGCATCATAGATCTATAAGCGTAAATGAAATTAGATTAACCAGGCATGTTGACTCTAATAGCAGATACTATGCTTTCTAACATTTCAAACTATAGCAGAGACAAAGAGGAGGTACTGAAAGGAGAAACTGGTTTGATCTAGAAGCTTAAATAGATGATTCCAATCTTTATAGGAAGAAATTTACTCTTATGACTCTGCCATTGTTAGTATTTAATGTTGTGGGTTGCTAAAGAAATGTTTATTTCTGTATAGAAATCATAAGCTTTGTATTCATGCCTTATTCTGCCTTTAGTTTTTAATTACTGTACACTTGGTCATGTATAGTATATATAAAATATACGTACATATTGGTTAAATATGATGTTCCTTCTCACATTTTCCTTCTTAGTCCTTCAGTTTGGATTCACAACCATATTTGTAGCAGCTTTTCCACTTGCTCCATTTCTGGCTTTACTGAACAATATCATTGAAATACGCCTGGATGCATATAAATTTGTCACCCAGTGGAGACGGCCATTAGCTTCCAGAGCAAAAGACATTGGTAAACAGAATTTTTAATGGGTGTAAAGTATTGGTGTGATAGCAAATTGAAGTTGAAATTTGTAATCTTAACATCTGGTCACTGAGAAAAGTTTAATATAGGACTAGGGCAGTGATGGCGAACCTTTTAGAGACCGAGTGCCCAAACTGCAACTCAAAACCCACTTATGTATCTTCGGGTGCTGGGTGGGCGTGGCCCATTGGGTGAGTGTGGCCTATTGGGTGGGTGTAGATGCGTTGGTAACGGCAGATTGGGTGGGACTAAAAAGTTCAATCAATCAATTCCAACTTTGCAAGATCTTTTTTTTCCTGCGAGAAGTTGAAATTGATTGATTGAACTTTTTTTTTTTGCACACAGCAGCGGAAGCCTAAAGCGAAAAGGTTTTATAAAACCCAGCTGAAGGCCTAGGACTGGGGCAATGGTGTGCGTGCCCACAGAGCGGGCTCTGCATGCCAGCTGTGGCACACATGCCATAGGTTCGCCATCATGGGACTAGGGTAATATTTTCAGACAATTAAAATGTGAATCTTCTTCATAACAATTCTGTGGCATTAAAAAAGCCACAGGATACAGCCTATCATGCAGCTATCAAGTATCAGGTAGCTAATACCACAAGGTATTTCATACTTGGGAGAGACCATTTTTAATAAGCCTGCTATCTTGGGCCTTGCCTTTTCCAATTCTCCCATACTTGTAGCACTGAATTGTAGCTATGTGGAAAACGTTTGAGGCAAAAAAAACCAAGGGTAATTTCCAGTTATTTCTATTTAAACCAAAACAGGTATTTAGTCCATGTCTGGAATAGATAGTGTGTACCAGGCCACAACTTAGGGGGGGGAGCCAGATGAGGATATAGTAGTGTCAAAATGAAGGTGGCCAAAGAAAGGTGTTGGAAACATAAGGAGATTGGTTGAACCGATTGTTAATTCCCTTCATGCCACATTCAACTAATTTGCCTATATCTGAACTTTTTGAAGACTCTTCTCTCCCTGCTTCCCTTTAGTTTCTATCAATGTCCTTTACTTCAAACCTTGTTATAAAGGAAGATAGTGTGAAGATCAGCAGGTGGGCTAATGCACAGCCCATGAGGACAAAGAAAAAAGCTTGGTTCAGATTTTATTTTGGCTGAAACTCAAAACAATGTTGAATTTCAGTTCTGTTGAGCCATATCACTTCCAGAATATCCAACAGAACTTCCAAGACAATGTGTACATGTCCATTTTACAAAACACATTTTTGTTTACAAGCTTCTCCTTAAATAGTAGAGTTGTGCTACTATATTTATAGATCATAAGTACAGTCCAATGATGGAATATCATGATACACCAAGGTGGATCCTGTAAATCAGATTTCCTTTGGTGCTTTCCAGATTTGTTGAATTGTAAATGTCAGACTCGGGGTGGCAGGCTTTTTATTTTAATACATTTGTAGGCACCATAGGAGAATAGCCAACATAGTCTATGGTAGCAAAACATCAAGAGGAATTTGAGGACACCTTTTCCAAACTTAATAAAATTTATCAATTGGAAAAAGTACTACCACACTCTGATTTTTTAATTCATTTGGAAAAATATCTAATGGGGAAATCTTTGATATTGACTTATCTCGGAGCAAGTGGTATTTTGTGGGAATAGGTCTGGTAGACCTATCTAGAACTGGACCATAAGCAATGTTGATTAAAGTAGTGTGTAAATGCTACAATTTAATAATTTCAGAAGTTGAAACTGACATGGCTATTCTTTTTTTTTGTTAGGAATCTGGTATGGAATTCTTGAAGGCATTGGAATTCTTTCTGTCATCACAAATGCATTTGTTATTGCTGTGACTTCCGATTTTATCCCACGGCTTGTTTATGCTTACAAATATGGACCATGTGCAGGTCAAGGAGAGGCTGGACAAAAGTAATTTTTTTAGAAATATCCCACAAAATAATCCAAATGTCTATTGCAGTTTCAATTTTAGAACCTCATAGCAACTTATCTAAGACTTCACTGTTTTTCATAGGTAGGACTATGAACTTTTTAATGAGATATTTACAGAGAAATATCATTGGTTAGGCTTTTTTCTTTGTATCCAAATTATTCTGCTTTGACTCTACTGCAAAAATATAAAATAATTTTGAAGGAGATTAAATCTCCAATACAGCCAGCTTTTATTAGCTATTTATGAGAAAGTAATGAAGGCAGGCCACAAAACAACCTTTTAGAAAGAACAAGTATTCTAATGCTAATAATTGAACAAATAACTTTGGTTTAAGATTATTGAACATGTGATTGTCATATTAAAGTTAACTGTACTTTTCAAAATCACAAATAACACCACTACATAAAATAATATATTACTCTGTGATACCAATAAGATCTATTATTTCTATTTTGATATTTCTTTGCTATGAAATAAACCTTATAGGCTTTTTGAAAGACCATAGATGGCATAATCTATGTGTCTGAATTCAAATAAGCTAGGCAGTATTTGTTTCATTAACCATTTAGTTGTGTTATATTTTGCATTCCTGCTATACAGAATGCTATTTTGGAAATTGGAATTTTCTTATGAGTGGATATATTTGGATGTTATTGCAGCTTTGTCACAGAAGGCTAAAAGACAAAGTTACAATTTTGGATATGCATTTCTGCTCATTCATTAATGAGTCAAGGATTTGGTACTTAATTACAGACAGGAGGGAAAGCCAATATTCTCTTGCTATAATTTCTATAAAATTATTTCCTGTAAAGCTGAGTGTGAAGAACTGAGTTATTGATTATCCTTTCTAGCAATGTATAGCTGCATTGCTTTTTCTGAGGAAAAACATTTTGAAACTGCATTATATGAATTTTTTTCACCTTAAGCTGCTGGTAGTGAGAACAGCAGTGAGAACTGAAAGAAGCATAGCAGATTAAACAACACATTTTATAAGAAAGTCAATAAAGTTATTTGTTTATTTAATCCATCACAGTGACCAGTAGAAAGTGCTTCAACTCCATTCCAGTCGTAGCTGTCAGCCGATCCCTGGCAGAAGATTGCCATGTCCAGGGGCTTTTTCAAAGATGCTCCTCTTTTTATGATGGGCTCTTCAGAGTTTGAGTTGTTTGTATCATCCCATTTCAGTGCAAAAAAGGGCTTTACTGGGGTGGAATGGCAATATTTTTAAAAAATATCTTGGAACCAATGAATTCTCATGTAGCTAATGATGTGATCATATGCTATATCTGAGGGCAAATGAATGTAATTCTAAGACAAGGCAAATCTACAATATTGTCATTTGCCTTTAATGACATTTCATTGTTATATGTTATTTTTTTCCCTAGGATTAGTAAACTGATTTGAAGTTTAAAAAATTCATACCTGTGTCGAGCCAATTGAAGTTGAAAATACAAAAAAAAATCAGCATGAGTGAAGTACATATTTAGCATATTCACAAATAAATATTTAACTCAGATCTATTACAATATTTTAAAAATAAAAAGTATTATTTAGGAAGAATATAGTTACATAAAAATGGTTGGATCCATACTGCATTCGGTGTATCCTATTCACGTCATCCCATTCATTTCAACTGAAATCAATATCATCTAAATTAGCCTTGATTAAGATTCCATTGAGTCCAGTGTATATTCTGTAATTTTGATTTTGTTAAGTTTGTTCTTCATTCCAATCTTCCTTATAGCCCTTTAGCTCACTTAGTATTAAAAATAACTTAAAACTGGTCAGTGACATTACTCCATTACTAACTAGTACTCCATGTCCAGTTCTCCATTGACTGGGATTTCTTTTTAAATAATTTTATATAACATGTGATTGCAGAAAAAATATTTAAATTGAGAATCAGTATTTTATTCTTGAAGTTATGAAACAGAAAAAAACCCAAGCTCTTAGAAAACCGAACAATTTTGTGTTTTTTACTGGATAATAAAAATCTCAATGTATATTTATCTCAACTTACAAATAACCTGACTATTGCTTTAGAAGAGATGTTTACTCATATTTTCCCAAATGTAAATGATGAGAAGGTTGGCAGATAGTTTCTGTATTATTTTCATGAATCCAGAATTAGGACCAACAGCTCTTCCTAGGATGTTCATTGTTAGCAAATGATCTGAGTAATATGGACCTGAGTTTTCATGACTACTTATTAGAGAATCTGGTGTAAGAAGGCTGTGTTCTGAGTAAAATCATTCTTCCTTTCTAGATGTATGGTTGGCTATGTTAATGCAAGTTTATCACTATTTCTGGTGTCCGATTTTGAACATCGTTCAGAACTATTATCAAATGGAAGTGAGCTTTCTGATGTATCTTTAAAATATTGCAGGTAAAGAAACATGTGAAAATGCTGTCATGTTTATTAGAAATTTTTACTGCTTTACCATTATTATTTTTATACAAAAAGTATACATTTTCAAAAAAAAATAACACTGACCTACAGCAACAGTAGCAACAAAAAGCCATTTTCAGAAATAGAAAACTTTAAATGCTTGTCTTAAAAAAAAGTTCTTTATGCCGTGTGAAATCAAATCAGGATTTTCCTGAGTTATTCTTAGGTCTGTGTCACAACTTCTATCAGTAATATGGGGTGGTAAAATACTAATTTATCCAATGCAGTACATATGAATCAAATTACTAAAATGCTGAATGGATACCATTTTATTATAGAAAAAGCTAGAACATTATCCACTGACATCCACAGG
This sequence comes from Vipera berus, assembly GCF_964194415.1. Classification (NCBI taxonomy): domain Eukaryota; kingdom Metazoa; phylum Chordata; class Lepidosauria; order Squamata; family Viperidae; genus Vipera; species Vipera berus. The sequence continues at coordinate 57,708,468 of NC_138208.1, forward strand.
GAGGGACAAACAAGCAAGATGGTGATTATGGTATGATTGAAGCCCTACCACTTTGTATATGATTCAGTATCATGCATATTGGTCTTTATCATGCTATAACCACCATCTAGCCTGTTCTGACATCCTCCCATAGACACTAGAGGTATTAGTAGCTATGTAGACCATTACTATCTGCATTTAAGATGTGAATTGTCCTCAGATTATGACCATTCATTGACTGTTCAAAATTCAGACAGGTCCTCAGAATTCCGGCTGTTGCAATGTCCTGCTGATCACATAACCACAATTTCCAACCTTCCCTGCTGGCTTCCCACAAGCAAAGATAATAGGGAAGTCAGTAGGAAGTCAGAATGTCCACCTTACCAGGTAGATTAGACAAGAAACATAAGCTATTTCTAGCTTATGTTTTATTGTAAAGGTACATTAACAGAATCCTACAAGTGTGAAAGTACAATTCTCCCTCCATCACCTTAAGGAAGGTCCTTCCTGAGCCTCTTTCTCTATCCACTATGCAGCTGTGGGCTATGCTGTCTCTTCTCTAGGTAGGATCATTTCGCCCATTCTCTCAAAGACATTCTACCATACTATTACACTCAATCTGAGAAATCCCCCACTTAGCAATCCATGGGTTCTTCATTTAATAATGACAACTGGGACTGTCAGAATTGCTATCACTAAATGGCATGATCATGTGATATTGCACTTTACAACCACATTGCTTAGTAATGGAGTTCTCACTTCCAATTGTCATTATAACCTAGGAATATCAATAGACGTTAAATTTGTTATGAAAATATAACAGTATTAAGATTTAAGATTTAAGATTTATTGAGATTTTTATACCGCCCTTCTCCCAAAGGGACTCAGGGCGGTTCACAGGGCATAAATATAAACAACAGTACAAACATTAAAAGATAATTAAATTAATGCCCAAGTTAAAACCAGAATAATAAAACAAACCTATAAAAAACCCAAGTACCCCCATCAGGCCAGACCCGCTAGTTCAAATAAATGGGTCTTCAACCCGCGACGGAAGGATCGGAGGTCTGATGCCATCCGGAGCTCAACCGGCAGTTGGTTCCATAACGCCGGAGCACCCACAGAGAAGGCCCTCCCCCTGGGGGCCACCAGTCGACATTCCCTGACAGGAGGCACCCTGAGGAGGCCCTCTCTGTGGGCGCGCACAGGGCGGAGGGGAGTCGACGCCGGCAGCAGGTGGTCCTCGAGGTATCGCGGACCCATGCCATGTAGGGACTTAAAGATCATAACCAAAACCTTGAACCTTACCCGGAAGACAACTGGTAACCAATGCAGCTCACGGAGCAAAGGTGTAACATGGGAGTACCGGGAAACTCCCAAGACAACTCTCGCGGCCGCATTCTGTACCAGTTGGAGCCTCCGAGTAGTCTTCAAGGGAAGTCCCATGTAGAGAGCGTTACAGTAGTCTAGGCGAGAGGTCACGAGCGCATGAGTGACCGTACACAAGGCCTCCCGGTCCAGATAGGGCCGCAACTGGCGCACCAGGCGAACCTGGGCAAAAGCCCCCCTAGTCACGGCCACTATGTGATCCTCCAAAGTGAGTCGTGAATCTAGGAGGACTCCCAAGTTGCGAGCCCTATCCACAGGGGGTAAAAGCTCACCCCCCATAGAAAGAGGTGGAACATCCCAGGTGTCTCGGGAAGCCGGAATGTACAGCCACTCAGTCTTGTCAGGGTAGAGTTGAAGTCTGTTCCTCCCCATCCAGACCCGAACCGCCTCCAGGCAACGGGACATCACAGCGAGGGCATCACTGGGGTGGTTTGGGGTCGAAATAAAAAGTTGGGTATCATCAGCATATTGATGATACCCAACTCCAAAACCACGAATGATCTCACCCAGCGGTTTCATATAGATGTTGAACAGGAGAGGCGAGAGGACCGACCCCTGAGGAACTCCACAAGCGAGAGTCCTAGGGGTCGACCTCTGCCCCCCTGCCAACACCGACTGCGAGCGTCCCAGGAGATAGGAGGAGAACCACTGAAAAACCGTGCCTCCCACTCCCAATCCCCTGAGACGCCGCAGCAGGATACCATGGTCGATGGTATCGAAAGCCGCCGAGAGGTCTAATAGGACTAGGACAGAGGAATACCCCCTATCCCGAGCCCTCCAGAGATCATTCACCAGAGCGACCAATGCCGTCTCCGTGCTGTGCCCGGGCCTGAAACCCAATTGGTAAGGGTCCAGATAATCCGCTTCATCCAGGACCAGAGGGAGCTGATGCGCCACCACACTCTCAACAACCTTCGCAAGAAAGCGAAGGTTGGAGACTGGACGAAAGTTGTTCAATACAGCTGGGTCCAAGGCAGGCTTCTTGAGGAGAGGTCTCACCACCGCCTCCTTCAAGATGGTGGGGAAACAACCCTCACTCAAAGAAGCAGATATAACCGCCTGGAGCCAGCCTCGTGTCCTCTCCCTAGCTGCATAAACCAGCCAAGAAGGGCACGGGTCCAATAAACATGTGGTGGAACTCAGCTTCCCCATAATCCTGTCCACTTCATCAGGGGTCACAGAATCAAACTCCTCCCAGATAACATTGACAAGACCGCCCGTGTCCTGATCGTCAGACTCTGCCCAGCTGGAGTCCAAACCGGTCCGAATCCGAGCGATTTTATCCGACAGATGTTGACCAAACTCCTCGGCACGACCCTGCAAGGGATCCTCCCTCACCTCCTGATTAAGAAGGGAGCGAGTCACCCTAAACAAGGCGGCCGGGCGATTATCTGCGGACGCGATGAGGGTGGAGAAGTAATTACACCTCGCCTCCCTCATCGCAGCGAGATAAGACCTAATGTAGGTTCTTAACCGCAATCGGTCGGGTTCAGATCGGCTGGACCTCCAGCAGCTCTCTAGGCCCCGTTTCCGACGCTTCATCTCCCGGAGCTCCGCGGAGAACCATGGAGCTCGCTGGGATCTGCGCCGGGTCAGGGGCCGCAAGGGTACAACCCGGTCAAGTGCCTCAGTGGCTGCCCTTTCCCAGGCTTCCACTAAGGCATCCGCCGAGCTGTGAGCAATGGAGGCAGGTGGAGACCCCAGCGCCGCTTGGAATCTCTCAGGATCCATTAGGCGTCTGGGGCGGTACCATCTAGTTGGCTCCGTACCTCCACGGCGGGGGGTGGCAAAATGGAAGACCAGCCGCAGGAGGTGATGATCGGTCCATGACAGGGGCATAATAAATGGAAAGCCCCCACCAAGATCATCCAACCACCGTCCAGATAAGAAAATCAGGTCAAGGGTGTGGCCTCCCTCATGAGTTGGCTCAGAAATTACCTGCGTCAGGTCCATGGCCGTCATGGAAGCCATGAACTCCCGAGCAAGCTCAGATGAACCTCCCAGGGATGGTAGGTTGACGTCTCCCAAAACTATAAGTTTGGGGAACTCAACCACCAACCCTGAGAGGACATCGAGCAGCTCGGGCAGGGCTGCCGCTACGCGACTAGGCGAAATGTACACGAGCAGCAAGCCCAACTGCGCCCCAGAGCCAAATCTCATGAAGAGAGACTCACACCCGACTATCTGAGGAACGGTGGTCTCCCGCGGACATAAGGTCTCCCTAACAATCACTGCCACACCCCCACCCCTACCCTGAGTTCGAGGCTGGTGTAGCACCCGGAAGCCTGGTGGGCAAAGATCAACCAAAGGGACCCCACCCTCTGGGCCCAACCAAGTCTCCGTGATGCAAGCCAGGTCCGCATGCTCACCCTCAACTAAATCCCTAATAAGGGGAGCCTTGTTGACCACGGACCTGGCATTCAGGTACACCAGCCGGAGCTCAGGAGGCTGCACATCATCGCTCCCTGAACCTCGGGAAAGAAGCAGAGGGTCGGAGCGCCCCACCGCTTGCAAATAGCGGAGACGGCGCTCCCGGTAACGATATGGCCCCCTGTCTATCCGCCTGCTGCCATTCCCCGTCGTGGGAATTGGTAATCCCACGACCCGCTCATGAGCCCCGGAGACAACATGTGTTTGAATTTTAACACCAAAAGACAAGAAGAGCGAGATATAGATAGATAGAAGGGGTAGAAACACAAGAAATAGGTAGGATCCCAAACAGTTGGTTAAAAACCAGCCATTTATGTAGATAAATGTGGTGGTAATCTGTGACATAAACCATTGATAACCATGACTGATCTGACTATTCTCACTAGTTTGGTAGGTGTCCCCTTTCTCGCTCATCATTCCATGTGTCCCTCACAAACATATGTACTAAATGGAATAGGGTGACAATAACAGATAGGATTGGCATGCCATTCTTCTTGAAATTATTACCTATACAATTATCTACAGCTGCCATACTGTTCTTTTTAATGGCAAGCAACATTATGCAACATAAATGGTTTAAATCATCTTGTTAAGGTCATCTAGAAGCTCAGTATATTGGGAATTTCCATAATTCTTTCACAGCCTTTATTTTCAGTTATTAATGGGATCAATGGTGAACAAAGGCTTCAAAGAATATCATAGTACCGTATTTTCCGGCGTATAAGACGACTTGGCGTATAAGACGACCCCCGACTTTTGAGAAGATTTTCAAGATTTTTCGTCTTATACGCCGGAAAATACTTACATGCCAGTTGCCAAGTGTCCGACACAAGCCCGATTCAGCCCCGTCTGATGCAGATGGTGCAAAGCCTCCCTTTTGAAGCCCAAAGGGGCTTTTCCTTCCACCCACCCATTTGAGAGCACATTTGCAGATGGAGCAGCCGCGCGTCTGGATCCAAGCCCCGCCCAGGAGGCAGTCAGCCAGGTGGGCTCGGAAGACGCGCTGGAGAGCTGGGCTTGGGGCGGCCATGCCGAGGCTGGCTGGCGAGGGCCACTGCGGTGGTCTGCGGGCAAGAGGGGCGCCAGGCCTGCCGGAAGTCCCCGGAAGTTGCTGGAATGGGCTGGCAGGCACACTCTTCCCCGGCCCGCCGGAAGTTCCTGGAACGGCCTGGCGGCGGGCGGGCGCTCCCTCCCCAACCCGCCGGCGAGCGTCTCCCAAAGCGCAGCGTCTGGCGGCCGGGAGTCCGTCGGCCTGGTCGCTGGCGAGCTGGCCCGCGGCTGGGGCCGGGGCCCAGGAACCGGTAGCCAGGTGCGGGTGGGGGGAAGAAAAGCCGGGCGCGGGCTTCTGCGGCTGGTTGCGAGGCCGGATGCAGGCGTCTGCCGGATCGCCAGTGAGTGGTCTCGAGGCCCCGCTGAATGTCGGGCCTGCCGGGCCCAACATGCCGCCCCCTCTATCCAGGGTCCTCCTGCAGGAGTAGAAGACAACTGCCGGGAGAGATAGCGGGTAGCAGGGCACGCTCTGCTTATGCTCAGATGCCACTTGGGTGAGGGGGAGGGGCTTCCTGCCGCTCCTGGGGTCTGGCGTTTGCAAGGGGGAGGGGAAGGGGCTTAGAGGCTCTTGGGGGTGGGAAGGGAGAGTCACGTTGGAGGGGGGACTGGACTAAGGAGGCTTGAAGTTGCTTTGCACGAACGGGGACGCTCGATTGATTTATGTACTATTTTCCGGCGTATAAGACTGGGCGTATAAGACGACCCCCCAACTTTTGAGAAGATTTTCATGGGTTAAAAAGTCATCTTATACGCCGGAAAATACGGTAATATACATTCAGTAGATGTCTTGCATTTTAATAGATAAAATTTATCCTTTTTTTGCTTCTCCTTTCAGGTACAGAGACTATCGTGATCCCCCTCATTCTCCAGTGCCCTATGGCTACACACTACAATTCTGGCATGTCTTAGCTGCACGGTTGGCATTTATTATAGTTTTTGAGGTAAATTTCAGTTTTGCAGCCTTCCAAATGTAAAACTTAAAAATGATTGAACTGCCACTGTAATGGTTGAGTGTCAAGGTATAAAATGCTGATCCTATTAACACTGGGTAGGCTGACCCTGTATAATAAATTCTGGTCTCCTATTAGTGGCTTGTGCTCAATTTCTTTCTCTTTGAATATCTATTGAAAGGTTGCCAAAATAGTGTTTTCAGAACACTATTCATATAAATTCACAGTATAAGATCTTCCTGTGTGAATCTATTAATTCAAAATAACCGTTGTTTGTATGTAGGATGGCTCACAGAAGCTTTTTGTCTAATTCTGTGACATTTTAGGTTAGCATTTTTGTAACAACATAGTTGAAATATTTAAACCAATTTCACTGCCCAAAAGTTTCAAAGTAACTAAAAGAAATTCAGCTAAACCCCCTGCATTACTCTATAGAGCAGGGGGCTCCAATCTTCGGTCTGTGGACTAGCACAAACAAAGTCCCATCCACGGGATGCAGGCCACACGTGAAACCCTGCCCCCTCTGGTCCATGACGAAACCTCTCTCCATGGAACTGGTACCTAGTGTCCAAAAGGTTGGGGGCCGGTATAGAGTTATATTATTATATGATATAATGGATGCACAGATAATTCACTAAATTTAAATATATTAAAATTTAAATAACACTAAAATATTTTTTAAAATTCTTAAATGTATCTTGATTGTTTCCTCCTCCTATCTATTTCTTTATTGTAGTGAACTGAATAAATTGACCACTAGTAAGTACAGTTAGCAATTAACATTGCCATTTGAGTACTATAAGGAATAGATAGTTCTTGGTTCTTTGGGATGTGAGGATGTTAAGTGATTCTTTTAAAAAGTAAATACAGAAATATCAGAAATGTGCATGGAGACATAATTGTATTTTTCCCATTATGTTTATTAATAATAAAGATTACTGTATAAGTGTTCAGGTTTGTATGGAAGTGAATTCACTTGCTTTTAAAACTTTCTTTACAGCATCTTGTGTTTTGCATAAAACACTTGATTTCCTATTTAATCCCAGATCTTCCCAAAGATCTAAGGGATCGTATGAGAAGAGAAAAATATCTGATTCAGGAAATGATGTATGAAGCTGAACTTGAGCGCCTTCAGAAGGAACAAAAGGAGAAGAAGAAAAATGGAAAATCTTACCACAAGGAATGGCCATAACTGATGGAATGGGCATTTCTAAACATACATGTAAAGTAATTTCCCCAGTAGACTATGTAATTTTTCAAATAAATCAAAAGTTCAGATGAGTATTTTGAGGACATTGAACAGGGGTACTGAACACAGATCAGTAACATTTTCCATGGTTAGTGTATTTTTATTAAAGGATACAGTATAGCATAGTTATATCCTGCTATGGATAGGATTTAGCAATATATTTTTCAGAGCTGTGCAAAGCATTTGTACAAGACAGTTGAAGTACTGTTCCTTGAAGCATTAAAATGGCTCTATTCTGCAAAAAGACAGGCACACTAAAGTAATCCTTTAAGAAAATGCCTCATTTAGCAACTATCCATAATTACAATGGAAAGAATAACTTTACGACCAATCCTTGCATTTATGACGTTTGCAGGTCTGTAAAGCAAAGGAATGCTGAAATAAGATAAGCAACATTCCTGTTTCACTTAACTGCTTTGCTTAATGACCGATTGGCTGGTGTCAATTGTGACTGATAAACAAGGACTATCTGTACTTGGAAAGCTTTTTATTGGCTGCCTGTCCACCATGTGTGCATGCCCTGACCACACTTCATTGGATATACAGGCACATACACGGTTAGCCATTTAAAATCTTTGAAACAGTAGTTGTGCTTCTTCCAGAGGAAGTGGGTTCTTTAATATTTCAAGAATGGATATTCACCACCATCCTTCATGTGGCTCCAGTATACTTTATAGATATTAGCATCTCTCTTCTCTTTCTTTGACATATATGTCATCTTTCTACCAATATATTTTGGGTTTGGAAATATGACCAAACCGCCCTGTTTGCTGTCTATGCATGGAAACTCCTCTTCCAAAGATAGAAAGGAAGAGGGTTCTGGCATGCCATGCTCAATAGTATCTGATACCTACCTGCAAGATGCTTACTTGCAATCTGACTATGTCCCCTAGGCTGCCAAAAAAAAAAAGCTAGAAGAAGAAGCTAGAGAAATACACTGCATTTTGTCCTTTTTGTATTTCCTTAAGAACCCTGTCTTCAGGAAAGGGGAAGTGATGCAACGTCAATTCATGGACAATTTTAAAAGAACAAATGGGGCAAAACATTTCAAGAAGTTTATTATTTGAAATAATGAGGCAGCCTGCATATGATTACTTTTGAATCTTAAAAAAAAGTCTAAGACACAAACCAACAAATAAACCTAACGTATACACCCTGGATCATTTTTCAGCCTGATTGCTCTTTTCTGTGTTATGTTTCATCTGACATTTTTGAGTTTGGAAATAGAAATAAATATATAACATTATCACTGATTAATGTAATATATATATATATATTAGCAAAGCATATTATAGTAGCATTTTTACTGTTATGTACATTAGACATACTGTTTACATATGCAATTTTTTTAAAAATATGCTATATATAATTCATGGATATGTATATATTGTTTATTTGTAAATAGAAAAAAATAAAAACGATCAATTTTACACACTTATAGAATATCATAATAAAACTATATTTAGCATTCCTGCAGTTATAATAAACTTTAAAACATATTATGAACTAAATTCTCGCTTTTGTGTTTATTTTTCAAAGAATAAAAAACATTTTATGAAAGTCTGTTATGATTTTGTCTTTTAAAACATATTATTCAATTAAATCCCCATTGTATTAAGAAATTGCTTGCTCCCAAAATTAGAATAATTACCAGGTTTATATTCTCTGGCACCTTAAAAAATTCCCCGAGTGAGCACAAAACCACAGAGTTCTCCTATCATCTAGTGGTCATTCCAGCATGTCTTTCCAGTCTGAATCTGCCAGGCTATTATTCTTAGAGTTGTTTCTCTTTTGGTGATTTTTTAAAAAATTAATTGCAATAGTCATTTTCAGATTTATGCTACTTTATATTTTTCCTATTAATTTCCTTGTTTATGTTCTATTTATAAGAATGGTATGTGTTGTTTACTATTCCTTTTCTAAATCATATTTTATTGATTATATAGTTTTATGATTTTGCTATGCAGGATGACTGAAAAGAGATCCAGTCTTCAGTCTGACTTTAGGCTTTATTTACTTGGAAACATCTCTACTGGGATTCACCCCTTTCTAGTCCCAAGCAGTAAACCAGCTTGAAGAAGCCTTCTCCCGGGTGATTAGTCCATCTCAAAGTAAGATAGTTAATTATGAGTTGCTACTTGGAAGGGCTCCAGTGACATTTCCTGTATTGTTCTATGGCTTTTCCCTGCTTAAAAAGAATTAGTACTAAATATCATTCTTTTGAAATTATCACTTCAAGTTGTTGGTAGTTCGTGCATCAATACCTTATTTAGAATTTGCAAGATGGCTGCCAAAGAATGAGAATATCAAGGGATATTCCAGGCTAGCAAAAGACACTTAATAAAGTTTATTCAGAAATTGTACTGAAATACACCCACAGCACCAGGGGATCCTTCCTCAATCTGCCTTGCTGAGTCCAAGTGGCAAGGACAGCCTCCAGAAGTAGGAAGTTGGGATTGCCAGGCAGATCTTACAGATTTTCCTCATTCCCCTGTCCTTTGGAATGCTCACCCCCAGTGCTGACACAATTAACAAGAAGGAAATCATTTGTGTTTACATTTATTGGAAAGAAACAAATTACAACAAGTAAGGTGTGTAATATGGAATTCACATGAAAAGAAAGTGGTAAGGCTGGTTGTTTGCCTAGTATACACTCAGGAGGCAAAACCCGTCAGCTATTAACTTATTAAGGTCAAGGCAGGGATCTTGCTAATTTCAGGCAGCAGTGCCAGCTGTAGGAAATAACTAATTAAAAGCTAGTTAACTTGCCATTAGCACTTATTAGGGAAGTGTTGCACTGAAGAAAAAAGCCGCTCAGGAAGGGGGGTGGAATAGCTCAGACACAGGATACAAGTTCTCTGAAACAGAGAGAAACTATACAAATCTAATGGAGAAGGGTGAGTGTGATCTCTGATGCCTACACACTGAAGACACTAATCCAATGTAACCAGTCCTGCAAAAGGCCCATTTGTCCTCCAACTACATCTTTATTACTTCTGTTTTCCACTGGTCTAATTGTTTTCAGTACAATAGTGGAAAGTTACAAAGTGCCTCTTGTTATTATTAATACTCCAAAATATTGAGGGCTTTCTCAAAAAGTGCAAAAGAGTCCTAAGTAAGTATTAACTTGTTAGAAATGAAAAACATCAAAACGTTACTCAGTTTTCATTTTTGGTATTTCAAGAGAAATGGGCATCAGAAACTGCAGATACTGCAAAATCAGAATTAGATGGACCAGGGAGAGAATGTTTTCAAACTTTTTTCCAGGCTGAGGAACCTGTTAGTTAAATATATAAACAAATCCCAAAACCTTTAATCAAGAGGAAGAGCTTCATCTGATGTCCCATATTTTCTGCTGTACCTTGGGGAAATCGTTATGGCCACTCCTGATAAACTTTATTTCTTCTTAATTTCTCACTAAATAGTGGAAAACTGTTCCAGGAACAGTTTTAAAAACCTTAAGCTAGACATGCCAAGTATCAGATTTACACTGAATTTTTGATTATTAATAAGGATGGTTGAAGGGCATGCATAACTGATCAATTTTCAACCAAGGAGGCACTAATCTAAAAAAATCTTTCGTGCATGTGGGCAGAATGGTAAAGATTGTAATTTCAACATACTAGTTGAAATTGCAACATCCTTTAATAGCCTTTCATTAAAAATAAAACCTCCATCGTATAATTCTGCTATATAATAGTCAGTGGGATGCCTTTTATGCATTGTAAATTACAAAGCTTTTTGGAAAAGAAATGAAAAACAGAAAAATGATACAAAATACCCATATGGACAAGGACAATTTCTTTTTGTGATTTATATTGTGTGAATATTTTGTTACTTAACAATATTTACTCTAAAAATTTAGGTTCAAAATTTAGAATTTATTATTTGTAAAGCATTAAAAAGCAAATAAAACAAATTTAAGGTTCTTCAATAAATAATGGAGTGTTATATATTAAACTTTTATAATGTTTTGCAGTTCTATAAAATTTAACCATAAAAACATGCTTAAAACTTTGATATCAGGTAATAACATAACCAAAATAATTTCAATAATTATTGAAAAATAAAGATTTTCCAATTCAAATAAAAACCAAAGAGTGCTATATGCTCTACTATATTCCATGGGTTTCATTTACAGAACTTATTTTATAGAAATGCTCTTCTTTTCTGTTTTGTCTTCTGAATCAGCCTTCTTCAGGAGCAACCTGTTTTGCTGACTGCAAATGTAATACAAATTAAAAACAACATAAACGTTACTAAATAGACATTGTACCAAGGCCACATTCTTATTTATTTACCAATTTGATTTATGTGGCCACCCATCTTACAAACTAAGACTGAGTAGCTAATACAGTACTAAAAACAAAAACAAAACTAACAGGGGAAAAAATAGCAGGAAACAGATATAAAGTAAAGAGCCTTAGTGGAGCAGTGGGCTAATGCCTCCTTAAGTAACACCAGCTGCCTGCAATTAGTGCAGGTTCGAGTCCCACCAGGCTCAAGGTTGACTCAGCCTTCCATCCTTCCGAGGTAGGTAAAATGAGGACCCAGATTGTTGGGGGCAATAAGCTGACTTTGTAATAATGCCGCTTGGGGGGGGGGTGTGTGAAAGCCCTAACAAGCAGGCATATACATAGAATGAAGGCTACTGCTAAGCTTGTAAGCCGCCCTGAGTCTTCGGAGAAGGGCAGGATATAAATGGAATTAAAATAAAAAAAACAAAAAAAAACTGAGAGCAACCCATTTGTTCAACTTCCATCACTGCAATGAAGCTCAATACTCAGAGGAAAAGTCCATTCTTCAAGGACTTACAGAAGTCCAATAAGGTTCTAGCCTTTAAAGTATCAGGATAGCATTAAAAAGGGAATATGTAGCATTTCAAATTTGATTCCACATGCCTCAAGGTATGTAAAAACAGAAATGTAGTACTTTTCTGAAACTTTTTAAAGCAAGTACTATGCTTTTCTTGAGCAAACGCTGAACCCTGCAGGCACCCTGTGATCCCAGGGGGGAAAAACTTGTGGCATCTAAGCCAAAGAATTGCTGTTAATTGCTACATTTTCATTCCTTTGTTTTTCAAAGAATCTTAACTGAAATCAAATCTGCACAGATCTATTAATATATATTTTTAAATTCCACTGAGACAAGTGAGATTGGAGAATACCCAAAATCCTCTTGCTCTAATTCAGGGGTCAAACTGCTGGCCCGTGGGCCAGATGTGTCATGCCAAAACCATGCCCACCCCATTACTGCAATGGAAAAAAAGTTGCGATATGTCACGACACGTCACATGACGTCGTGAGTTTGACACCCCTGCTCTAATGCATTGTGATCTAATTGTAAAAAGGTTATTTCTATTGCCTTGTAACCTGATCCTGAAGTTCAGAAGAGTGAAATACTTTAGATCAGGGGTGTCAAACTGCCGGCCCGCGGGCCGGAGCGTCACGGAGAAACCGCACCCATCCCATTTTCGGCAATGGGAAAAAGTTCCAATACGTCGCACGATGTCATATGATGCCGCAAGTTTGACATGCCTGCTTTAGATGAACCACATCCTGTACATTTAGTAAACATTACCCAGTCACTGATAATTAATACTTGGAACAAGGATAGCGAACTGCCCGGTAAACTCAAATTTGTACCAGATATCTAAAATGAAACTTTGAAAATTAAAGCTACAAATATTCTATTTGCATATTATCTAACCGGAAATAGGTACCTCAATAGCACTCTTAAACTATACTTACAAATTTGTTTTTCCAGTACTGAATGTTCATCATAAAATCCTTTTTTGTAAATAGAAGTCTGTGGTCTACCTCCTTTTTTAAACCTCCTAAAAGAAAGTTTAATAATATAAACCAAAATTCTGTAGTTTAAGCACTGATATGATCATCTTTGTATTATTTTAAACATTCCAAACATAAAATGCTGAAACAAAAATGGAACTTGGAAATGTTTTTGGAAGCAATGCCATACAAAATAAAGAGGCACTTTACACCTGGGATCTGTTTGCCAATTGCCCAACACATTATTGAGTATCCATAGGCTTAATATACTGTATTTACTGCACTTAACAAGAAAAGATTTTCCCCAAAAATAATTATTGGTCCTACTTTTTTTGTAACGGCTATAGTAACACAATCTTGCAAGTCTTGAATGTGCTTTCCCCCCCATTTTATTTTTGTGTGCATTAGGAAGGTCTTGTCTGAGACATTTTTTAAAGTTATTTCTTGTCATGGACTCAAGCTCAATCTTTGCCTTGGTAGCAGCAATTCTTTCTGATCTTTAAGTTATTACCTATTCTTTCTACATTATCAAAACAGAGGCTGATATATTTATTTATCAAAATTATATGGCCACCCATCTCACAATGAGTGTATATATAAGAAAGTGTTTGATGAAGATATGCATAGAATTGAAGGTATATGGTTAATTATGAATGAAAGGCCTAAATGTATGGCAGAAAATAGGAATTTGTAATTTGTAGGCATATGAAAGCAGGGCTTTCTAGATTGGTGATAGCTGCATATTATACTCTGATTGAATGGTGATAATAAAATAACAGGGATGAGTTTTGAGGAAAATTTTTACAAAGTTATGAATGAATACAATCCAGTGTTCAGTGACATTAATAGATATATGGGAGCAAGAACAGGGTTTTTCAAAGACCCAAGAATGAATGACAATGATGATTGATGAACATCTGCTTAAAAAGGGAGTATTTTTTGCAAAGCCATCTTAAGTACATGTTTCTACTTAAAGTTGATTTATAAATCAAGTAGATCAGTAGTTACTAATGTGAATCTTGGTCAAGAAAAACACTGATATATAGCTTTTTGTACTACATTCTTATATATTATTTGTGTGTTATGTCACTGATATAATGCATCAGTAAAGATTGTGAGATAATTTTTAATAAACTGGATGTAAATTTCCATAAATAAAAATTAGTTAGAATTACCTGTTATTAAACTTATAATTGTTCCCATAATAAATGTAATCAAAGCACCTAATGTGTTGAAATACAGATATGACACTGAATACCAGTACTCTTGAAGATATGATCTGAAAGAAAAAAAGTTTAGTATTTCCTATTCTGTTAATTAGAGACTATTTAAAACAAACAAATTTAAACTTGTTTATGATTAATAAATACATTGTGGTTGCCCTACTCGGAACTATGCAACCAATACATTTTTATATAACCCCATTTTTTAATAGCATAAATTTAGAGAAAATCACTCCTCTGTTTATATTGTACAGTATGACCAATCTAACATTAACAAGAGCCTTGGTGGAGCAGTGGGCTAATGCCTCCTTAAGTAACACCAGCTGCCTGCAATTAGTGCAGGTTCGCATCCCACCAGGCTCAAGGTTGACTCAGCCTTCCATCCTTCCGAGGTAGGTAAAATGAGGACCCAGATTGTTGGGGGCAATTAAGCTGACTTTGTAATAATGCCGCTTGGGGGGGTGTGAAAAGCCCTAACAAGCAGGCATATACATAGAATGAAGGCTACTGCTAAGCTTGTAAGCCGCCCTGAGTCTTCAGAGAAGGGTGGGATATAAATGGAATTAAAATTAAAAATTAAATTAAAAATTAAATTAACAGTCACTTGAAGGTAAGAGAAACACTACAGAACCCAGAGAGTTGGATGAATTCCCAATGCTTGAAGAATCACTGGTTTACGAAGAAAAAAAAGCTTTTCCCTCATCTGGTTGAGAGATAAGTTATCTTCTTGATTGGAAGCTTTATAAATTGATTTATAAATGTTATAAATAAATATAAGCATTAGGACATATTATATCATTAATAAGAGAGTTCTTTGCTAAAAATAGCCGCTGTTCAGTCCAAAGATCCAGATTAGAATTTTGGGTAAATATTAACAGTTGCAATCATGTAAGAAGCTGATATAATTCTAGATTTTCTAGAAGGCTGATATGAACATACTGTTTTTAGCAGAATGAGTCCATATATCTACATATGACAGATGCACGTTTGATAAAATTCTCTCCAGGGGGGCAGGCTCATGAAATATCACTGGCTTATCAAGGAGCGCTTGGTAATAAAGTCATTTCCCATTTTGTCCAGTCCAAAGATTATCTGCAAGAAAATTCTGGGCTCCTTCAGGGATCTTGCAAATGCAGGAAGCTGCATGTTTAAAAGACACACTATGACCTCCACATTCAATATATTATGAAATATAAGTTAATTTCTGAGGAACTCTAAATAATCTGAAATCATTAGAAATGGAGAAGTGGCTTAAAAATCCAACTATAAATTATTTGGGTCAATGTGCAGTCAGTGCTAAAAATATCATAAACAGGAGTCCTTTTGTGATATTTTGATATTCTGTTCTTAAAATTTTGGACTGCTCTTTCAATGGTTACTGTGATCTTTACCCTGGTGTTTGGACTACAATAAATTTATCCTCATATATCTCTACCATCATGACCTTCCTGTGATTTATTATAACCTCGACTATCAGTATTCTACCCTCTTTATCGTTATAAATTTGTTTTGCAGTCAATTTTGGGTTTACATATAGTGCCACTCCTCTCTTTTTCTTGTGTCGGTCTAAGGAAACGAATAGGTTCCCTATTCTTGGTTGTACTAACAAATATTTTTGTTGTTCCTTTATATGGACTTCTTGTATTGCCACGATATCCAATTGTTGGTGAATAAGCCTATTAAAAAATTTCCGCCTTTTCACTGGCGAATTCAATCCATTAATATTCACAGACATAATACTACACTCACCTCCCTTCATCTTACTTATTTCTGGTTTTTGTGGATCTCGTGATTCGGGGCTCTCTCTCTTCCTTGTCTCTAGTTCCATGTTTCTCTGTTAACTCACCGGATTTGTTCCTTCTATCCTCTGTAGCTAAGATCTTCCCATCCATTGCCACACGTATTGTATCTCTTTCTCTTACCTCCCTTCCATCTTGATCTTCTAAATCTACTTCCTCTTGGCTATGGAAGTGGCGTTTGTAAAAATCTTCTGCCTTCTCTATCGTGTCCAGTCTATGCCTTCTATCCTGCCACGTAACTAGAATACCCTCTGGAGTTAGCCATCTAAAGTTTACATTTTCTCTTATTAATTTAGATGTTAAGAATTGATAGCCGCGTCTCAGATCCCTCATCCTTTTAGGTATCTGTTTAAGGATGGTGATTGGTTGGCCCCGAAATTCTAATGGTTCCTCTCTAGATCTATGCAGAAGCTCATCCCGAATTGATTTTTTAACTAACCTTACATGTACTTCTTTTGGGAGGTTGTGCCTTCTCGCATAATTAGTTTGGACCCTGTATGTTTCATCAATTTCCGCCAGCATTTCCTCCTTCCCTACACCGAGTGCCTTTGCCATCAGTTCTGCCATCATGACCAACAGATCTTCCCCTCTTTTTTCTTGAACGTTTTGGAAGCGTAGATAATGAGCAGCCTTTTCTGCTTCCAGAAAAATGACTGTTGTTTCTAACTCCTTATTAGCCTGAAGGAGTGTTTCATTTAAATCATCTACTCTCTTTTCCTCTTTTTCCATTCTAGCTTCCATATCTTGAAGTCTTTGTTCATTTTTGACTAATTGCTGTTGAATCCCTTCAAATTTATCATCTATCGCTTGGATTTTCCCCTTTAATTCACCAGTGTCGTTTCTTATTTGGCCTATTTCTCTCTTCATCTCCTCGTGGTTTTTGGCCATTGCCTCGTGTAGGTTTTGCAAAAGGGCATGTAAATCTTTAAAGGAATTCGAGTTAGATCTTTCCCTTTGCAGCATATCCTCTATAGATTTCTGATTGGAGGGACTTGAGGCCATCCCCTGTCCCTGTGCTGCCGCCTTTTTGCCAGCGCTAGGCTTAGTTGCTCCCGAGATACTTGTCATGTTTCCCCAATTATAACAGCGTTTTATCAATGTGTAATACCCTGAGTCTTATATAAACCTTTTAACTCTATGACAAAAGATATATAAAACAGTTACCACCAGATACTTATTACCAACTAAGCAATTTATATAATAGAATTCTATAGTATGAATATATTCAAAGTCACGTTCTTCTTTTTTTTTTTTTTCCCCGTTTCCGGCGCAGAAATTGGCACCTTTTCCGTCTTCCTCTGCTGTCAAAGACCAGTAGGTGTCCCACTAAACAAACCTCTAGTTACTAAATTGCTATATCAAATGGCCGCCCGTGACAAGTAGAGTAGAATTTCAAAAGTTTCAAAAGTTCACAAATTCAAAATTTACCAGGATAGACCAGACTAGACCAAGCTGATCGCTTTCCACGCCCGACAATCCAGAGTTCAGTCTCTAAGGCTCCAAAGCTCAGACTTTGACCTGTTGTAGCTTATCTCCAGCTAGAATACAGTCATATAGTCTTCGGCTTTCTTTCCCTTGCTGTTTTTGCCAAACGCCTCCCTCAAGACTTCTATCGCCGCTTATTCCCTCTCCGTGAGGCTCCCACTTCGAACCAGTACCTCTTTCACAAGCGCTTCCTATTTAATATTCGGATACACTCTCCGTCAGCTCCGCTCTACCGTTGTCCCGCTGCTTACATGCTAGCTCCGTCCCTCTGTCAGATCTTCATGTCGGCCATTACTGGCCTCCTTCTCCCCGGTTCGCTCGCATCAGACTTTCTCCGGATCTTCAACACGAACCGCCGCTCATGAAGGTTCTCCGGGCTGCCTGCAACTTCGGATGTCCCTACAGGACCTCCTGAAGCTCCGAAAAGCCCCCGCGAACACTGGGTGAGAGGTTGTGCGTGGAGAGAGCTCCGTTCACACAGCCGCCCGCTCTGACAGTTGGCTCCGCCCCCCCCAACACTCCAACAAGATCCACAAAAAGAGAATATCAAGCAATCTATGGATCTGATTAAACACAAACTTAACATTCTAGACAAAGAGAAATTAGCACAACAATTGAGAAACACGAAACAAAATTTTTTTGAAAATGCAAATAAACCGGGCCGGTGGCTCGCATATAAATTGGGAAAACAAAAGGGGAAAAACTGGATTCACGAACTACGAGATGAGGAAGGGAGAATATTCCACCAGGAGGAAAAAAAAAATTATAGCCCAGGAATTTTATGAACGTTTATACAAAGAAGATAGTCAGGCAAGTGTGGAGAAAATGGAGGAATATTTTCAAAGAGCCAAACTACCCAAGGTCACAGAAGATACCAGAAATATGTTAAACGAGGAAATTCGACTATCTGAGGTGATAAAAGCTATTAATGCACAAAAGAATAATAAAGCATCGGGACCCGACGGTCTTCCATCAGAAATTTATAAAGAATTACAAAATATCCTAGCTCAACCCCTAGTGGAGGTATTTAACGCAGTATTAGAAGGCGCAAGGACGCCTAAATCTTGGCTAGAGGCAAACATAACCCTTATCCCGAAAGATAACACGGACCATACATTAATCCAAAATTACAGACCCATATCACTTCTTACCCCTTCATGGATTACTGCCTTGTCGTGGCGAAGGGGCTTGCGTAATTCAATGAAGCTATGAGCTATGCCGTGCAGGGCCACCCAAGACGGACAGGTCATAGCTGAGAGTTCTGACAAAACGTGATCCACTGGAGAAGGAAACGGCAACCCACTCCAGTATCTTTGCCATGAAAACCCTATGGACAGTACCAAAAGGCAAAACGATATGACGCTGGAAGATGAGCCCCTCAGGTCGGAAGGCGTCCAATATGCTACTGGGGAAGAGCAGAGGGCTAGTACTAGTAGCGCCAGAAAGAATGAAGCGACTGGGCCAAAGCCGAAAGGACGCTCAGCTGTGGATATGTCTGGTGGTGAAAGGAAAGTCCGATGCTGTAAAGATTTTTTCTCCATAGGAACCTGGAATGTAAGATCCATGAATCAAGGAAAGCTGGACGTGGTCAAACAAGAGATGACAAGACTGAACATCGACATCTTAGGTATCAGCGAACTAAAATGGACAGGAATGGGTGAATTTAATTCAGATGACCATCAGGTATACTACTGCGGGCAAGAATCCCTCAGAAGAAATGGAGTAGCCTTCATAGTCAATAAAAGAGTAGGAAAATCAATACTGGGATACAATCCTCAAAATGACAGAATGATCTCAGTTCGAATCCAAGGCAAACCATTCAATATCACAGTAGTCCAAGTCTATGCCCCAACCACCAGTGCTGAAGAGGATGAAATTGACCGGTTCTATGAAGCCCTACAGCACCTTATAGAAGTAACACCAAAAAATGATGTCCTTATCATCATGGGGGATTGGAATGCTAAAGTAGGAAGCCAAAAGATAACTGGAATAACAGGCAAGTTTGGCCTTGGAGTACAAAATGAAGCAGGGCACAGGCTGATAGAATTTTGTCAGGAGAATACGATGGTCATAGCAAACACTCTTTTCCAACAACCCAAGAGACGGCTCTACACATGGACATCACCAGACGGTCAACACAGAAATCAGATTGACTATATGCTCTGCAGCCAAAGATGGAGAAGCTCTATACAGTCGGTAAAAACAAGACCAGGAGCTGACTGTGGCTCAGACCATGAGCTTCTCCTTGCAAAGTTTAGGCTTAAACTGAAGAAAGTAGGGAAAAGCACTAGGCCACTCAGGTATGAATTAAATCATATCCCTGTTGAATATACAGTAGAGGTGACAAATAGATTTAAGGAATTAGATCTGATAGACAGAGTGCCTGAAGAACTATGGACAGAGGTTCGCGACATTGTACAACAGGTAGCAACCAAAACCATCCCAAAGAAAAAGAAATGCAAGAAAGCAAAATGGCTGTCTGAGGAAGCTTTGCAAATAGCTGAGGAAAGGAGGGAAGCGAAAGGCAAGGGAGAAAAACATAGATATGCCCAATTGAATGCAGAATTCCAGAGAATAGCTAGAAGAGATAAGAATGCCTTCTTAAATGAACAGTGCAAAGAAATAGAAGAAAACAATAGAATAGGGAGGACCAGAGATCTTTTCAAGAAAATTGGAGAGATGAAGGGAACGTTTCATGCAAAAATGGGCATGATAAAGGACCAAAATGGCAGGGACCTAACAGAGGCAGAAGAGATTAAGAAGAGGTGGCAAAATTACACAGAAGAACTATACAAGAATGAGCTTAACGTCCCAGATAATCACAATGAGGTGGTCACTGACCTCGAGCCAGACATCCTAGAATGTGAGGTGAAGTGGGCCTTAGAAAAGCTGAGCAATAACAAAGCTAGTGGAGGTGACAGTATTCCAGCTGAGCTATTCAAAATCTTAAAAGACAGTGCAGTAAAAGTGCTACACTCAATTTGCCAGCAAATTTGGAAAACTCAACAGTGGCCACAGGATTGGAAAAGATCAGTTTACATTCCAATTCCAAAGAAAGGCAGTGCCAAAGAATGTTCAAACTATCGCACCATTGCACTCATTTCTCATGCTAGTAAAGTCATGCTTAAAATCCTACAAGCTAGACTTCAGCAGTATGTGGATCGAGAACTACCAGAAGTACAGGCAGGATTTCGAAGAGGCAGAGGAACTAGAGATCAAATTGCCAACATACGCTGGATCATGGAGAAAGCTAGGGAGTTCCAGAAAAACATCTACTTCTGCTTCATTGACTATGCTAAAGCCTTTGATTGTGTGGATCATAACAAACTGTGGCAAGTTCTTAAAGAGATGGGAGTACCAGACCATCTTATTTGTCTCTTGAGAAACCTATATGCGGGTCAAGAAGCAACAGTGAGAACTGGACACGGAACCACTGATTGGTTCAAAATTGGGAAAGGAGTCCGGCAAGGCTGTATACTGTCGCCCTGCCTATTTAACTTATATGCAGAGCACATCATGAGAAAGGCAGGGCTAGATGAATCAAAAGTTGGAATTAAGATTGCCGGAAGAAATATCAACAACCTAAGATACGCAGATGATACCACTCTAATGGCAGAAAGTGAAGAAGAACTAAAGAGCCTCTTGTTGCGGGTGAAGAAGGAGAGTGCAAAACTTGGGTTGAAACTTAACATTAAGAAAACCAAGATCATGGCATCTGGCCCTCTCAATTCCTGGCAAATAGATGGGGAAGAAATGGAGGTAGTGACAGATTTTGTTTTCCTGGGCTCCAAGATCACTGCAGATGGGGACTGTAGCCAAGAAATTAAAAGACGCTTGCTCCTGGGGAGGAAAGCCAGGGCAAATCTAGACAGCACACTAAAAAGCAGAGACATCACCCTGTCAACAAAAGTGCGTATAGTCAAGGCTATGGTCTTCCCAGTTGCAATGTATGGCAGTGAAAGTTGGACCATAAGAAAGGCTGAGCGCCAAAGAATTGAGGCCTTTGAACTATGGTGCTGGAGAAGACTCCTGCGAGTCCCTTGGACCGCAAGGCGATCAAACCGGTCAGTCCTAGAGGAGATCAATCCTGACTGCTCTTTAGAAGGCCAGATCCTGAAGCTAAAACTCAAATACTTTGGCCACCTAATGAGAAGGAAGGACTCACTGGAGAAGAGCCTAATGCTGGGAAAGATCGAGGGCAATAGAAGAAGGGGACGACAGAGAATGAGGTGGCTGGATGGAGTCACTGAAGCAGTAGGCGTGAGCTTAAATGGACTCCAGAAGATGGTAGAAGACAGGAAGGCCTGGAGGAATGTTGTCCATAGGGTCGCGATGGGTCGGACACGACTTCGCAGCTAACAACAACAACAACAACATCACTTCTTAACTCGGACTACAAGATATTTACATCAATTATAGCGGAACGATTGAAACGATTTCTGAATGATTTCATACACGCAGATCAGAATGGTTTTCTCGCTAAGAGACACACTAAGCACAACATTAGAATAATATTAGATACATTGGAGTACTATGAATTACATAGCGAACAACAGATGGCATTACTTTGCTTAGACGCCCAAAAGGCATTTGACAATGTTAAATGGTCTTTTTTGTGCCAACAGCTTAGCTTTATGAATATGGGTGAAAAATTTATAAATATAATTAGGGCAATTTATGACAATCAGGAAGCAAAAATAATTATTAATGGGGAAGCATCTAGCAAGTTTCAAATTCAAAAGGGAACACGGCAAGGCTGCCCCTTATCACCATTGCTGTTTATATTGACTCTTGAAGTATTAACGAGAACTATAAGAAACGACCCAAAGATAAAAGGATTAACCATTAAAAAGGAAACCTTTAAATTGCAAGCTTTCGCGGACGATCTGGTTTTTATTATGGAGGATCCATGTCAGACGGGACCAAAGCTATTGGAAGAATTATCTAAATATGGTGAGGTTGCCGGACTGCGAATAAATAGAAATAAGACCAAGATGATTGTTAAAAATATGACCAATAAACAAAAAGGTAATCTGGCCGGAATCATGGATATAGAAATAGTCAAGAAAATAAAATATCTAGGGATTAACATTACGGCTAGATGCACTTCACTCAAAAAGGATAATTATGATAATGTAGTGAACCAAATAAAAGGTGATCTGGAAAGATGGGGAAACCTAAAACTCTCATTATTGGGAAGAATCGCTGTCATTAAGATGAATATTCTGCCTAAAATCCTGTTTCTGTTTCAGAATATCCCAATTCAACTCGACTCTAAATTTTTTCGAAATTTGGATAAATTATCACTAAATTTTATTTGGCAGGGGAAAAAACCAAGAATTAAATTGAAATATTTACAAGACACGAAGGAAAATGGGGGTTTTGGATTGCCAGACTGGGAATTATATTACCATGCCGCGGCCCTGAGCTGGATTAGAGAATGGGTAATCTTGAGAAATAGAAGACTATTAACTTTAGAGGGTCACGATTTGCAATATGGCTGGCATGCTTTCCTATGGACGGAGAAACAAGGTCTTTTCTCGCATTTTCAAAGACATCGGATCAGGCAAGCGCTACTTAATACTTGGAAAAAAATTAGATCTCACAATTACACCAAAATACCGGTCTGGCTATCCACCCTTGAAGCGATAGTTTACCCAAATCTGTTTGATTTGGGTAACATAATCTCATACAAGGATATTCTGAATGAGGAGGGGGAATTGAAACTTAGGAATGAACTAGAATTACAAGGTATAAAACTCGATTGGTGGGCCTACTTACAAATCCAATCGAGATTTAGGAAGGATAAAAATGAATGGGGGATATATACCTCTGAAACAGCATTGGACAAAATATTATTGGGACCGGACTCTAAACAAATAAGGAATTTTTATAAATTACTTTTGGGATATAAGCTGTTTGAAGAGCAAGTGAAAGACCCCATGTTGACCTGGGCTAACAATTTAGGACATAACATCGACCTAGATACTTGGCAAACAATTTGGGATAGAAATAAAAGGATAACACTGGCCTCATCGTATAAAGAAAATTTATTTAAAATGTTTTACCAATGGCATCTTCCCCCAGCCCGCTTAGCAAAAATGTACACAACAGCATCTCCCAAATGTTGGAAGTGTTCTGAAGAGATAGGCACATACTTCCACACGTGGTGGTCTTGCAGTAAAACACAAAAATTTTGGAGAATGATTTGGATTTGGCTGAAAGAAATATTGAAACAAGATCTGGAGTTTAGTCCAGAACTTTTCTTGTTGGGAATCACGAAAGAGAAATATCCTAAAGATGTGCTATACTTAATGATCCATATTATTACAGCAGCTAGAATATCATTTGCGCAAAAATGGAAAAAGAATGAGATCCCAGGACAAAAAGAGGTTATTAGGAAAATTTGGGATTGCGCTGAAATGGACAAATTAACTTTGGAATTAAAGAATAAAGATCAATCAGACTATTATAGAATTTGGAACAAATTGTATCTTTGGATGGATAAAAAGAAAGGTCTCTATTAGGTTTTACAGACTAGCTCACTGTTTTAAATATTGTGGTATTTCACCGATTTGTAATCTAAGTGTATTTAAGTGTATTTTTGATGTACATATACAGTATACATGTATATATATATATTTAAACATTGTAGACAAAAAGGTTTGTCAGCTCGCTGGTACTGTGTCCAATGTTTTTAAATAATAAATTTAATAAAATTTTAAAAATAAAAAATAAAAAAAAAGAATAAATTTATCCTCAGTTTGTTTCTTTAAGTTTCCAATTTCTGATCTTACCATCTTCTTTTGCTAGAATTTCTAGTGTTGGGTCTAAACTGATTGTATATAGCGTTGTTAATCCTAATTCCTGATACATAACTTTCAATCTCAAACACAGTATGAGAAGACTTACTGATAATTTATAGCAGAGGGAAATTGTAGAGACACCCTACTTATATCAAGAGCCTTTCTGTAGTCTTCCAATTAAGGAGATAGGTAAGCAAAAGCTTTCCAAGGGCCAAAGAAAGTGACAACAGGACCCAAGTAGATACAGATATTGTTTCTATAGCAGATTAGGCATACTGTAGGTATCAAAATTTCCAGAATGGGGACATTTGAAAAGAGATGAACAGTATTAACACTGTTGTATGTTATGTATATCCTCCCAGTTCAGTAATTAAGTACATAACTGGTACAAATGAAAATGAGCTCTGATACAGAAATTACCCTGCCATGCATTAAGAGGTTTCCTTTGCTTAACCTTACTGAGAGTCAGTCAGGATAGCAACTGATACAAACACATAGCCAGTACTTAAACAAATGAGGAATTTTAATCCAGACATTAAGATGCTAATGAAGTAGTATGATCTAACATTACAGTTCATAGAAGTTGTAGTGTATGCAGTCCCAGCATACACAGGCTGTCAGCACAGCAGGAGGCGCGGGGCTGGACAGCTCCAGGCTATAACCGCATTTGGCGGGAAAGCCTGGTTTAAACAAGTTTGACAGCCCCAGGCTATAGCGAGTCCTGGTGGGAAGCCAGGGTTTAAATCTATTGGCTACCTGCACTGGCGGGAAGCCCAGGTTTGTATCTATTGGTTGGCATTCACCTGGGCAGGTATCAAGGTACGCCAGGTAACCCCTTGCGAGTGAGCGCGAATCCTGACTACAATAAAGACTCACTGCGCACCAAGCTGAGCGTCCTTCATTTGTGAGACCACGCGATTCAACAGAAGTGAAAGTGTTATTTACAAAACCAGAAATAAGAAATCAACTCTTGGCCTGTTTAATTCCCACCCCCAAACTCTCTTTCCTTTCCTTTCCACTTATGCTTTATTTTGGCTTATTCTTCCCTTCATCTCAATTATGGACACTGGAACATCTGTGAGTTTTCCTCTGTCTGTCTTGCTGTCTAAGAAAGCCTTTAACTCACAAAGTACAATTGTCCAGCATCTGACTCCCCATAGTCAGAATAAAATCAGTCCTTTATGTCTTTCCACATTTTCACAAACCATTCCAGGATTTTCCTCCTGATTTTCTCCCCATCTGAGGACCAGAGTGTCTGGATTTGGCATGCTCCACTCCATATTAACCAGGTGACATCCTCTTCAGCAGCATGAGCTGCAGCATTTGAAATACCACCCCTTATTTCTCTGCTCTTTTGTTAACTACAACCAGACATACATATGGCATTATAGATATCTTCTAGCATTTTCTCTTTTCTGCCTACATACTCTTGGTTGTGTGCTGAGTCACCTGCTTTTCAAAAAAAAAAATCATGACCTTGGCATATATCCAACAACTTTCTTCTAGGCAGGCATTTCAACCTGTCAACACTGGCTCAAGTATGCTGTAACACTCAGGACTCCAGCCACAGAAACTCACTTGGGACTTTGGACCAGTGTTTAGGTCATTTTGGGAAAAATAAGAGGAGGGAGTGATAAATATGCTGCTTTGTACTCCATAATAAAAGGCATAATTTAAATCTAACAAATGAACACATGTACTGTACTTACACATACATATATGTATACAGTATATACAGTACCAAAATGATTGCTACATATAAGTGTGAAACATCCAAAGATACCTAACCTAGATTGATTTCTTGGGCTTACCTTGAAGGAGCTGGCGAAGGGCTAGTAACAATTATGGGTACAAGTGCACTGTGATTGGACCTTTGACAGCCTGCAATTGAAAGAGGTAATGGTACTGTCCTGTGAGGTGCCGGTGGGTATTTCTGAGCACCAGTTCCAATCCACATTATTACACAAAATCCACAAATAAAACCTGAGAATGCACCCTGAAAAGCAGAAAATTATATACAACTCAAGTGTATGTAATATTAAGAGAAAAGATACCTCTAATTTTAAAAATGGAAGCTAATATTACCTATTCAGGCATGGCTTTAGCTCTCAGTCCAGTTATTTTCTGCAATTACAGGGTTCCCTTTTGTTACAATGGAGGAAGTAGACCCTCATGTCTATTGATATTCAAGAAAGAAACCTGTAAAGGCACAAAATCTATGCACACACTTAGGAATACACGGACCTTTGTACTAGAAACATGCTTTCAACTGCAGAATGAGTAGACTTGATCTAATAAATAAATATGTTTATTTAACCAGTATTGTTATTATATTGGCCTTTATCCAATCTATTCCTGGAGAATTCTTCACCAGAATGTGGGACTTCCTTTTGCTATATTCAAGTATCCTTATGGTAAAGGTGATGTGATATTAATATTGAATAAAAAAATTGTAGTTAAAAAAATAGTATGTTTAAACTTATCACTCTACAGGCAAAATTGATTTTCTTTCCAGGAAGCTTTATTACAAGATCTTCTAAGCCAGGGATGGCGAACCTATGGCACGCAGAGCCATCCCTGTGGGCACACATGCCATTGCCAGACTCCTCCCTCTCTGCACGCATGTGCAGTCCGGGAACAGCTGCAAGAGCTGGGCGGGGTCAGGGAACCTATAAAAGGAGCAGTTTTGGCAGGAGAGTGAGTGAGCAGCCTTTGGAGGCGACCAGTGGTGGGTTTACAATCATTTTAACAACCGGTTCTCTGCCTTGCCTTCCCTGTCTTGGTCAGGCTGGGCTGCTCAGAGGGTCGACTGGGGAGGGGGCCAGAGGGTGGGTGTCATCAGGTGGCTTCTGCTGCTGCTCTGACCGGTCAGCCATGCAGGGAAGCAGGAGGGGCACCGGATGCACAAATCTGCTGCCTTGGGCTGCTAGCAAGCATCTGAGGTGGCTCCAGACCCCCGGCTGCCCCTCCACCTCCTGCTTCCCTGCATGGCTGACCGGTCAGAACAGCAGAAGCCACCCCCATCAGATCCGTCGAGTGGATGCACCGAGGCCGGGCAAGGGCTTTCTTACGGCTGTCCCGGAGCCGTTTCCTCCCGCACCCATGGGGCTCTGTAGCCAGTCTGCCATTATGCAGAACAGCCAGCATGCTGCTTGCTGGCCTCTGTGTGCAGGGGCTGATAGTGTCAGGCAGCAGATCCAGAAGCGAAGCTCTGCTGACCATCCTCACACTGGTGGGGCAGTGGTGGAGGCAGGATCTGGCATGCGGCCACCCTTTGCCGCTACTGCCGTACACTGTCCCATGTGCGCCTCCAGGCCATGCATGCGGGACGATGTGGGGTGGCAGCGGGGAGGGGAGGGCGTGTGCCAGTCACCTTCCCCCACCGCTGCCCCCACCAGCGCAAGGATGGTCAGCACAGCTTTGCTTCCAGATGGAGGCATCACCACTGCCGCCTCCTGCTTCCCTGTGTGGTTGGCCGGTCAAGAGGCTCAGAGCAGGAGGAGCAACAGCCACTGCCCCCATCAGAGCCACCATGTAGACAGGGCCCGCACCAGGTGAGGGCTCCTTTCCGGCCGTCCCAGGGCTGTTTCCGCCCACGCCGATGGGGCTGCCATGATGCAGGAGGATGTGGCTGCTGACGGACACCATCAGCCCCCGTGCACTCGCTGGCCTCTGTGTGTGGGGGGGGAGATGGTGTCAGGCAGCAGCTGCTCCAGCCCCTGCCTTGCCTTGCCTTGCCCCGTGGCAATTGGCATACCCACCCTGCCTCGCCTCACCTCACCCCGCAGGATGAGCTTCCAGCCCACCCCCCACCTGCCAGAGACCCCCTGGATCTCCCCCAACCCTGCCTGGCCCCCACAAGTGTACCCTCCCCACCAGCATCATCAAGGTGGCCACACTCACCATGACCACGCCCACCCGGTCTGCCATGACCACTGTGGCCACGCCCACCCAGTTGACCACGCCCACCCGGCACCCGGCGATAAATAAATGGGTTTTGGGTTGCAGTTTGGGCACTCTGTCTCTAAAAGGTTCGCCACCACTATTCTAAGCCATGGAAATATGAAATAAATAATACAGATTGTTTGAAATGATATATATAAATATATCATTGGCAATCTAGATTCTGGTCCGGCAAAAAGGGGGAAAATCTTCAACCTGATTTTCACTAACTGTGCCTTGCTTATAGAAATTTTTACATCTAGCAAAAAAAAAGTATTTTAAATTAAGCAGAATATTCTTTTAGATTCTTGGATTGTTTGGATATACAGTAATGTTCTGTAATCTGTACATTTTAAGTATTTGATCCTATACTCTGGTTTTTTGCCTCTCTGATACACACTGGGCTTCTATAATGGTGTCAGAATCCATTTACGGTATATTTCATTTCTTTCTGTGCAAACCCAATTCTCACCCCACCCCACCCCCTTGGATTCTGCCATTCCCAAGGAGGAGAGTTTATTGCCTCCATTTCCTCCCCTTAGATGTAACTTTTTGTTTATCTAGCCTGCCTGTTGGCCATCACAAAAAGATCGATGAAAGGCATCCTCTCTCTCTGATCTTACAAGGAACTAAGAAAGTGGGTGGGGGAATTCTGGTTTCTGTCTCCAGATGGAATGGGAAGGGGAGGGAGTAACTGTGCTGCAAATGGACTGATGGTTCTCCCTTTCCCACGAGGGGCTTGCCACCTGAAACTTGACTGATGCAGAACTGACCAAATGAAGTGAGGGGTGGGGTTTTGCTCGGGGACACTTTAAAAATATTGATCTGTGAGAAGATTTTCAGATCCTGTCTATTATACCTTCTATCATCCATGTCTTAGTAAAAGTTCCTGCTTGGACAATCTTCCTCCAAGAGTCTTTCTTTCCTAAAATGTGGATTGGAGTGGGTTCTGACAAATGGTTTTAAGGTAAAAATATTTTGTTGGTTCTGATCTGCTTCAAAAAAGAGTAAGAAGCAAAAAAACAAATGTTGCATGCAGGAAGAAGAGGGTAGTGGGAGTAGATTATCCTGATTATTTTCATTCCTGGCTTCATTTTTTAAAAAAAAAATGTACATACACTCCTTGATTTATAACCAGTTGCTTAAACTTGAGGTACAATGAGATCATAAAAAGTTACTTACCACCTGTTCTCAAAGTTACAACTGTTGTACCATCCCCATGGTCACGTGTTGTATTTTGGGGATTTGGCAACTGGTCTACAATTATGACCAATTGAAGCATCCCATAATCATGTTTTGAAACTTTTGTTGTTGTTTTCCAGCAAAAACGCCAATTGCAATTTGCTTAACAACCACATGATTCAGTTAACAACTGCAATTTCATTTAATGACCATTGTCCAGGTCCATGGTGACTTATGAATGCAATGACTTATTACCAAAATTCCAGACTCAACTGTAGTCATAAGTCGAGAACTACTCTGTACCCCCATGAAGCTATTAGAAGTAAAGACGTAAGTAATAGATACATTCAAATACAAAACTTTTAGAAAATAATTTGACATACTCTTTTATTTAATGACAATAGGATATGTTATTTACACTTACTTTAGAATTTGCAAAAGGAAATAGGATGCCCAAAGAATATATTCCTAACAAAGGTCCTCCAATTAATTCGAAAACACTGAATGTAGCCTGAAGGAAGCAAAAGAAAATTACAAACTTTTTGTAAACTAAGCATTGATTTCTTCTACTTACAATGAGAATCATGAAGGAAGCTATACCCAATAAAGTGAAGCCATTGGGATGAATCCAGACTAAAATGGCTAAGACAAATCATGGGGGAATGAATCATGGGGGAACTTTTCAGAATTTTACGGGACTATCAAAAAGCATGTTGATAAGAGAGGCAGGCTTTTAGAATTTTTTTGATGAATTTCTTCATCAAAGGCTCTCCATTAATACAGGTAGTCCTTGACATGCAACAGTTAATTTAGTGACCATACGAAGTTGCAACAGCACTGGAAAAAAGTGACTTACAACCATTTTTCACACTTACAACCATTGCAGCATCCCCATCATCACATGATTTACATTTGAATGCTTAGAAATGGACTCACATTTATGCAATGTCCTGTGGTCACATGATCCCCTTTTGTGACCTTCTGACAAGCAAAGTCAATGCGGAAACCAGATTCATTTAACAACTATGTTACTAATTTAACAACTGCAGTGATTCACTTAACAAATGTGGCAAGAAAAGTTGTAAAACGGGGCAAAATTTTTTCACTTAGCAACATAAATGTTGGGCTCAATTGCGGTCTTAAATTGAGGACTACCTCTATATCATTCATTGGTGGAAATCATGAAACATTAGTAATTCATGGAAGAACCTAATAAATAAATAAATAAAATCACACAAAGATCTGCATTAGGCAAATGGAGCCTGCACTATAAACTATTATTAACATTATTTTTTGGGAAATATATATTAAACTCATTTTAGATTAATATAAAAAACCATTAAGGTCTTACCTGTAATAAAGCACCCATAACAGATACTAATGCAGCCATGGATAGACATGCTATACCAAATAATAGACCTATGTGGATAAAGTTATATGAAGTTTATATGATTTATAAAAGTGATTTTACACTATTAGGCAGAGGATTCACTATTAGGAGTTGCTTCCAGGATAATCAATAAAAATGCATGTTCCTTTGGCAAAATGAAAAAAATCCAACTACTAATTGTTAGACATTGATTTAGTCATATAAAGATCTGTCCAGTAGTCCGTATAAAACGTGTTTATTTTTTAAAATTCTTAAGAGTTTAAGGTTAACTATGAATAGACAAACATACTTTGTCCCTGGCATTATATTAAAGAAGTCTTTGCTCATCATTGTCCCCATACTTATTTGTGTCTACAACTATTTTAAAATAAAGCCTTAATAATCAACCTCATGCTGATAACTCCTGGAATCAGAAAGGCTGCCTATCATAATAAGAAAACAAAATCTCCCTGGTCTCAATTCTATAAGGGATCCACAAACTTTAGTTCGAAAAGATAATCTGCTAATTGAAACTTCTTTTAGTCCTTGCGTTGTCATAAACAAGGCACCAAAAAGACACCAATATTACTATATATTGTATTGTATTATTATATATTATATTACTTTATATTACATTATAATAATATTATAAAAAGGTATTAGTATTATCAAGCACACAATATTATGCCTCTAAAATTTTGCAATAACTGCTGCCACACAATTAAAAAAATGAATAAAAGAGTAGTCTGGCAGGAGACACCAGTTTCCATTCCTTGAAATTGTTACTTGGAGGCAAATACATGACTGCTTTGAGTATATTTAGGATTTCTAGGTCTGAGGGGGGAACAATATGTGAACAACAGGTTCTCTGTGTGGATTATGCTTCCAGAAGTCGATTCTGGGCCTGGGCAACAAAAGATTAGCTACCCGTTCTGCCGAACTGGTGTGAACTGGCTGAATCCCACCACTGGGGGGGGAACAATATGACTCCCAGAGGCCTTCCACTTATACAGGTAGTCCTCAACTTACAGCCACAATTCAGCCTGAACTCTTGGTTTTTGAGCGAACTGGTCATTGAGTGAGATGCCCACGTGACTGCTTTGCTCAACAACTGCAATCCCAGCTCTCCTGGTTGTGATCATTAAGCAATCATGCAGGGTGCCTCCCCAACTCTGGAAGACCTGGTGCCTACTAGAGCGTGGAAACCTGACACAGGCCAGGAGGCTTCAGCTAGGTACAGGGCCCACCAGCAATTGGAAACCTGCCATAGGCCAGGAGGCCCAGGCCACAACCCACCATGCTTGGGGAGCCTTTTCCCCGCTCCACTACAGCTGGGTCTACTTAACTTTGCCTTTTTCTGCAGCTGCTGACGGTCACACCCAGCAATGCAAAAGATGGTTAGAAAGCCAGCGAATGCAGTCTTTGCAAGCTGGAAAGAGCTTTTCAAGTTGCGCCTTGCCTTGACTCAGCAATGTAGACTGGGTTTTGGTATGGTAATTTAGCATAATAACATACTTAAAAATAAATAAATCAGTGGTGCACAATTTGGAAACTCAGGGCCATCTGTAGCCTTCAAATGCTTTGCATAGGGTATTCAGAGCTATTTATACTTTTTTAACATGACAAATCAAGATATTAAAAAAGAAAGAAATCATCATAGCAGCTGTTCTTAATAAGATTCTATAGCATTTATACATAAATTTTCAAAGCAGAATACCAAAGATAAACTTACTTATTCCCATGGCAATATATGATAACTTTTCTTCAGACACTGTGAAATAAGGCTTAATAAAATCTTCTAAAGTTACAGTAGCTAATGCATTGATGCTGGTAGACACTGAACTAAAAAATATAAAATTAAGCATTGTTAATGTTTAACCTGCATTGAATATTAGTTCACAAATATTAAAAAGAGATATTGAGAAGAAAAATAAGTTAACCTGAGAAGCAGCAAGATACAGTTCTATTATTTATTTCATTTATATCCCACTACAATCCAAATCAACTCTGTTTTTGTTATCTGCACAGGATTGTTGATCAGTTGATTATGTTAGCAGTCTCTGCTAAGTGACATGACCCTGGAAAGTATATGCCTGAACTAAAGTTCCATGATTAGAACTACCTTTTAAGGAATGCCTTTCTATAATTTTACCATGACTTTCAACTACTCTTTAAAATAAATTGTTTAAACATTATGGAAAATAATATTTGCTATTTTATAATGATTTTGCATTTTGGTTAGCAAAAACTGCACACATACGTGCAAAATTATGTTTCTGTGTCTATGGTATGGTGAAAGAGCCAGTGGGTTGATGGTAATTTTGTTGTTATTATTATGTTTCCTTGATCTGTTTATGTATACATATAAACAGAGATTTTATTGCTATTTCTATGAATTTTCTTTTGTTATAATCCTTTTGGAGGGCTAATTAACTTCTTCTGAGTGCAGAAAGAAGCTTCTATTTCAAAGGATGTCTCACCTATTTAGAATAAATCTTTTATTTAAAAGTTCAGACTAGTTTAATACCAGACTGTTGATGGAACATATAGTAATAAAACTTACAGACAGCTTATTTACAAAGTTGGCATTTCATTCAGACCTAGCTAATAAAAAATACTTATGGAATGATTGACATAGAACAGTAGCTTACCTTGCCTTTCAGTCTGAGCAAAATTTAAGAAATTATTTCCCAAAATTGTATTCCTAATGCAATTCCATGGGATTTATCCATGGAAAAAATGTGCAAAGAAATGGAGCATTATTAAAAGTCAACCAAATATAAATCTTTGTTCTAGGATGTCAATAAGTGTCTTTCATGTTTCAGCAGTTAATGATTGCATGCAACAATGTGCATCTACCAATACAACAACTTTCATCATGAAAGCAGTATTTTTTCTACAGTATTGCACCTCATGAAAGGCACTGCTCAATGGAAATCTACTCATGTACTATTACAGGTTGCCCAATATTTATTTAAACATTTACACAACAGTTGCACATTATAATATCTGGCCTTTGAATGACAGAAGAGTTACAAGTCTTAAAATAAAAATAAAATCTGATATAACTTTATTTATATTTCTAATATATCATTATTTTCCACTCATGTATTTTACTAATTTTATTTTCTTGAATCATACCAAAATGTATAAATTGGTACACCTTGGAGGTCAATGATTTGGGACTAAATGTGACTCTTGGGCCTCAGATGATACATTTCTACGTAATAATATAGAGAGAATTATAGTGAATATTTTAAGATAAATTCTAGCATTAAAAGTCAAAGAACAGAGTGAAAAATGGGATTAAATTAAATATAAAGAAACCCAAGTTAATGAGAATAGGTACAACTAGCCTTAAAACTGACAATGAAAGTACTGAAGTGGTAGATAGCTTCTGTCTTTTAGGATCAATCATCAACAGAAAGGAAATAAGCAGTCAAGAAATACGCTGCAGAGTAGTACTTAGTAGAGCAGCCATGAAGGCCTTGGAAAAATATATTCAAATGCTTTGTCTATGCATATAAAGATCAGATTTGTGCAAGAAACAGTATTCCTGTGACAAAGTCAAGGATTTTGGACTTTGAAGAAGCAAGATAGGAAGGGTATTGATGGTTTCAACTTTGGTGTTGGAGAAGATTCCTAAGAATACTGTGGATAGTCTGGCTAGCACAAAGCCCAGTCACCAAAGCTGCTATAGTACAATATAAAATTAATTTATTGGCACCTGTTAAGACTTTATACACAGTTAAACCAGACTGGTTTAAAATCTTTGCATACTTCTAAATATTGGACAAGCGCTCAAGAGATTAATATGAGAGTCTCATTCAAACTTTTACCAAATATTCAGTCCAAATAGTCCAGAAATTAGTAGCACATGTTTTATAAAATATTTTGTGGATGGATTTTTGCCATAAGTAAGAATCAGAAACTATAGAGGGCTGGCAATTGGGGGGAAAAACGAACAAGTTGTCAGCTGAACCCACTGTTTTATGCAATTGTATCAGACTGAGCATACAAAGGAGGGAAAGAAGGATCCCAGAACGTTGGTAGCCAGGATAGATCAAACTAAGCAATGCTCAAAGTAGTGCAATAGGAATCAAGGCAGGAGATGTTGGCCCAAGAATTCTGGAGTTTATTTTTACTGAGGGTGAAATCAGAAGTTGAAATTGAAATTGGAAATTGGAAGTGGGTAAAATTGGAAGTCCAATGCCAGGATAACCTAGATGCATTGTTGGCTTCTATCCTTCTCTGCCTCAGCAGATTATTATTCCTGTCTCTTATCCCCTTCCTACAATGGCACAGTTGCAAGCATAGGGCTATCCCAGCAAAAAGGGCCTGCAGGAATCCAATCACATTGCTTTAGAGATAAATGAAAATGCTCTTTAATTGATACTGTAGCTGATACATCATATCAAGTGGCAAAGGAATTTCAAAGCAGTCCTCTTACTACTGCTATTCATTTTGCTTCTGGAATTTCTGACACTCCAATTTCCTACAAAGAAAATGAACATATGCCAGTAACTTGAGGCCTTTACCTAATACCCATTCTTTCTTGATAGGAACTGATTTAGATGTTAGTCTTTTGGATGGAGACCTCCCATGTAAATTATAAAACGGCATTTTATAAATAAATACCTAAAACTATTACCATGATAACTAAAACATTAACATCATAGAAAGACTGTAAAAAACCCAGCAAGAACACAAAGAAATAGAAGAAGGAATTTTAATAATAACCAAGCTATCTCACTTTGCATTGCACTCCTGAAAGTGCCTTCATGGACATTCCAAACATTGAGGATCATAATTGGGTGACAGCAATGTCGGAAGTGGCAGCTGATAAAATGGACTCTATTAAAGTTTACTATTCTAAAGACAATATTTTGCCAGATCTGCTTTTACATTGTATTCCTAAAGAAGTATGGATCACATAGTCAGACTTTGGTTGATTAAATCAGCTGATACAGTGTAGATTCATTCATTTCAAGAGTGAGGATGCCTCATGATGCCCAGAACAGAACTGCAGTAAAAGGCATTCGTCCTGTTACTCAATCATTATTGGAACTAGAGATATGAATTTAAATTTCTAATCCCTGGTGAGTGGACTTGGTTCTGATCCCCCTTCCTAGAGATTAATTCAAGACCTTAGAGCTGTAAATAAGGTTGCTCATCCCTGGTTGCTCAGTAAACAGAATGTACAGGTAATCCCCGAGTTACGAGCGTTCACTTAACGCTCATTCGAAATTACATGATAAGCGCCCCCTTATGAGCAAGTCCTGAAATTATGAATATTACAGCACCGTGGCAGTGGTTCGCCTTACAAGCAATTGCAGAGGCTCTGCAACATTCACCCTGGTTATTCCCTCCCACCCCACCCGGGTTTCCTTAGGCACCAGGCTTTCAATGCTGACCCTGTGAAGATCGAGATCCTTCACTCTCTTGGCTGCTCCAGGCCTTCATTGTGTTCGCAGAGAATGGAGGCCTAAAGTAACGCAAGATCAGTGGGGTGAGATCTCACACTACTTATCTCACATGAGCTTATGGTACTTTAGGCCTCTGTTCTCTGCAACAGAGAACAGAACCGAAGCCAAAGGCTGGATTGGGATGTCCCCCAGCCTCAGATCCAGGTGGCAGCAGCCTGGAGAAGGCCTCCCGTGCCCGGATTGGGAGGCTGGAGAGCTGTGGAAGTGTCCCCTGGTCTCAGATCCAGGCAGCAGTGGCATGGAGGCCTCTGGTGCCTGGATCAGGCCACCGGAGGCCCACATAAGTGTCCCCTGGCCTCAGAACCAGGTGGCAGCAGCCTAGAAAAGGCCTCTGATGCCCCAATTCAGCCTCCAGAGGCATTGGAAACATCACCCAACCTCAGATCCAGACAGTAGCAGGAACTGCGGCAAATAGAAGACAGATCTTTTCAAGGTGAGTCCAGCGTGGCAGGAAGGGGAAGCACTAGGCCCTCCATGGCCTTCCCCACCCTGAGATACCTCATGTTCACTTAACAAGCCACATGCATCATAACAAGCAAGGGAGTTACCTTGTTCGAGGTACGAGATTTACTTCAAGTTTTTGAGTTATGAGTGGAACGGGCAGACTCCATTACACTCGTAACTCAAGGACTACCTGTACTTTCTTGTTATAACATTTTCCGTATTTGATGGTAATCTCAGCGATGGTACTGCTAATGGGGAGATTGCCGTATTTATCTTTACTTTTAAAAGATACCACATTTTTAATAAATTTTGTCTTATAGTACAGATTGTACTTGACTTAAAACCATTCATTTAACAATCAAAGTTACAACACTAACTTATCACACTAAAAAGTAACTTATCAGTGAGAGGATTTATAATGTCATATTTAAAGCTTACCTTAATGAAGCACTGAAGGTTCCAGCCACAAAAAGTCCTGGTACACCTGGATAATCTTCCAGAATATCCAGGACAAAATATAGCATGAGCTAAACGAATTGCAATTAACAAACATTAAATATCTATTTTTATTCTGCTCTTTACAATCTATAATTGAAAATCAATTTTGAAATATTTTTAACTTCAGTCATATAATCTGAGCATTCTACAATTATGACTTACACAAACATATATTCTTCTCTAGCTGTTAATCTACATAATCTATGATTCTTTTTATACAGGTTGATATTATGACACCTCAGTACATATTACATCATTCTGATGAAATCTTGCTGATGATGTTTCTGGTTCCATTAAAATGTTGTAAATAGAATTATTGAACAGAACATAATTATCTGAGAGTGAGATGGGTAATATCTATATTTGATAAATAAATAAACTGACTTTTTGATACAGCTGTTGCAATCCTGTAGAATTTATATTTCAATGATATGCAAAAAAAACCTAACAAAATGAAATGCTATCTTCTTCTTTTAAGTGCATACTGTATGCTCCATACAAAGCCTTAAGCAGGTGCCAGTGGCTGCAATTTTATATGAATTCAGTGGTTATTAAATTGCTATGTAAGTCAGTCTTGTTATGGCACAGATTAATTTTCTTATGAAATGTGATTAAGCATGGGTTCACGTTTTGTTCATAAAATGGATAGAAATTTATCATCACCAACCTTGTACAATAGTTACAACAGAGTGATTAATTTCAGGTGCATTTTATTGCCCATTTTTTCCTTTGCTTTTCTATTTAATTCTGGAACTCTTCACAATTTTTATTAAGCAATCTAATATACTACTGATATGGCAATGGCAGATTTTGAATATATTTTTGGTAATTTTATTTAATTATTCTATTTCTTTGCCAAAACAATATAGGAGATTCAGTATTTTGGTAAGCATTTTCAAAAGGCCTGGGGTATCACTAGTAGAATTATTTTGAAAAATTGGGAAAGCAATATTGTTTCTGATATTAAAAAAATGGATTCAAGAACAGTTTAATTTATATTTTTAAAGGAAATTTTACCCATCAAAAAAGGAAAAATTTGTCATAGATTTTATGACATTTGTGATATTTGTAACATTAGATAATTATCATTTCTATTCATTAATTTAAATCTAGAACTAGATAAGATGGAAATAGATTTGAACATACATTTAAAAAGGATTGCTTATAAGAATGATCAGGAAAAATATGAAATAGTGGATATACAAATGATCCAAATGCTCTCTTAATAATTAAAAGGGACATGCAAATAACAAACCTGGAGAATGATTGGGATACTTTTCTTATATTAGACTTATAAAGGAGACCTGTTAAAATTTTGAAAAACATGGTAAGAAAGAACAAGAAAAAAGAAAAAAAATAAAGGTGTAGTAAAATATTTGAAAGGATTAAAGACTAAAATTGTTAAAAAAATAAAAGGAAGAAATATTAAGTTTATTTATTTGATCAAGGTTAAAAATGGAGGAAATTGCATCTTTATATTTTATTATCTTTCCTTTGTCATAAAAAAAATCTGGTCTGTTCCTACTAGCATAAGACCAGGAGAATTTGTATTGCTCAGACTAAAACTGAAAATAATTCTAAGATACGTTGGGCCCATAAACATTTAAAACTGTTTGTCCTTAGAAATTAATAGTCAATGAACTAAACTAGGATACATATTATATATTCCCTTGCACAGCTGCTGATAGAAAATACATCAAGGTATTTTGTACAAGCGAAACCCTGAATGGTCTTCCAAAGCAGCCCAGAAAAAAAATTCTATAAAGCTCTATAAATTTGTTGAAGTATGAATGATAGTGAGAATATCCTTGATATCCACTACATATACTTGTATTAGTTACATAATCTGAAACATCCTAGCCACCATTATTCTCTGCTATTCAAAAAGAAAAATGCATGTTTAAAAGAGTAAATCCATGTTAAGTCAATGTTAATTTGAAACCCAGTTCCTAGAAGGAAAATGTATAGGTATTCATACAATGCCAAAACAGATTCTTAAACAACTTTGTTTTCACTACCAAACAAAAAGAAGCCATCATTCATGTTAACAGTAGTTGTTATATTGCATCAGGTACATTTGAAAACACTTTACAAATGAAGGCAAATATATGTGTCCCAGGATGTTACAAGATCCAAACTGTTTCTCCCCAGAAATACATAATTGTCTTTCTTCATGGATTTACATCTATTTCTAATAATATAGTACATTTTGGTATAAATGTTTTAATTTTTCCAAAATATGACCATAAATTATTTATATGGGAGATGCAAAGAAAAAATACAACAAATCCAAATGACAAATATTTCACTTGTACCGAATACTAAACCTGATCTGGGGCTGATACAATTCCGGATGTCAGTGGATCACAATCCTTGTATATTGAATACATTGATAATCCATCCAGTGATGCAAAAATCAGAGCTATCCAGAGGCCCACAAGATTCAGATATAGAGCACTATAACAAAATTTTATAAATGATTGGAAGATTAGAAAATGTTCTTTCTAAAATTATATTATCATAGAAGCATGCCACATTTATATGTTGCAATATTTTTACACTGAGCAAAATATGAAGTATTAGTGCTTTCCTTTTAAAGTTTTAAAATTTTATACTAATTATAATGCAAGAAATGATCACCAAAAGTTAAAATGAAAAAAATGAATTGAAATGGCAAAGTATAATTATTGGAGGATTGATTAGTACTTTTGTTTGCTTTATGAGATATACTAGATTAGTATACCACCTTTCATTTGGAGTTTGAGGCAGAATATATAATACCATTTCCTCTTATTCCCTCCCACCCGAAGAACACTGTGATTATCTTGCCAGTATTACCAAAAATACTTCCAGATGCCTGGGAATTTGAGGGTTCTGTCCAGGATCTTAAATGTCCTGGCACTGCACCCTTTTGGACAGAGAGCTCTGATGTTCTTCCTGGAATCTGTTAAGAGCCACTCTCCCAACTTAGGAGTCACAGTGCTCTCACCACCACTGGTCCACTTTGATGTTTCCTCTGCAGTTTGTCTTTCAGATCCTGATACTTCTCCAGCAACTCTATTCCTTCTTCCTGATGTTGCTGCCACTTGTCACTGCTAGATCTATCACAACCACTAACATTTTATCCTTGTCTACTACCACAATGTCTGATTGATTGGCTAGTAATTGCCTATCTATTTAGACCTGTACATCCCCTCCACTCAAAGACTGAAAACAATGCAAGTCTCCCATGATTCAAAACTTGCAGGACACTTTGAATTTGTAAAAACCCTACACTTATTGAGGTGGCAATTCTGGTGCCTATCGTTAAAAAAGGACATTGAAAGTTATGTGGCCAGCTGCCCCACTTGTGCAGCACCAAAACAAAGACAAGGAAAAACGCCTGGTCTTTTGCAGCCAGTAGTAAACCCTTCAGCACCTTTGAAAAAGATCTCTATAGACTTCACTGTAGAACTGCCAGAAAGCATAGGAAACACTATCATTTGGGTAGTGACCGACCTGTTTTCAAAGCAGGTCCATTTTATCCTGTGCCAGAAGATCCCAATTGCCAAGACGCTAGCAAAGCTGTTCCTCCAACATATTTACCGATTGCATGGGGCCCCTGACCATATAATTTCAGATAGAGGGGTCCAATTCACCTCAAAGTTCTGGAAGGCGTTTTTGGACCTCTTGGGCACAGAACAGGACTTGAGTTCTAGTCATCATCCTCAAACAAATGGGAGGACAGAATGAACTTGTTTCTGGAATAGTATTTGAGAAGTTTCATCAACTACCAACAAGATAATTGGAGTGACCTTTTACCATTTGCTCAAGTGGCATATAACAATGCTGTACACTCTAGCATGGGATACACCCTTTTCCAAGTGGCTGCAGGACAGATTTTTAACCCAGTGTTTGAACTGCCAGGCAATGAACCCACCATCCCTTCCCTTAAGAAATGGATGAATTAGCTGCAAAACACCTGGCCGGTTGTTATAAAAGCTCTAGATGAGGCCAGAGAAGCCTATAAGGCTCAAGCAGATAAAAAGAGAGTGGAACCTAAACTCTTCCACATTGGGGACAGGGTATACCTGTCTACTAGGTTCTTACAATCATTGCAGCCCTCCAAAAAGTTAGGACCAAAGTATGTGGGTCCCTTCCCCCATCAAACACATCATAAACCCAGTTACAATAGAACTAGAACTTTCCAAATTATTAAGACAGATCCACCCTGTATTTTATTGCAGTTTATTAAACCCTGAGATAACCTCGCCTTTATGGCCAATGACAGCCCCAACACCACAATCCATTATGGTAGAGGGTGAGCAACATTTTGAAAGCAAAGAAATACTAGACTCCAGTAAACACCATGGAGCTAACCAGTATCTTGTGGTTGGAAGGACCTCCCAGCATCCCAAAATGAATGGGTCCATAAAAAACACGTTAGAGTCCCAAGATTACCCAAATGCTTTCATGCACGTTATCCTGACAAACCTGACTAACTTCTCATTTCTTTTCTCCCCATTTTTATTATTTTTCTATTTCTCCAGGTGGAACTCCCCTTCTTTTAGGTGGGGGCAGCATGTCTGATCCTCAAACTATATATTCATTTCGTTTTCAGGTACTGCCATTCTGTTGGGAGGGGTGAGGTTTCACTCTTTGGGGAGAGGAAAGCTCTGTGGGCTTTCGGATGCATTTCTTTTACTTTGTTCTTTCACCTTTGATGCATCCCTCGGAGTGTGAAAGGGAGGAGGAATGTACCTGGGGCATTTTTCTCTTATCTCTATTCTGCTGGAAAGAGACCAGGATGAAAACAAAATGCCTGAGAACTGCAGCTTTATCACCTCGATTCCCATAACAACTTCACACCTGTGAATTGGCCGAAATCATACTGAACCAGTGGGCACTGGGGAAGGGTTGAAGGGAGAGTTTTAATGTAATGTTTTGCATGGGAATTCTTCAGCTCTTGCCTTGCTATTCTGCTATCACTGTCTCTCAATAAAAAATTCCCTTTAAAATGATGTCAGTTTTAGGAGTTTTGCTTTTGTGGAAGCACTAGCTGAGGCAGGACCTTACATGTCCTTAGCTTTCTTATTCTCCATGATCTTCTGTGGGATCTTCCATCTGGACTTAGGATGGTCTAGCCTGTGTTCTGTGCAGATACTCCTGTACACAATGCCAGTTACTTGGTTGTGCTGTTCAATGTATGCTGTTCCTGCCATCTTATACCCTGCCACTATGTGTTGGATTATCTCTGGGGCTCCTCTGCACAGTCTGCAATTAGGTCCTATCTAGTGTGGTATGTCCTGCTTCTATGGATCTGGTGCTTAGTGCCTATTCTTGTGCTGCTATGATCAGTGCTTCAGCACTATCTTTTATTCCAGCTCTTTCCAATCATTGGTAGGATTTCCCAATGTCCACCACTTCAGTTATCTGTCATTGATAGATCTCATGTAGGTTCTTGTCTTGCCATGGCACTTCCTCTGCTTGATCTTCCATATCTGCTGCTGCTTCAGGCATTCTCTCAGCAGTTCATCTTTGGGTGCCATCTTACTGATGTATTTCTCGATGCTCTGAGTTTCATCCAGTTTTTGACACTTACCAGGCTCCAACCACTTCCGTTCCAGCTAGTGTAGTCTGGATGTTAGAAACCTCCATACATTTTGAGGAACTTGCAGATCACATCAGCAGCTTCCATGTACTTATTTGGCCAGCTCACTATACTGGCAGGGTATCTGATGATTGGGTACATGTTGACAGTATGGATCTTGTTCTTCCCATAGATACTTGGATTTTACTGTTTTCCTTGCTTCATCATAATGGTTCCCATGTGACTGTGGGAAACCAAAGTATTTGTAATTGGTCTATATGTCTGCTAGGTCAGCGGCCTCCAACCTTTTGTGCTACAGGGATCAGTTCCATGGAGGGTGAATTTTCTATGGACAGGGGGCGTGGTTTCATGTGCTGCCTGGATCTCATACATGCGCAGATGGGGCTTCACACATCTATGTAGAGGTGGTGACTGATGGGAATTCCACTCTTTTTTATATAAAACTTTATTGATTTTCTAATTTTTACAAATTATAAGTGCTTAATAAACAACGTGTTGTCTGGGTTCATTTTTTACTTACATACACACACTTACCATTTGGCATCCCATTGTGATCTGCAAGCAAAATATCGTTGAACTTGACTTTGATTTGTTGCATACATGCCAACCCAAGTAAAAGTGCCACCAATGACAATAGTCCACACAGTGTGCCTTTTCAAAGGATTTGGGTTAAAACTACATAGAAAATTCAAGAAAATAATTTAAATTTTGTCACTGAAAGAACTCAAGAATTTAGTGGAGAGAAAAAAATAGACTTTTGAACTTAATAAAAAAATATATTTTTCCCAACATAAATATAGAAACTATAAATAAACAAAGTCATTACAAAAACCAACATGGTTTGTCAAAAACAGATCATGCCAGACCAATCTTACTGCATTCTTTGACCAGGTGACAAAATTAGTGGACCAGAGGAATGCTGTGGATATAATTTACTTGGACTTCAGTAAGGCATTTGATAAAGTAGACCACAACCTACTACTTGATAAGATAGAAAAATGTGGATTAGACAACATCACCACCAGATGGATTCATAGCTGGCTGACCAGCCATACTTAGCTTGTGGTCCTAAATGGAACTGCATCTACATGGAGGGAAGTGTGTAGTGGGGTACTGCAGGGATCTGTTCTGGGCCCAGTGCTCTTCAACATCTTCATTAATGATTTGGATGATGGGATAGATTGGGAACTCATTAAATTTGCGGCCGACACTAAACTGGCAGGAATAGCCAACACTCCAGAAGATAGGCTTAAGATACAGAAGGATCTTGACAGACTTGAACATTGGGCGCTATCTAACAAAATGCAGTTCAGTGGTGAAAAAACTAAGGTTCTACATTAGGCAAGAAAAACCAAATGCACAGGTTTAGTATAGGTGATACCTTGCTCAATAGTAGCAACAGTGAGAGGGATCTTGGAGTCCTAGTGGACAATGACTTAAATATGAGCCAGCAGTGTGCCAACACAGTGCTAGGCTGCATTAACAGAGGGACAGAATCAAGATCATGTGAAGTGTTAATATCACTTTACAATACCTTGGTAAGGCCACACTTGGAATACTGCATCCAGTTTTGTTCACCACAATGTAAAAAAGATGTTGAGGCTCTAAAAAGAGTACAGAGAAGAGCAACGAAGATAATTAGGAGACTGGGGGCTAAAACATACAAGGAACAGCTGCTGGAATTGGGTATGTCTAGTCTAATGAAGAGAAGGATGGGGGTGACATGATAGCAGTATTCCAATATCTCAGGGGCTGCCACAAAGAAGAGGGAGCCAAGCTATTCTCCAAAGCACTTGAAGGCAGGACAAGAAGCAATGGATGGAAACTAACCAAAGAGAGAAGCAACCTAGAACTAAGGAGAAATTTTCTGATAGTTAGAACAATTAATCAGTGGAACAACCTGCCTCTAGAAGCTGTGAATGCTCCAACACTGGAAGTTTTTAAGAAGAGACTGGACAGCCATTTCTCTGAAATGGTATAGGGTTTCCTGCCTGAGCAGGGGATTGGACTAGATGACCTCCAAGGTCCCTTCCAAGATGATGATGATGAT
Organism: Vipera berus; assembly: GCF_964194415.1. Taxonomy (NCBI): domain Eukaryota; kingdom Metazoa; phylum Chordata; class Lepidosauria; order Squamata; family Viperidae; genus Vipera; species Vipera berus. Next base: position 57,753,178 of record NC_138208.1, read on the forward strand.
ATTATTTACTTTAAAAAGTCAGTCTTACAAGTGACACTTCTCAGGTTGTCAAACCAATGCCATCATCTAGAACAAGCTCCTATTTTGCATATAACATGTTACAATACTACAAAATATTCCATTACATAAAGAAAGGTGTGGAACTCCAAATAGTTGCCATTTTCTTTCTTTCTCATTTGCAAGTTAGAGAAAATATTAGTTGGCTTAAACAAGGAGAGGTGGAGGACTATGCATTGGCAAAAAATATTTCTTATGGCTTTCTGGAAAAGGCGGCAGAGAAGACTAATTTCTGAACTTAGCACACAATCAAGACACATGGTACAGTCTGAAAACTATTGGGGAAGACAGTTTTCTCTGAAGGACTACCTACAAATGGTGACTGTGGCATTTCATTGGTTATATAGTTATTATGTCAACATATTGTGAGAATCATCTGAGTCAGTCACATCTCATCATGAAACGGCAGTGGCAAGGATTTAGAATTTTTGTACAATTAGTGCTTTGGCATTACTGCCACCACTATTTAGAAATTTTACTTTTTAAATTTCAAAAGAAGAGAATCCTGTTGCTATGGTTCATACAGACCAACAAAAATTCCTACCTCCTGGTCAACCTTATTAAATTTATTAGGATAGTAAAAATACTCAACTTTGATAACTTTTTATTGTAGATATACAGATAGTCTAAACAAGATAGAAGCTTTTCTTCCTGAGTTACATTGTGATTCAAGAGTATGTTCTATTTCTTTTAATACAAATGGTTATCACTAGGAAGAAAGACGACTCTAATTTAATCTGGCATTCATATATAGAGAGAGTGATTTAGGTGAAGAGACAAGCCTTTAACAGTCACTTTAAAAAGATGACAATAAGCTTCTGAGAGAATATTTCTGTTTAGATATAATTTAAATGACTGTTCTTTTAAAAGAACCCAAATCAGCTTGTTATAGTAACTTGTATTAATACAAAATGTTTATTATTTATTTATTTATAAAGTTTAATGGCCACCCACCTTAGCACAGGGCAACTCTGGGTGGCTTATAATCGTAAAAGATATATACAGTATAGATATCCTAAAAATATCAATAAATACCAGCATATGCCACGATCCAATTACAGATGGGGAGGGGGGACAGGGTGGGGGGGGAAAGTGAGATCTGTTGTTAATCTATCAACTATATTATTATTATTAAATAGCTTGTTAATTTGCTATTTAAAATTATTTAGATTCATATCAGTTTATTTATTTATTTATTTATTTATTTTTATAAACCGCCCTTCTCCCGAGGGACTCGGGGCGGTGTACAGAATAAGGTAGGTATACAGATTGAACAATAGTGAAAAAACAATAGTAAAAACAAACTGGGACCCCAATTAGAGCTATCAGGCCAGGCCGGACTGCTGGAACAGGTAAGTTTTTAAGTCGCGCCGGAAGGTGCGGAGGTCGGGGGCCATCCGGATTTCGGTTGGCAAGCTGTTCCAGAGGGCTGGCGCACCCACTGAGAATGCCCTCCCCCTGGGGGCCACCAGCCGACATTCCTTGAGCGGTGGCACCCTGAGGAGGCCCTCTCTGTGGGAGCGCACAGGACGGTGGGGTGCTGACATTGGCAGAAGGTGCTCCCGTAGGTAGTCCGGACCCATGCCATGTAGGGCTTTGTATGTCATTGTTAGCACCTTGAACTTCACACGGAAGGCAACTGGAAGCCAGTTCAGCGCACGGAGGAGAGGTGTGATATGGGAGTATCGGGAGGCTCCCAAGAGTGTCCGTGCCGCTGCACTTTGCACCAGCTGAAGCTTCCGAGTGGATCTCAAGGGCAGCCCCATGTTGTCCACCTGTTCAAATATGCATTCATAAACTTTAAAAACCTTTAATAGTTTTAATAAAAAGTTGCATTTTGATTGCTTTCTATGCAAAAGAATACTTACTCCCAGATGTTTAGTCTTCCTCCCTGGTAAGCATCATCTAGAATAGGGCCAAATCCTCCTTTAATTATCACAGCCCTTGCAAACACTACTCCAAGTCCAATTATCATCAGTATATATTGGAAAACATCTGCCCAGACTACTGCCTTTAGGCCACCCTAGTTGGAAACAGATATGACATATAGTAAAATGTATGTTCTTCCTATATAAACATGAATATAAAATCTGACAAGGACATGTTTCAATGACAAATGTTTTCATTTTTGCACAAATTACCCACTAAACATAAAAATATTGGCATAGAATAGATCATATATACATTCATTTGCCTTTAGAAAAGAAAATTGTAAAAGATTGAGCTTTCATTTATATTCTAGTATTCCGATTTGTTTCAACTGAATAAATTAATATTCATATTCTAAATAATACCAGCTTCTTTTCTCAAAACAACTAGGAGCTGCTGTGCTTGTGATATTCTTTTGGGAGCCTTTTTTCTTTAATTAGGTTATATTACAATATTACAAATATTTGTCTATAGATTGGTTTTTATATAATACAGAAATTTTTACATGATGAAAAGGCCAGACCCTTAAAAGCAGTTTTTTAAAGTTTAACTCTGAAGCATCTAAGAAAGATGGGTTTTCTGCAACTTAAGACTGTAAACATGAAATTCCATATGCTTGCATGTTTTAAAGTATCGGATAAGAGAATAGGGAAAGCATATATTAAATCTAACTTGGATTGCTTTACTAATAATTTACAAAATGTGAATTATAGAGATTTGTTAACATACTACTGAGCAGTAGAAGGTGCAGATTAATCCTGTTGCTATTACTGATCCCCACAACTGGAATCCTGTAACTGAAAAAAAAGACATTGTTTTTGAAATATTTCTATGATAGCACAGAAGAAATATATTTAAATTAATTAAAGGAAAGCTAATCAGAAGTACACAAAAACCCCATAAATTAGTGTATATAATGCACACATAGATTGAAAATCTCTTAATTAACAGACTGCCCATAGGCACACAGCTAGTGTCTCAGCTGAGTACACACCTTTGTCTCAAGCACAGACTTTGCTATGTAAGTGAAAGGCAAATTTATCTTCAGTCCTCCTTCCCAGAAGACTTTGTTATTTTGAGAGACTGTAAGCAAATCTCTGTGAAAAGGGAGAAGATCAAGAAGAGGTGTGCCAGAGTGAAAAGAATAACCTGTGATTATTTAAGCCCAAACTAAGAACAGAAAATTTAGGAACAAAAAGGAAGTCATCTTCTCCAACAACAAAGCATTTTATCCTTAAAATCCAATTTTTGCTTCAATAGATTGTCCCAGGGAATAACCATGGTAAGCATGATTTCGCAAAAAAACAAATAATTTAGAGCAGTGGGGGGGAAAAAAAGGAAAAAAAAGGTGTCAGAACTCACACACGTCATACAACCCGCCTTGCCTTGCAACCCCTTCAATTTTTAGTGTATCTAAAAGACTAGGATTTTGTTCAAGGTAAGTTAACACTATTAATGTTACCATGCACTGTGTGGCTTTAAATTATAAGAAGGTATTTTATTAATCTTTTGGGACATTTACCACTGGCATACCCATTTAGTTTAATGAGTGGAAATGTCAGCTTTCTATGTGGAATGAAATTGGCCCAATAAAACAAAATTTGGTTGCTTGTAAAAGATTGAATTATTTTTAAGAAGTTGTCAAACCAGGTGGAAAAATTTACATTTGGAGTTTTATATGGATATTTTTTTTAATTTAATTTCTATACCGCCCTTCTCCCGAAGGACTTAGAGCGGTGTACAGGGCAATAAAAATACAACATACAAAAATTAAAAATAAGATTAAATTAATCTAACCCTAATAATAAATAATTACAAATTACAAATTAAAATACCCCAAACCCATTAGACCAGGCCGGCTTGTTCAAATAAGTAAGTTTTCAGATCACAGCGGAAAGAGCGAAAGTCGGGAGCCATCCGGAGCTCAACCGGTAATTGATTGCAAAGGGCTGGCGCGCCCACAGAGAATGCTCTCCCCCTGGGGGCCGCCAGCCGACACTCTCTGACCGACGGCACCCTGATATTGACTTCAAACAAATTGAAGTTGAAACTTTGACAGTGAACAGATTACTTTTAATTTATCTTTAAGTTAAACCTAATTTAATAGATCTGATTAAACCTCATACTATAGGTCTACCTTTACCCCTGACCAGTACATAATTAATATATATTATTATTAATAATAAAACCTCCAAATTGGCTTTATTCTTATTCTTCCCTTCTGCAGTTTGAATATAAAGTATAAAAGACTTAAAAGAGATTTTCGTAGACATCCCAACCTTTGAATTACCCAAGGAACCGAAACAGCACAGTTTCACTGTTGGGCAAGCTTCCATGCCAGCCGCCTTTCTTTCCTCTCACTTTGCCTCTTTTTAACCTCAGAACCCACCTTCTGTAAGGGAAGGCAAAAAGCTCACTCACCCTCTTGTGAAAGATGGCCTCCATGTTTACATGTCTCCCACCGCCACCATCGGCTTCCAAACCACATGGTCCGACCCAGCCAATCAACCCACGCTCTGGCTGTGGTGCTCCGGTGCCTCATGACTCCTCCTAGAGGAGGCAGACAGCGCCGGAGGGGACCCAGCTCACACCCTACCGCCAACAGGGCATTTTCAAAAGCAAATGAGGATAGGAAGGGCAACAATAGGAAAAGAACACAATTCTGGGAAAACCATCGAAAAAAGGTGTCAGAACTCCATTACGGTGCGTTCTATTACAAAAAAAACCTAATTCAGAGTCAAGGAAGGAAGACTTCCTAATCTAGACAGTAAAACATCAGAGCCTCAATTGGAAAACAGGGACATACCCATAAAAAATGCAGCAAAATGGAACAGGTTTTAGTCTCCATTCAAAGCAATCTCCAAGACCTCAGAAAGCAATGGATGAAATCACAATCCCAGCAGTTAGATGGAATAGAAATATACCCACTGGAAGGAAGAGAATCTACAGAGGTTACAGGGATAATCCTCAAGAGTGATGCAAAAGAGTTTAAAATAAAGTAAGTGGATGATCAGAGAGGGAGAAGGAAAGAGAAAACAACTTCATCTCCTGATGAAGAATGCTCTGGTAAATCAAATATATTTACTGATGATGATGATTTTAATATATTATTATATTAATAAAGAGTAAGTATTTGACTGAAACAGCAAGCTTCAAATAAATAAAACAAGTAAGTGAAAGTTACTCTATACAGGTAGTCCTTGATTAACAATGTGAATTTGGACTACAATTTCCGTCACTAAGCAATGCATTCCTAAAGTGTGATGGCACACGACCATATTGATTAACAAAAGCAATCCCTGCAAAGCTTATTATCATCATTAAGGATCCCAAGTCATTCAGTGAGGACCTCATGAGTGTCACTTGCAACTTCCTGCAGGCTTCCTATAAACAAAGTCAATGGGAAGCCAGCAGGAATTGCAAGTTATTCATGGCTCACAAGCAGAGAACTTACTGGAGTGAAGAGACGAGCGGGGTGCTGGAGAGAGGGTGCTGAAGAAAGGTACAAGTGCATGTGGCTGCAGAGGGTGCTGTGGCAAGGTGCAAGTGCATGCAGAGGAGGAGAGGATGCCGCTGTGAGGTGTGAGTATGTGCAAGCTGGGGAGAGGAAGCTGCAGCACCATTTAAATGTATAGACGCAATGGAGGGGCTGCTGCTGAGAGGTGCAAGTATATTTGGACTGGGGAAAGGATGTTGTTGTTGTTGTTGTTAGCTGCGAAGTCGTGTCCGACCCATCGTGACCCTATGGACAACGTTCCTCCAGGCCTTCCTGTCCTCTACCATCTTCTGGAGTCCATTTAAGCTCACACCTACTGCTTCAGTGACTCCATCCAGCCACCTCATTCTCTGTCGTCCCCTTCTTCTATTGCCCTCAATCTTTCCCAGCATTAGGCTCTTCTCCAGTGAGTCCTTCCTTCTCATTAAGTGACCAAAGTATTTGAGTTTTAGCTTCAGGATCTGGTCTTCTAAAGAGCAGTCAGGGTTGATCTCCTCTAGGACTGACCGGTTTGATCGCCTTGCAGTCCAAGGGACTCGCAGGAGTCTTCTCCAGCACCATAGTTCAAAGGCCTCAATTCTTTGGCGCTCAGCCTTTTTTATGGTCCAACTTTCACTGCCATACATTGCAACTGGGAAGACCATAGCCTTGACTATACGCACTTTTGTTGACAGGGTGATGTCTCTGCTTTTTAGTGTGCTGTCTAGATTTGTCATGGCTTTCCTCCTGAGGAGCAAGTGTCTTTTAATTTCTTGGCTACAGTCCCCATCTGCAGTGATCTTGGAGCCCAGGAAAATAAAATCTGTCACTACCTCCGTTTCTTCCCCATCTATTTGCCAGGAATTGAGAGGGCCAGATGCCATGATCTTGGTTTCTTAATGTTAAGTTTCAACCCAACTTTTGCACTCTCCTTCTTCACCCGCAACAAGAGGCTTTTTAGTTCTTCTTCACTTTCTGCCATTAGAGTGGTATCATCTGCATATCTTAGGTAAGGATGTTGTGGCACCATACAAATGCATGAACAGGTGCTACTTTAAGACATGAGTGTACCTGGGAGGGGGAAGATAGAATAGAACAGAACAGAAGTATCTTTATTGTCATTGTGTGTTTCACAATGAAATTAAGTGCTATGTAAAAGATGTTACGGCCTGAGTGAATACTACAAAATATGTGATCCCTGGGATCTCATACTCCACTGTAGAAATCTTCAGGAGAAAAAGTGCGGGAGTGTCTTGCAATCTTCCATCATTGGATTTGTTTGTGGGAAGCCAGCAAAGAAGGTCATAAATAGTGATCACTTGATTGTGAGGGTGCTAGGATGGCCAGAGAGTTGAGATCTGTTTGAAAGTACTACTCATTCAGCACTGTTGTATCTTCATACGGTCACTGAACAAGTGGACTACATGTAATGTAAAACTTGAAATACAGCAATCCATAAATAGATTTTAGTATAGTATTATATAATAGTATTGCAGGGCAGGGGAAACTGATCACAAAGCACAATATATAACTTAATTTTTTTCACATTTTTTCACATGTGGACATTTCACATAGTTAATTTTATGAACTGATAAATTGCTGAGAATCACCTAAATATATTATATGAGTTAGGCAGCCATATACGTCCTGTAAGTAATAAAGAAATAAAATCTGAATAATTTACACAAAAATCAATTAAACAATGAACTAATTGGAAACCTTTTCCTCAAGTTTTTTTATAATATATCACAGGAAGACAAAATTACCTTCAGAAGAATTAGACTTAAAAGTAGGTCACTGAATGTGAATTACACACATTCAGACTTTCCTGAAGTAATTATTTAATGACACTATGTTTTGTTTATGTAGTCATCCTTTTCTTTGTTCCAAACTCAATAAAGTTTGGCTCTAGGTTATGCAGCTTTTTCTGTGTTAGAACGTTATGTCCTAGATGGATATAAATGTTCACAGTACCTTTATTCAAAGCCAGTGATGGAGCATATATAACAATGCTGGTGTATAATATCTGTAGAAATAACAAAAAGAAGGAACCATGAGCACATAGGTATCTTCATAAATATTTATGTTAATTATACTGAATATAATATGAAACAAGAACTATTATGTAAATTTACTGTAAAGATGAGAAGAAAAACCAGATTGTAAGATCCCATTAGAGCTTTGTATTTTTCGCTATGCAACTGTTATTTTTATACCTGATTTTTTTATAGTAAATTCTCTGTACCCAAAGTGTAAAATAGGGTGGTCTAAATGTTTCAGATCATGTAAAAGGAGAAACCAGCTTATATGATGACTTATGAACAAGTTCTACTAAGAAAAAATAGTAATAGAAAATTTATTACCATATTTTCAATATACATTTAGTACCCCGTTTCCATACTTTTTATATATGAGAGAATATATGGAAAATGATTTCCCTTATAAATATGATCCTTTATAAATTAACTTGTTAAAAGCCAATTTAATTTTAAACCAGGAACATACCATTTACAATATCAAATTTCTAAATTTGCAATAAGTAACACTGCATTTAAAAACTACTTTTTATGATACTTTAAATAAGGTTTAAAGATAATCAATAACATTCTGTATTTTTACTTGCCGTTAGTATTACAAACATCATTGTTCCAAGAATACGCATATACTTGTTATATCGAAGCTCCAAGTACTGCAAGAGAGGTAAGATATTAAAACAAAACAAATGCACTTATGTACAGAAAAATGCAATGTACAGAAGGAAAAGAGCAAAGACGTTTGAATGCCCAAATTTTAACAAGAAAGCCAACGTAAGAGTTAACACAAATTTATCAAGGAATTCAACAGAGGAAGAAAAGGAATTTGCTTGTGAAGTGTCAAACATTTTCTGAATAAGTTGCACATTACAGTGGAAGTATCTTGAGGAAGGGTGATACCATGGTACTGCTACTTGTGAAAAATATACTGGAATAATGACTATAAGCAGAAAATGACTGCAGTGTAACATGATTACAGAAAAAAAGTCAAAGTCAACTTTAAGATGCACCAACAAAAGAATACACTTTCCAAATTGCGACAAATAATTATAGTCCCATTTTATTCTGCTGTGATCAGAGTACAATGTCCTCTTCTGGACATCATACTTGATGAGAGTGGAGAATACAGTACATTAAAGGGTGAATGAGAATGTTCTTCTTCATTTCAGAGTGCAAGACATAAAAAAAAATTACAGTAAGATTCCAATTAAAAGAGTGTACAGATCTGCACATGGCTCACTGCATTGTACTGCATATACTATGTTAATTCTTCCACTCTCATGATTCTAAAGGTTGGTATGGGCAGGGCTTTTTTTCTCATAGAACGCTCAGAACGGAGTTCCGGCACCTTTTTTGGATGGAACCTTGTACGGTAGGCAAGGTGGTTTGTATGACATGTGTGAGTTCCGGCACCTTTTTCTTTTACAAAAAAAGCACTGGGTATGGGTTAGAATCAAGTATTGGTTTTTATTTTTCTTTAGAATGGAAAGCCACGAGAAAAGATTGCATTTTATTCCCATAAACAGAGATGACTAAAAAACAAAACAAGGACACAGCCGGAGGAAGGAAATTGATAATATATCCATAGTGTATTACTGCTCCCATTTTAGAAGGCATCTCTTTTTTTAGGGAATTTGATAAGTTATACTTTTGGAACAAAAATTGAAGGACCTATTTTAAGAGAAACCAACAAATTAAATTGTTCTAAGTTAATATTTTTGCAAGATAATAAATTCCACTGAGTTCCAAGAAACCTGAAGTTTCATTTTAAATTAATTTTAGCCTTAGATAACTGAGAACAGTTTATTCTTTTAGCACTGTTAATTTATTAAATACTTAAGTTGTATCAATGGTTGGTTAATTTATTTTTAATAGAATTGAAAAAAGGGCCGAGAATTTTAAATTATTAATGAAAAATATATATCGTACGTATATACCTTACCGCTGGCAATTCTGAATTGCAATTAACACAGAATTCCCCAATGACCAACACGTGGACCACTCAAAAAAGTAAGAATTTAAATGGAGGGGTTCTGAAACGTTTTGCATTCCGCCATTTGTAAGTTTAATATAAACCACTGGTTGAAATCCAAGAAAGATTCAGAAATTAAAACCTTTCCTGTTGGGTCTCCGCGCAATTTCAATATGAAAATTAGATGGACAAGCTCTTGCTAAGTCAGAGAAGAAAATAGAAGTCTGTAATTTATTAAGTTATTATGCTGTCCATTTCATTATCCAAGCGAAATCTTAAGCTACACATCCCGATCCAGAAAAACACTGGAAAGGTTTTAACATTAAAATAGACTGTATAGAGTTATGACGTAACGTGTGATGTAAATTTTAGCTCGCCATGGCGTAGGTAGGTAAGGCTGCTATTCCTACCTCGTAAACGCTGGTGAGTCCCAGTCGATAGAAGACGGGTAAGAACACTTCAGCGCTGGTCACCACCATGATGGCGTACGAAAAAGCGAAGAGGAGAAAAACACTTCCGAAGCGATAGACTTCGGCCGGAGTTCCCAGCACTGTCAAGGCCGACATATAGCTAGTCGCGAGGGAAAATGCCACAGGCAAAAAACTTAGATTGCGGTCCGCCATCAGAAAGTCCTTGTGAGATTTTAGGACTCCCTCGAAGGCGTAGAATACGCCGACTACCGCCGACAAAAGCAACGTTGTGGAAACGACGGCATAGTCCAGGGTGGTGAAACGTTGACTCAGTATGTCAGTGCCAACATCGGACTGAGAGCCGGTCGTCGGCATGATAATCCGGGCCCCTCGAGGGCAAGCAATAGTCCAGGCCAATTCTTCCCTTTGCAAAGCTGTGGCCGCAAATACAGCACCTCTCGGACGGTCTAACGTCGACTCGCCACTCTGAAGGCCTGCTGTCCTTCCGCAGCCGAAACCCAATGCAAGCCCTCCGCGCCCGGGAAGCCACGCGTTGCCAACCGTCCAGGCCAGGCCTCCGCGCCCCGTTGCTTAGAAGCGCTCGCGGAGCCTGGAGAGCGGCGCACGGGGCCGTTTCCCCACTTTGCTGCGTTTTTCCACCCGCTTCTCCCGTTGTTTGTAGGCATTCCCTCCTACAACGGGTTTTTCTCGTGCCCACCTGTTGTCTTTATCAAATTGCCCCCCTTTCTTCATCCCGCATTCCCAACTGAGCTAAACAGCTTTTTCCATCTAACACTTTCCCTCTTTAATCCCACGTCTTTGCGTTTGATATTTGTGGTTTTTTTTCTTTATACTATTTTTTTGTGTCTTTGCCAAGACTTTGCAAAATAGGTAGCTTTTGGAAGGAGTTGCGAACCAGGCAGATTTTCTGATACTCAAGTATTATCCAGAAATATATTTCAGCTGGAAAGAATATCTGTTTCTCAAATGCTTCTTCTCCCAAGTATTCTTAATTTCCTTGTGAGTTATACAGTGACAATAAAGATATTCTATTCTGTTCTAGATCTTTTTTTAAACCATAGTAAAACTATAGGGAAAAAATGTAAATATTTTTCGTATTACTTAAAAAAGGAAGGAAACAGTAAGTATTGCACTGGCTTTAAAGAAGGGCTTGACTGCTTAGAAAAACATACTTAAGGTATAACAGACTAGTCCTGTTGGGCTTTCAAATCTTTGACACATTGTTCAAATGTGTGGAGTGCATTCTTATAGCCCATCATTAGGAATGCCTCTTTGGAAGTGTGTTGAAGTTTTTGTAAGGTTGTTCTGAACCATATTAATTTGTAAATGTCCTCAATAAGCAAAAAACTCAAATCTGTATGAAAGTAGAGTAACTTCAACCTATGTGCTAGGATACAAGTCCATGCACCTGTTTTAACTTTAGATGGTTCTGCATCTCTCCTTAATACTACATTTGGAACAGAAGGAGCTACCTGGAATATCCTGAGGAATTTAGATTATATTCTTTCATGAAGTGTAAAGGAAGTGTAAAATCTTAGCTGGCCACCAAACAGTAGCTGTATGCGAGCTTTAGTTGAGTATTTTGTATAACATAATTTTGGTATACATTGCATTCGATGGAGCCATGGAAAACTATGCCCAAATATAAGATTTCACTTGTGCAGTATTCTGACCATTTAACCTCCAAGTGTGCAATTTAGATCAAAGATCAGGATCTTCTTAGTTTTACTATAGTCGATTTCAAGTAATTGGCCAGAGTATTCAAAGCTCATTTACGTCCAAATTGAGAACCCTCCATATGTATATCCTTGTCAAGGGGGAGGGGCTTGTGTGTTCTGTTAAGGTTGAGAGCTATATTGGAGGTATAACCACAAAAACATATATCAGAAAAGTCAAGGAATGTGCAATCAGCCCAGGTTCGAATCTCAGAAGGGTATGGCTGACTGATGAAAACTAATAAGTTTGAAATGCATATCAGTCTCCCTTAATTCTTTGTTAGCAATTTAAAATTTACACAAATATGAGCTATCACCGGTGTGACTACTGCCTGTCGATGGCCTTCAGGTTAGGCTGACACAGGAAATAAAGATTTGTCCCATGTTTGGGGCCTAGCAAGGTAATCTAAAATAGTTAACAAGCATTTGACACATATCTCCCCTTGCTTCTCAGCTAACAAAGCGAGAGAGAGCCTGTGGCTTAGAGGTGAAAACAACTGCCTAATGTGCAATCAGCCCAGGTTTGAATCTCAGAAGGGTATGGCTGACTGATGAAAACTAATAAGTTTGAAATGCATATCAGTCTCCCTTAATTCTTTGTTAGCAATTTAAAATTTACACACACACACAAACACACACACACACACACACACACACACACACACACATATATATATGACTCCAATTTAATCTATTAAAAAGGATTTATAATCTTGGCTATATCTGAACTTTTTTAGGAACCATTCTTGCTCAAAAATAAAAAGCCATACTGTTGAGATTAATAGTAAAGCACAGTCTTTTCAACTTATAATTTTATTTTCTAAGAAAAGACATATTTCATAGAAAGGATATACCACTCCCAAAATAACTTTAAATACATTATTCTGAAATTAATTAATAGATTTTCCACAGACAGATCATACCCAAGTAATTTTTCTCTCAAATATACACACATAGTGTTAAGAACCTCTCTCTCAGCATCATTCCTTAAAAAAATATTCTTATTCTTCTGGTTAACTCCCAAACATTTAGTCTCAATTACATATTCAGATAATCAGTCTTCCAGACATTCACAGCCATGTACCTCATTATTCCATCACACAAATATTGCGTATTCCTAAACTCTCATTGGCAATTTCAACCATCCACCTAAACTCCCTTTCCCAATTTTAGCCAAAAAGCTGCAATCTTTTGACCAATTTTTTCCAGTGTTCTGAGTCCATGGAGTACTGAGATCTATTCTTTGGCAAAGAAAAGGAAGATGGTAGCTTTTATGCTTCCCGGTTTTAAAAAAAAGTTTTAAAAGTTTTTAAGGTTTTAAATAAAGGCACAGGCAACTTGAGAAGCACCAAGAGGTTTGGAATTGTAATAACATTTCTCTTTTAATATAAAAGGATTTATTTCTGAGTAAACTTGTAGGATTACATTCTGATGGTATTTCTACTGAATAATTCACACTGAACCATCTCTCACAAATTTGCATCAGGATGCAAAATTGAAAGAATTGTAGAACTATGTTTTTAGTTTTAACTTGATAACATAAGCTCTCTTACTGCACTCTGATAGATGCTGTAAGGAAGACATTTGAAACAGGAAAGTTTATATGTAACCATCAATATACCTAGTCTTTCTGTGATTTTAGTGCTCTGACCATAAAGGATCCCGAAAAATAAAGTTCCACATGAGATTTACACATGGGCAATTATCCATGTTAACATGAAAAAAATCAGGGCATGAAGAAATGTGCAACATTTTGGGTGATGCTAAAGACAAATAAGTGAAGCTTTTGGAAAATAAAACACGGCAATGCAATTCTATGCATTTTTTTCTCAGAAGTAAAATCTCATTTAGTTATTTGATCTCAGATTATAGCCAATAGTCAATGAAATAATAAAAACACAGTCATAACATAGTTTTCATTTTGCACACAATGGTATGACAGGTATTAATTTTCAAAATGACCTTCACATATCTTATGCAATCAGAACTTTAGATTTGTTATCGTTTCCATATTTTAGTTACTTTTTGGATAATGTATTCTTTAACAATATCCCAGCCAATATGGACTGATGTTAAAATATGGGAGGGCAAAAGTTCAGGTTAGGATGAAATTTCTAATGTATTCTCATGAGGAAAATGTTAGTTGTATTCCATGTTTATATATTTGAAATAGCTGTCAACTTTAGCAAAGTGTCCAACATTTTCACAAATAAGTATCATTTCCTTTTTTACTGTCTGTCATCATTTCAATATGATTGAAGGCTGGATTGTCAGTTCCTTCATTGCATGGTGTGCAGTTCAAAACTTTTTTATCTTCCTGGAAAACAAGATGTATGTTTAGAATAAATGTAATAAAGAACAGTATATGTAATAATAAATGTAACAGTTGAGTAAATAGATGTGATTTTGCTTAGTGACAAAATAATAATAATATTAAAAGTAAAGGTAAAGGTAAAGGTAAAGGTGCTAGTTGTTTCCAACTCTAGGGGCCGGTGCTCATCTCCATTTCAAAGCTGAAGAGCCAGCGTTTGTCCAAGGACGTCTCCGTGGTCATGACTAGACGCCAAAGGCGCACGGAATGCTGTTACCTTCCCACCGTAGTGGTCCCTATTTTTCTACTTGCATTTTTACGTGCTTTCAAACTGCTAGGTTGGCAGAAGCTGGGACAAGTAACAGGCGCTCACTCTGCTACGTGGCACTCGGGATTCGACCCACCAAACTGCCGATCTTCCGATCAACAAGCTCAGCGTCCTAACCCACTGAGCCACCATGTCCCTTTTAATAATAATTTTCGTACCAGGCAAATTATCCTGGAGAGGAGGTTCCAGAACTCCTGGTGGAGAAGAAAAACTCTTTTAGCTATCTGGGTGTCAAACTATGTAGGGATTTAAGGATTAATAGCATGACACTGAATTGTGCTCAAGATTATTATTGACCAATTATTATTGAACTTCTATGTAATTTCAAATCCTCCAATAACTTTAATGTTAATGTTAATAACTTTGCAGTTATTTATTAGATTTTTATCCTACCTTTATTTTTTTTATAAATAAGTCAAGGCAGTGAACATACCTAATGCTCCTGCCTTCTTCTATTTTCTCCACAACAACAACCTTATGAGGTGGGCTGGGCTGAAAAAGAATGATTAGTCCAAAGTCATCCAGCTGCTTTCATGCCTAAGGCAGGACTAGAACTCACAATTTCACACCTTAACCACTAGACCAAACTGCTGCTCCTTATACTACAAAACTACTTATTTCCTCAATGGTAAAGAAATTATCAGTATGCCACACCTTATGAATAAGCAGTTTGGTCTAGTAGTTAAGGTTAGAAAGGCTAGAAAGTGGGAGACCATGAGCTCTCATCCTGCCTTCGTCATGAAAGACAGTCGGGTGACCTTGGGCTAATCAGTCTTATCACAGCCCAACTCACCTCACGGTTGTTGCTGTGGGGATAATAGGAGAAAGGTTTGTTGGATATGTTCGCTTGCCTTGAGTTATTTGTAAAAATCATAAAAGCAGAATACAAATAAATAAAAAATGAAATGAGGTGCTCGAGTTTATATTTAATCATAAACAAAATAGTTTTTAAAATATTAATTTAATTAGTGTTTGGGGAATTGTGTTTTTTATTGCTTAATAATCTTCTGCATGATCAGATACAGTTTGGAGAATGTTCTAGCATTCTTCTTAGATGCCCAAGTCACAGTGGTGGCACAGGATAATATTTACCTGTTTGGGTCTATACTGTACATTAGCTGCACTTACTACTGGAAAGCAATGTTTGATCATGTCATTCATTGATAATTGCAGGATTAGATTTTTGCAATGTGTATTTATTATATGAGTGGTCTTTGAAAACAGACTGTTATTTCAGTTAGTTAATATATATCCGCTCATCTGCTCCCAAGTGTAAATAAGAGAAATAGAACATCCTCATAGGCTTTCAATATCTGTATTGAAACCAAAGCCTAAACACTGATTTTATACCAACAAAAGGTCTAAATCCTAAATATATCAAGGATAGGTCCTGCTTCTTGGTTTTTACCAAGTTGGTGGGTGGGTGGTATGGGTTTCTGTGCTGTGGATTTTTAATTTTTTAAGCCGTCCAAAGTCACTATTTTGAGTTGGGCAGCCATATACGTTTAATAAATAAATACTACCCTTTTGAAACAGGGTCCTAATTCAGGTGTGATAAACTGAAAGCTAGGCTCTTATCAAAACAAATTCAAGATTCCACCACCACCCCTTTGGAATACCATCCTTTTGAAGTTTAGAAGTGACAAGATTTCCAAAGGGAACTGAGAAGTCTTTCCTTGAAATAAAGATATGTATAAACAATTCCCTCACTAATGTTAGCCTTCAGATAGGAATGCTAGATTTTTTGCATAGTTAATAAAAGATACCCACCAAAGAAATGGTATTTAATAGTATAGTTGCAAATTATTTCAGCTTTTCAGGATCAATTTTATTGTAAATAATTTTTATAAGCTAATCAAGAATTTCATTTTTAAGACATAATGCCTAAAAAGGGCTGTTTCTGACTTTCGGTTGGTTAGACAATGTTTTAAAGAAGAGTTTTATTTATAAAAGAAAGCACTATGCAAAATCCTCTATAGCCTAACTCATGGATGCAGGTTTTGATCATCTAACATTTTGACATACACTGTGGATGCCCCAAGTGGAATAATTTCTGGGATGACTTTTTAGTGCTCATATATAGCAAAGGATGTAATAAAACTTTCCACTTGCCAGAATTGTCTATCCAGGTGGGAGTATTAAAATCTCGAAAATGGTGGGCATGACATTAACAATCAGAGCCCTGCCATTTTTGCACTTGCATGCAATGTCAATGCATGTACAAAAGAGGTAGAGTTTAGACCATGATACCATACCTTCCATTTTACAGATTTTGACCTTCCTCTGTGGACATCACTACCAGTAGCAGAATCTGATAAAGGACTCTTCTGTTATATCCTTAGTGCCTTCAGCTCTATAACAAAAGCTAGTTAAGAATTAGGTACTTTTAAGATCCAGAACTTCTTAAATACTCATTGTCTTCTTTTATGTAATAATATTTCATAGCCAGAAAACTATAATAATGATCAAATTTACTTTCACACAGGTTATAAACTTATATAAATTTTACTATTTATATCCTAGGTTCAATACAAATTTAAACAACTTTATTAATCTACTGCTTCTTAGAACTATAAATTTACGTAGAAAGGGAAAAGCAGGGTGACTATTTAAGCTACAGAATTTATCTAATGTTTTAAATACTGTTTCATAAATTCTGAATTATATAGCATCTGAAATGTCTTCATTAAGACATGAAATCTTCTCTATGGTGAGATTAAAGTACATAGTTGGCTGTTGAAAAAAAAATTGCGGCCAATCTCATCTATAATATATATGCCTATCATTCTGAAAGTGGCCAATTATTTCTTCAGATAACAGCCAAGAGTAACATTAAGGGCAAAAAGAACTGTAACTTCAAAACTACATCAAAGAAACAAGTCATAATAATTCTGACCTCTGCAATGGATTGTACTTGGACCTATCTTTGAAGAGAATATGGAAACTTAATGTAATCAAATAGAATTATTACATGACTAATTAGGGGACAAATCTATCCAATTATGTGACTGGAGTGTGTCAACAGGTGAACTGTTTCTGTGCTCAGTTCAAAGCACTGGTTTGTTCAAAGCACTTCAAGCGCTAAATGGATTGAAGTCGGAATATCTGTTAAATGCTTTTTCTTATATAGTGTGTTTGGACCTCTCTGTAATTTTTGGATTCTTTGTTTCTTTGCAATCCTTATCAGTTGAATCAAATAAAATAATGTATACATACTTGTTTCAATTTACCACCTGAGAAATTACAAAAAAGATCCTCTTTGCTGAGTAAGAATTTTTTGTCCACATTCTGCTTAAGTCCCCCTGAAAAACATTTATGTGATTAGTTAAAATATATTAACACACATATAGTATAGTTAAATTATTATTTGTGCAAAACAGTAACAACAGTATTAACATGAGATGGCATATCGTGTAATCACTTTTAAATTTTTCTAACTTTTTTTTACTTCTGTTTTTAACATTTTTGCTTATGTTTTTTTTATGTGGCTGTATGGCTTTATTTGTAAACTGCCCAGAATCACTTTGTAGAGATGAACAGTATGTAAATTTGATAAATGAATAAACAAACAATGTGCTTGTTTCTTTCTGTTTCTTGAATTGTATGCTCACGCCAATGAAACCATTTTTCATGCATCTAAAATAAACTTGAAATTTATCAACTTGATTTGAATTTGCAACAGCTAGGTGAGGTTGTCTGCGAAGTCAAATCCAGTTGATAAATTCAGAAAGCTAAATAAATTACAATTTAAAATAAAATGAAGATTTGTCATGTACCAAATTATTTGTTTAACTGTATATTAGGCTGGACACACTTTAAAAAGATTTAGAAGTGCTCATGTGAGCTTGTATAAGCTCTTATTATGTAAGTTCAGCACCTTTGTGTTATTTATTAAAGCAGCCTGAGTTCCAGGCTTTTAAACAAGATTGAAAAAGAAATTGTTATGCAATAAGAAATCCAATTATTCTAAATCAATGTATATTATTTTAACAAATAAGATACTTTATTTCCCATCTCTGAAATATGGACAGAGTTTTATTACAGAAGAAGGGAAAAATGTAAATTAAACTTTCAAAGTTTAAAAGTTTAATATTATAAATAAGCCAAAAATTAAAACTCATTTCCCAATAGATATTTTAATTTTTGGATTCTAAAAATCCAGGTATCGATGCAATTTCAAAGCAGAAACCTAATCCTAACATTTTGATATTATAACTTCAGATATAATTTTTATACAGAGCAGCATTTGAATTCTGTTCTTCTGGAAATAATATATACTTGAATAAAAGCAAAAATAGAGGAATCATTAATTACCTGTCAAAAGGCTAAGGACTATTCCCACAGCAACTGTAAACAGAGTTCCAATTGGGCTTAAATACAGATAGGATAAGGAATACCAATAATCTGCAAGGACTGATCTAGAGGGGCAAAATAGAATTTATTGATGTATTTCCAGAATTTATATGAAATCTTACAGTGACAATGTTATATTAAATATAATTACCGGTATTTAAAACAGTTTAGCAAAGCAGCAATGCAGTCATAATAGGAGGCTTTTGCTGTCTTCATAGAAAGAAAAACAGTCTTATGCCTGAAACAGCGTTTTGCATGCACCAAGCAAGCAGAGTTTTCGTTGCAACAGCACAAGGTTGCTTTTGTTATTCTTCCTGACTTTGGCCACCCTTGTGCACACTGTTGATTACAGTCACAAAGACTTACTCAAAAGTGAACCTAGATTTTCAAGCTAAGGGAAATTTAAAGGAAAGCAGGTGATTTTCTTCTATGTAATCTGAAGAACACACAAAGATTAAAAGCAGTCACAATAAAAACATAATCCCAAACCAGTTCTAATTATATCAAAGGTTTGTCTTTAGGTCTTTAGAACATGATGTTTCTCTGCAAGAGACACATTATGATGGCCTGGTTTAGCTAACTTATTAAATTATCACTAGTTTATTTGATTTTGGCTGTGTGCAATATATTAATTCAGTCACGGCAATTTGGCAATCATAATTACTGGCATATATGTATCAAAAGCAATTGTGGCTTAATTAGGGAATCATGATTAAACAAATAATGGCTTAACAGAATGTGTGAACCCATCCCATTGTTCAATAATGTGAACCCATTGTTCAATAATGCCTAAGATTATGGGACTTTGCCATTTTCCTTTTGAATTTAAATATATCTTTCTACAAAAAATGTACATTATTTGTATAAAAGCACCAGCAGAAGCAAATTAACAGCACTGGACAAATCTGGCAAAGTGTTAATGTATCCTGCAAACGTGAACAGAAAAATGTGTACTTGAGTGGGTTTCAAATCCTACTATGCAAAAAATAATAACATTAATTAGCAATAAAAGACTAACTGTGTTTGGCATAATTAAATGTGTCATATTAAGTGGATGTTAATAAATTTGGCATATACCTCTCACTATTTTCAATTGTAAAAGCTGGCAGTTCTGTGCTTAGGCTGCTTATGTTACAGCCTGTAATTGAAAGAGATAATGGCTGAGTCCTAGAAAGTAGCGGCTTATAAATCTGAGCTCCAATTCCAACCCAAAGGGTAAGAGCAAATCCACAGATGAGACCTATAAATGCACCCTGTAAAACAAGAAATATAATCTGATCACATTTAAAAGAAAAGAAATAAATCCCACTGTAATTTCTAAACATTGTACTTTTAGAAACTAGTTATTTAGAATTGTGCATACTACTTTCCTAACTAAAAGCAGCATGGGACTTTTTAATATAATTTAGAGCTCCAGAAGAGAAGGATCTCCAAGTCATCCTGTTGATGTTATTTCTGAGACAAACATTATGTCCCTATAGTATACCAAAACTTAAAAAAGCTAATGTTCACAAAAATGTTTACAATTCACTGTGGTTTGAAATGATGCATTTAATAGTTTCAAATACCTTTAACTAATTTGTTTTTTTCAGGGAGACTGAAGAATGTCTTGAATCAGAAGATAGGGTAGCAATTAAATAAATAGTACTGTAAATAGAAGATTTTCTTACCATGGCATTGACAAAGGGAAAAAGGATGCCCAAGGAAAAGAGTCCCAGGAGAGGCCCACCAACCATGCCAAAAATAGTCAACGCTGCCTAAGAAAAACATTAAGTTATACATTTGAAGGAATAAAATCTACAAATGATGCTAAATAACTTCATTTTCATTTAAACATTTTAAAGTGAAAAGATAACATTTATTTACAATGTACTTATCCAGCTTTTCTACTGGAAAAAAAATCAGAACCACAATAGTGGTTATTTAGTAGAACAACATTTCCTAACTGATCTCCTGCAGATATGTTGACTTTAACAAATGTACTATAGGTAGGCATTTAGGAAACTGTGATCCTTTCCAGCACATGTGTAGGGCATCAGATAGGCAACAATACATTAACTTACAGATAAGGAACACTATATATATACTGCACAATTAGTAATAGAAAAGTATGAGAGGGTATAGTTAATCCTTTTCCTGCAAACCATTTCCCCACTTAAAATTGCCCATGATGAATTGGTTGGGTTCTGATTTTTCAAACTAGAGACAAATATCATTGAAAGGAACATGCCTTGGAAAACAGAAATGGCCTATGTGGATACTATTCCCTTCCTTTATATCTTCTCTGCCATCATTTGCCCCACCTTAAAATAGCTTTTAAAACAATATATGGACATAAACACAGACAGACACAAAGGGAAAGGAAAGAAGAAAGGAAAGCAAATCATTTTATGCTGACTTTTATTTGTAAATGTCTTATTGACACATCACATGTTTGTACTGCACTCTTAAACTGCACCTGTGCTATGCTCATGGTGAATCAATTCACTGCAGGATGAAGGCCTCTTCATTGAAGGTTATGGACTGGACTGGCTTACACTATTGAGGTTTACTCAATGCTAATACTACAATGAAAGTAAGTCCAAAGTACAAAAAAAAAGAATCCATTGAAAGGAATAAGGGTTGCTTTGATTTCCAGAGAGATTTCTTGACAAAGAAATTATTAATTATACCTGTAACAATCCTCCTAGAACTGATGCCAAGGCAGCCATAGCAATGCAGACCGCACCATAAAATAAACCTATGTGGATGATGTACACAAAGAGGTCAAATAAGTTTTTATTTATATACTAGCATTAGACAAAAGTCAGATTGTTTTTTGATGATGATGATGATAATAATAATAATAATAATATCAAATCCAGATTATGCAACCAATCATAATAATAGGCTTTTTTACCAAACAGATTTTTCTTTAAGCATATACCATTTAGCTTATATATAATATTACAAAATAATAGCTCATATATTTAAAAAATAGTAATTGTAATTTTTAATATCTAATAAATCATTTTAAAAACAAATTAAAAAATGTCCTTAAGATAATTTAAATTTAAAATAAATATTAATATATACTTACTCGTCCCCATAGAAATCCAAGACAATTTAACTTCAGTTAACGTGAAATAAGGTTTAATGAGGTCCTCTACAGTCACAGCAGCTAAAGCATTGATGCTAGAGGACACTGTACTAAGGCAGGTAAAATAGAGTTCATGTAATTTCATATCAGTTTAAAGGTGTATTTCGTTTACTATCAAATAGTTACTATAGTGGTTATTATTTCTGCTGTTAAAGTTAAGCAGCTGAATAACTAAAATAATTGAAAGACATTATTAATTTTATCTATTACTTAGGAAAAAAGCCCATAATTTAAACACTTTCCATTCTGTTCAAAGATGTTCCTAATGAAATCTTAAAGAAACAAGTCTAGATAATAAATTACTGACCTCTTATGTTATAATAAGTCATAGTTAGTATATACCACAATGGATTCATGTCTTATGCTAAAAAAAAATCCAAGCAAATTTTGGTTTAGCATAATGTACCATTGTACCAATCCAGTGACTTTCATTTCTCTGTAAAATTTTCCTAAGTTCACTTTTCTTTTTATTTACTAATGATATTGTTACAGTTGTTGTTACTTAATACATTCTAGGTCACCTTATAGAGCAACAGTATTCCCATAAAATACAATTACACATTCACATTAACATAGTAATAAAGTATGTGATCTCAGCTCACATTTAGATTAATTAATATCTGCATCACCTAAAATAACTACATAAACAGTGAAGCTGTGCTATATAATCCTATATTTAGTAGTGGGATGAGTGGCCATATAGATTTTTTAAAAGGGAAAATAAATATATCTGTTTAATTGGAAATCACACTAAAGTGCAACCATATATATATATTTGTTGAGAAGTAAGTCTCCTTGAGTTCAGTGGGTATACCACTGCACTTGTTATAAGTTTTTTTTTAAAAATTCCATTTATATCCCGCCCTTCTCCGAAGACTCAGGGCGGCTTACAAGCTTAGCAGTAGGTTGCTATTGACTCCATTGAAACCTCCCCCGCTTCTCTATTGAATTTTGAATTAACTTACCTTAAGGTTCCACTATAAGCGCAAGCAACAAAAAGACCTGTCATTCCTGGAAACTCTTGTAGAATTTCCAATACCAGATAAGGCACGAGCTGAAAAATGCAAATATCCCGTATATTTTATACTTTTTTGCATACATTTTTCTTCCTACTTTACAATACCTAAACATTTGATAAAAATATGTGTAAAATAGTCTTTAAAATTGCTTTTTTTCAAGGAAGGTAAATTCACGGTTCAAAATTGGCATAAAAATACACCATTAATTTAATTCCTCAATTATGCATGGCATTCTTTGGGAGACATTATTTCAAAATTTAATGTCATTCATTCCTTAACTGTTTCCTTCAAAAGGGGTTTCTTATGATTTCTTCTAGTAACTCCCTGTAATCAAATTATATCCCAATAGAAAACTGAAAATCATAGCCCTAATGTTTATTTAGCATTAATTAAGAATGTTTTAATACTAAACCTGGTCTAATGCCACCACACATTTTGCTGTCCATGGGTCACAATCCTTAAAAACAGAGTACATTACTAATCCACATAATACTGCACATGCAAGAATTATCCAGAGTCCCACGAGGTTTAAATAAAGAGATCTGTAAGGAAACAAACAAGAGGGTGTTTTTTTTACTTTGTGTAGAAATATCATTATTTTGTAGCATTATATGTACACATTGCATTGCGTTGTACCTGCATTTATTTCCTCTTTGGCAGGCAAAGAAAAAGTCTTTGTTAGATAGGAATGTACTGGTTTCTTTGGATAAAAAAATTATGCAAATGTTCCAAAAATGTAAATAGCTGTGTACATGTAAAAGTCAATATCTGACTTACCAGGATTTCAGGGGGGTTTCCCCACATAAATTAAAACAACTCTTTCCGGTGTTTAATTATTTTTATAAGGATTTAAAACTTTGTAGTATTCTTATTATTGTAAACATACCCTGAGAGTAAGATGTCAGAAAAATATGGAGAAAAATAAATGAATAATGTGCATCATATTGGACAGTATGAGGTATTATTTTGGTCTGCCTTTAGGCCAGTTTGAACATTTAAGATACAATTTCTAAGAAGTAGAGAACTAATTTCCAAACAGCATGCAAATGCTGCTCTTTTTTAATTGTTATCATCTCGTCAGCAGACATCTTGAACAGCAAGATTAGCTCTTTGCTTAAAACACAGATAGGATAGTTAATTTTCAATGTCTATGTCAACAGTAATTATGCCCTTCAAAAGGACTTTATACATACATAAATGGGTAATAAATCAGAAAGAGTTTACAAAATCATAGTGGTTTGAGATTTTACTAATATTGGTAATAAATAATTTGATAATTTTGTTACAATTGTGGCTTATGTCCTTCAATGGAATGTCCTAAATAATGCTAAATTCATTGTTACTAACAGTTTTGCATTTATAAGTATACAGGTTGTATCATTCTTGGACACTGATGTTGAGAATACAATTTAAATGAAAATCCTTGAGCAAACAAACAGAACATGTTAACTTACAATTTTGCTTGAAATCTGGTTTTACAGGAAAGATATCGCTGAACTTGAGACTGATTGACTGCATATATACCAAGCCAGGTAAAAGTCCCACCTACAACAATTGTCCAGAATGTGTGCCTTTGCAGAGGATTAGGACTGAAGCTGCATTGAATAAAAATGCATTTTATAGTATTAGCTAACTGATCATATCTCTGTTAAACAATACTTTATGTTTTCTTTCAATGAATATTTCACAAGCTTAATTTGACAACATATTAAGAAATCTTAAATATTAAGCAGAAGTACTGAAAGCACAGAACACATTTTAAAAACTTATTACATACAGGTAGTCCTCCAGATACAACAGGTCAATTAACGAATGTTCAAAGTTACAACAGACACCCGCAAACCACATATGACCCTGTTTTAAAGTTATGACGGCTGCAGTGCCCCCGTGGTCATTCACCCTTATGACTGACCATGGGAGTGCTGCAGCACTTCCCCACCTCTCTCCCTCCCCCACCCCCCCATCCTGCCCTGATATGACCCTGCAGCACTTGGGCCTGCTCCCCATGCCTCCTGGAAGCAGTTACCATTTTCAGAGCTCAGACAATTCTTGGCAGAAAATGGCAGCTGCATTTGGAGCTTTCTGCCCTGATCAGCTGGCCATTGGGAGACTGCAAATTTCTCCAGGCACTTGCTAGCCTTTGGGTAACCAGACTCTGCATGCTAAGGTAGCAGCTTTAGGCCGAGCTTCCCAAAACCTTTCCTTTACTTTAATCCCCTCTCTCCTCCAGAAAGGGAGTTCCTCTCCTCCCCTTTATTTTTTTAATAAATAAATAAATAAAAAAGCTGGCACAGTCTTGTTGATCTTTTCCCCCACCGCCCGGGTGATAAAACTAAACTCCTACCTCTGCCTTCCAATTTCTATCTCTTTTTAAAAAATCTTACCTTGACTCCAGGCTGAAGAGTAGAGGAAAGGAAGCAAGCAAAGCAAAGAAACTCTTTCTGCAGCTTTCTACCTTGAGGAGCAGCAGAAAAAACATTCAGCTCAGAAACTTTAGCCATGTGTATTAAAATGGAACAGAAGCGGGATCCTTGCAAAGCTTTTAGCTGTTTGTCTGATTGCTTGTAGGACCCAGCAAGACTCTAAGACAAGTTTCTTTGCTTGCTTGCTTCCTTTCCTCTACTCTTCAGGGTCTGATTTCCTAAGGCTAGAAAAATCCAGCTGAAGTTTGCAGTCTCCTGATGACCAGCTGATGGGGCAGAAAGCTCTGAAAGGTTAGGGAACCGGTCAGTGATGGGATTCAAATATGTGAACAACCAGTTCTCTGTGTGGATGCCGCTTCCTGGGCAACAAAAAATTAGCTACCAGTTCTGCCAAAGTGCTGCAAACCAGCTGAATCCCACCACTGGAACCAGTCCTTTTTTGCCTCAGAAAGGCAGGGAAATCGTGTCAGGAGGAAGGGCAGGGGCAGAACCAGGAAAAGCAGGCATGTCCACCATTTTCCTGCTGCACTGTTTTTCACTGGCAAGACAGTCAATTGTGCAGTGAGACACTTGTGGGAGCCTCCCAAGGGGCAGAAGCAGAGCATGGGATATCTCAGGAGGATGGGAGAGACCTTGGGAATCCCAAGGCAGGTGGGCTTGTACCTGCACTAGGCCTCCCAGGATGTGTCTCACCCCTGAGCCACTCCATGTTCCACTTAATGACCCACACATTTGATTAATGAATACCTTGGGTAGAGCAGGGATGGTTGGTTGTTACTTGAGACAGATCGTTTAATATTTATTCCAACCTTGGACCCAAATGGCCAAGCTCCATTGTGGATGTAACTTGAGACTACCTCTACATCATTAATAATTTTGTCATTGAAGATGCAAAGATTCCTTATGAATAAATTCTAAAATTGTATCAAAAACTGTTTTAAGCTCACACAAAATAGGACATCCAATCTGTTATTTTTTCCCATCTATTGTGGCCTATTGTAGTCTTCTTTACCTCTACTATTTACCCCTACTATACTAGTTTGGATCCTTCCAACAAAAATGTAGCTACATCCTACAGTAGGTAGGTAAACTTTTTACCTTACAAAAGCCTTTTTAAACCTTTACCTGTTCTATCTATCTATCTATCTATCTATCTATCTATCTATCTATCTATCTATCTATCTATCTATCTATCTATCTATCTATCTTATTTGACTTATATTCCATCTTCCCCTCAAGGCAATTTACTTGGAGATCTCTTTTTATTTCATCTCCCTCATTACAACTTTATGAAAAAGTCTGAGCAGAGAAAAAGTGAATAACTCAATGTCACTCAGTGATTTTTCATGAATGAGGTCTTTCTGATCCTAACTTAAGCATTCTGATCATTAACAGCCTTATTCTATACCTATTACTGGAAAATATAATTTATTTGATATAAATGATTCAAATTAGCTACATAACAAATAATGTATATCTGAAAGTTTCTTCTCTATCTCAAATAAATTAAATACTTACTCCCAGAAATTTAATCTTCCTCTATGATAGTTATCATCCATTATATTTCCAAAACCTCCTTGTACTATCACACCACGTATAACCACAGATAAGAATCCAGCTATCATGATTGCAGCTTGAAAAACATCTGTCCAAATCACTGCTTTTAGTCCACCCTGGATGGATAAGAAAAGACATTAAAGTACAAGGCAAGTAATACAGTATTAAAAGAAATATAATAGTCATTGAAGTCTAAGACGTTCAATGCATTTCATATCCAAGCCATACAAATATCTTTGCTTAATGCAGATTACAAGTAGTCCTCGACTTACAACAATTCATTTAGTGAACATTCGAAGTTAAAAAGGAACTGAAAAAAGTGACTTATAATGATTTTTCACCTTTATGACTGTTGCGGCATCCCGATGGCAAAGTGATTAAAATTCGGATGCTTGGTAACAGGTTTATATTTGTAACGATTGTAGTGTCTTGGGCTCATGCAATCACCTTTTGCAAACTTCAATGGGAAAGCCAGATTCACTTAACAACTGGGTTACTAACTTAGTAGCTGCACTGATTCACTTAACAATTGTGGCCAAAAAGGTCATAAAATGGGGCAAAGTTCACTTAACAAATGTCTCACTTAGCAACAGAAATGTTGGGCTCAATTGTGGTCATAGGTTGAAGACTACCTGTATTTAAAATGATAATAATAGAAGTAAATATAGTGAATTTGTTCAATTAAGTGTTTCAGCTTTGCAGTTATAGCAATTTTCAAAATAATTGCAGACTTACCAGTGTGCAATAGAAAGTACATACTACTCCTGTTCCAATAACTGCACCCCATAAATGAATTCCTGTAACTAGAGAAGAAAAAGTACAAAATATTTTTTTAAAAATTAAAATAGCAGAAAATGGTTAATCCAAAGCATATTGAACACAATTTTAAAAATTAGCTGATATGGGATTCCAATATGTTCTTGAATAGACAACCCTTCTGGGATAATGCAGATAGTCTAAATCTACAAAAAAAGATAAAACTGAATTGAAGAGTAAGTCTAATCTTTTTTATTGCAGGATTGATTAAAAATACTGTATGTGTATACACATATTTATTATATATGTATTATCGAGGTCTATTATAAAAATAATGTAGAATATAACTATTTAGGTTTTTGTGAAAAAATAAATGAAAATCATTATAAGAGAAATTTGCATTGTATTACAAATAGAACATACAAGATTAATTGTGAATTGATCACATTTTTAAAGAATAAATTGTACAAGCAGTTCTCAACTTACAACCATTCATTTAGTGGACCATTCGAAGTTACAATGGCACTGGAAAAAATGATTTATGACCATTTTTCATATGACCTTTGTAGCATCTCCATAATCATGTGTTCAAAATTCAGACACTTCGGAACTGGTTCATGTTTATGACATTACAGTGTCCCAGGGTCATGTGGTCACCATTAGTGACTTTCTGACAAGCAAAGTCAATGAGGAAGCCAGATTCATTTTATAACTGTGTTACTAACTTAACTACTGTAGCAATTCAGTTAACAACTGTGGCAAGAAAGGTCATAAAATGGGGCAAAACTCACGTAATAACTGCCTTGCTGAGCAACAGAAATTTTGGGCTCAACTGTCGAGGATTACCTGTAATACTTTTAGAATGCATGTGAATCTTTATTTAATATTTAGAATTGATTAAACCTAGGCTATTTATAGCTGAGTAGCATAATTTAGTTCAGACATGTCAAACACAAGGCCCGGGGGCTGGATCCGGCCCGTGAAGTGGTTTCATGTGGCCCGCGAAGCCATCCTGGAAACAGTGAGGGAACGGCCCCCACTGCCTTGGCCCTGGCCCAGAGACCCTCCTCCTGCCAGAGACCCTCAGATCTGTCCCACTCCTGCCCAGGCCCCCATAGGCACCCTTGATGCGAACGATGTAGAGCTGGCCATGCCCACCCGGTAGGCCATACGCAGTCTAGCCAGGCCCACCCAGTAGGCCACACCCACCCTGGCCACACCCACCCGACCCCTTGAGGGCAACCGCAATGCTGATGCGGCCCTCAATGAAATTGAGTTTGACACCCCTGATTTAGTTATATCACTTTTCAACATTATTATACCTACTGTTCTGATATTGCAACTTGAGTTATATCAACATGCTCAGAATCAGCAGATAGTTACCTTGATATAAAGCTAAGGCTGGAGCATAAATGACAATTCCAGTGTAAAGTACCTAAAAAATAAACAAACAACACAAACTGTTCATCTTGGCATTCCAAGAACTATTTGGAAACAGCACTGTACAGAATTGCAATGGCGAATTAAATCCAAACAATATAAGACAGATGTGTTGATAAAATTGATAGGTTTCAATAGCATTTACACAAAATATAATAAAAGAAGAATATTTTAATTTTTAGAATGAATAAATAAGAAGCTATCGTAATCATGATAAAATGCAGTACATTGTTGTTTGGAATATTACTGCAGGCAAAGCAACTAATTATTTGCAAGACACTCAGAGTCACTTATACAGTGAGATGGGTGGTCTATAAATTTTGACTTAAATAAACAAACTGGTTCTTCTAAGAAGATTGTTGAATTCCTGAACAACTAAAGATTTCAAAAATGGTCAAGGTTCATTCATAGTCAGAAACTGAGATCCAAAGATCTCAAGTTGATTAACATTTGTTTTTCTTTTGATAATCATAACTTGGGAAGTAAACTATGTTATGTGATAGTTAACTCCTGATGTTGCCAAGAAATCTACTATAGCTCATCTCATATTGTTTAGGAAACATCTCCAGTATGCCAGAGAATTTTTAGGATAATGAAAATTTTAATAGAGTAAAAGATGACTGAATAAACCCTTAAATTATTTTAGATTTGAATCCAAGGTATATTCCAAATAAAGAGCTAAATGGCAAATATACCACTTTACAGGATATAAAGTTTAAACATTTTTCTTTCAAAAGGTTTAGTTCAAAACTTTTTAGCATATTTATTTAAACATCTATTATAACTTAAATAAGCAATCAAACTCTCTTTGTCATGGGGGTGAAGATTTTCCCTTACTTCGCACTTCAGTTTAGTCCATATAAAATAATATAGTTCATAACTTCATATCTGTTTTTAAAAATCAACTTTATTTTACAGCTATTATTTACACTACATTAAATTTCTTAGTTATGTAATCTACTGCAGAGCTATTAAATATTAAAATTTAGCAATAGCAATAGCACTTAGACTTATATACAGCCCTGTAGTGCTTTACAGCACTCTTTGGGCTGTTTATAATATGAGCATATTGCCCCCAACAATCTGGGTCCTCATTTTACCAACCTTGGAAAGATAGAAGGCTGAGTCAATTTACTTTAGAAATGTCATACATTAAAAGAAATGTATAAAATTAATTTTCTTACCGTCAATATAATAAAGAGCCCTGTTCCACACAAGCGCAGCTGTTTATTAAACCGCATTTCTAGGTACTGTAATAAACAAATACTTTGTAACATTTGTGTAATTTTGATGGAAGAATTAACATTTTACTGAAGAATTATTACTTTAGAGGAGTTGTCTAACTCTTCAACCATGCTTTGTTTTGCCAACCTTTGTCATTCTATACTGTTTATATAAATCTACATTCCTCATCAAGCTTTATTCTATACACAATTGTTTTGTTGCATCCAATACAAGGTTTCATGATGATTATTATCCAATAAGACATTTATTGACTCACACACAATTTCATTTTGTAAAGTGAAACAAGACATCATAATCTAGGCCAGGGGGCTATATGAC
Organism: Vipera berus; assembly: GCF_964194415.1. Lineage (NCBI taxonomy): Eukaryota > Metazoa > Chordata > Lepidosauria > Squamata > Viperidae > Vipera > Vipera berus. Next base: position 57,783,679 of record NC_138208.1, read on the forward strand.
AAGGAAGCAAAGTCATTTGTCAGAAGCTGTTCCGTGCTCTCTAAATCAATGTTAGCAACTTTTAAAATGTAGGAATGCATGCTGGTTGGGGAATTCTGGGAACTGACATCCACATGTCAAGTTGCTTGAGAAACTACTCTAAATTATTTTCCTGCCTGCTGGGATCACAACGTAATGGAAAATTCAGCTGCAGAGTCCAGTTCTATAGGACAAGCGGCAGAGCATTTCCAACTCCTTCTAACCTCCACCTCCTAGTTGAAGAGTTCAGAAAACGAGTGTTGGAATGTAGAAAACAATATGACAGTAATTGCTTATGTACAATTACTAGTATGTGGATAAAACAATAGTCAGCAGCCAAGGAGAAACGGGCGAGTGCCTCTCCAGAAAGCAAGTATGAGCGCAGCCCGGCAAGGCTAGCTGGTCCCTCCTTCCCTACCTCGTAGGTGCTGGTGATTTTCAGGCGGTAGAAGACGGGCAGGAAGATCTCCGCGCTTATAACCACCACCAGCGCGTAGGAGATGGCGAAGAGGCTAAACATAGCCCCGAAGCGGTAGACTTCGGCGGGGGTACCTAGTACCGTCACCGCCGACATGAAGCTGGCCGTCAAGGAGAGCGCCACGGGTAAAGCTGTCATGCTGCGGCCCCCCATCAAGAAGGCTTCGCGGCTCCTCTGGCCGCCGCCCGCGAAGGCGTAGTACACCCCGATGGCCGCGGAGATAAACAGCATGACCCCGAAGACCACATAGTCCCAGACGGCGAACCCCCCGACTTTTCTGCAGGTGACCATGGATGAGCTCCGTGCGCCTCCGCCGAGCGGGCGAAGAATCCGGGGGGCGCTCTTGGACCGCCTGCCTCGCTTCCTCGCTCAGCGCGCGCCTTTGACTCGTCTGGTTTGCGCGAGCGTCTGCCAAGCCCGGCAAAACTCTGCTCAGGAGACGGTCGCTTCGCCGGCAACCTTCGCTTCGCACAACTCCAGAAACTGCTGCTGTTCTCCTTCAGGACGGAGCTTCTGCCTTCTGGCCGGGTTTGCCTGGCTGGCGCTTGGCCGTTCGCCTCCTTGTCTCCTGCCCCGCGCCCAACAATAAGTTATCCCGGTGTTGATTCCTGTCGCCTTTCCCGGCCGCCGTCTTTGACGAGGTTGGAAACCAAACCTACTAAGCGAGCTCCTCTCTAGTACCTTGAGGAGGCACTTAATGGATAGGCTCCTTTTTATCCCCGGGTTCAGTATTGGAGCAGTGTCATCATGCCGAGCACCGAAAGGGGAGGGAAAGAGAGAACAGCCCTAACCGGTCCAGACCAGGAAGATTTTCTCAGCTGTAGAATACAAGTGGTGGCCGAAGGGCGTGGAGTAGCATAGTCATCCCTGCTACCGCCCAGCTACTATCTCTTATTGTTCAAGGTGCTGGATTCTTTCATCCAGACAAAGCGTAGTAATGTGATGTCCTGGCAACCAACGCCCAGTTTAAATATACTGCCAGGAACCCATAGCCTCCATTAATTTATTCATTTAAATTGTCCGACTAAAATACCATCTTTGGTCTCGGAAGGTATTCATTTGTGTGTGTTTGCTATTTAATCTCTGCTGGTAAATTGATTCCTCCATTTCCCCCATGCATACCAAGGCAGGAATGAATCAATCCTTTCCCCAGTTTCTCTAGAAGCAAGTAGAATATTTGTGAGTGATTCTTCCTATTACCCCCACCCAAGCTAATACCTGCGTGGCAAAGTTGATACATTTTTAATATGATTTGGTTGGCAACAGAGGAACTGGTGAGGTTATAAACTATGTTGAACAGGCGATAAAAAAAGGTAAAGTTTCCCCCGCATATATGTGCTAGTTGTTTCCGACTCTAGGGGCCGGTGCTCATCTCCATTTCAAAGCCGAAGAGCCAGCGCTTGTCCGAGGATGTCTCCGTGGTCATGTGGCCGGCATGACTAGACGCCAAAGGCGCACGGAACGCTGTTACTTTCCCACCGCAGTGGTCCCTATTTTTCTACTTGCATTTTTACGTGCTTTCGAACTGCTAGGTTGGCAGAAGCTGGGATGAGTAACAGGCACTCACTCTGTTACGCGGCACTCGGGATTCGACCCGCCAAACTGCCGACCTTCTGATCAACAAGCTCAGCGTCCTAACCCACTGAGCCACCGCGTCCCTAAACAGGCGATATATCATGTAAATTTAATCAATTATAGTTTAGTTAATAAACAATTCTGAACAATGTTATTTTAGAATGATATATGAACTCAGCTTCAAAGTAGACTTAAGCTTACTATAGAGTTGCCTGCAATTACATGTAGGGCTTGTTTGGTAAGGCATAGGCTGCAGATGGCTGCAGACCTTCAACACACAAACCACCAAAATCCCAACTGTGGAGGTGAGCATCCCATGTGCTGATTGGTTGTTCCAACTTCCTGTTCTGTGCTTTGCTAGCCAAAACATTACATTTGCAGAAATATAAATGGAACACCTATGCAACCATCCCAGAATGACAGATACATAGATTCCCAGATGTGCAGTGCCAGAGAAATCTGCTCAATCCTTCACTAAAATAAATGACCTCCAATGTTATGATATCTGATAGATGTAAACATCTAATTAGTAAAATTAATTAGTAAAATTAATCTCCACTAAAGCCAAACTGTTTTGCTTAGATCTATAGGGTAGAGTACTAATAAACCTATAGACAATGATATCTTGTAAAAATTAGTTCTTTAAACCCTGTAATGTCCTCTAACATCTGTTTACTTCTATTTGAAAGATTTTTCATTAATATATTTGTCTTATCTTTATTTACTTGTAGACCGGCCACATTTCCAAATTCCTCAATCCTTTTTAGTAATTCTGTGCTGGATTCCATAGGGTTTTCCAAAACAAAGACCATATCATCTGCAAACACCTGCAGTTTATAAATTTGGTCTCTTATCTGAAGCCCGGTAATCTCCTCATCTTTCCTTATTATTCTCAATAGGGGTTCTAAAGTTAAAATAAATAAAAGTGGGGAGAGTGGACAACCCTGCCTAGTGCCCTTACAGATATCAAATTTGTCAGTTAAATTCCCATTTATCAACAATCTCGCTTCCTGCTTAGTATAGATTGCTTTAATCATATTACAGAATTTAGCCCCAAACTCCATATGTTCCAACTGACACATTAGGAAATCCCAATTAACCCTATCAAATGCTTTTAGAGCATCGATAAATATTAAAGCTAATTGTTTATCTGGTCGGCTTTCATAATACTCCAGAACATTTAATATAATTCTGAGATTATCCTTTATTTGTCTAGTGGGAAGGAACCCATTCTGGTCTGTATGTATGAATTGGTTTAAGTAAATTTTTAATCTATCAGCAATTATTGTCGCAACTATTTTATAATCTGAATTAAGAAGGGATATTGGCTTATAATTTTTAATATGCTTCGAAGGGGAGTCATCCTTAGGGATCAAACTAATATTTGCCTCCAACCAAGTTTGCGGGACTATAGCCTCATCCAAAATTTCATTAAATAGATCTTTCATATGTTTTCCCAGCACTTCCACTAATACCTTATACAATTCTGCAGGAATTCCGTCAGTGCCTGGGTTTTTTTTGACATTTCTGTTGTCTTACTGCTTTTTCAATTTCTGCTATTGTTATCTCCTGATCTAAGGCCTCTTTCTCATTAGGAAGTAACTTAGGAAGGTCTGACTCCGTCAGGTATTGTTTAATCCTCTCCTCAGGAACCTTTTCTTCCTGATATAATTCTGTAAAAAACTCAGTCGCTATCTTTTCTTTCCCTTCTTTATCCCCTATCAGTGTCCCCCTCTTATCCTCTAACTGCTCAATTCTTCTACTTTCCTTCTCTTTCCTTATTCTATAGCTAAGCCATCTCCCTGGCTTATTGGCATATTCAAAATAGTTCTGCCTCGCCACCCTAATTTGACGTGCTATTTTCTCTTGATCCACAAGGTTGAGTTTATGCCTCCAAAAATCCACCTGCTCCTTCCCATACACTTTCTGTGGGTTTACCTGCAGAGCCTCCTTTGCCTTAGTAAGTTGCTCAGCAATTTCCCTCCTACTTTCCTCCTCCTTCCTACGTTTAACTGCCATCTGTTTTATTATCAAGCCTCTCAGATAAGCTTTAGCCGTATCCCAAACTATTCGTAGGGGCATCCCTTCTGTCTTATTTTCTAAAAAAACCAGGCTCATCTCTTGTTTAATTTTTTGTACAAAAACCGTATCCTTCAGAGTCTCCAGACTCATCATCCATCTACTCCTCACTCTACTCCCCCTTATCAACGTAATAGCCACCGGGTTGTGGTCTGCCCATTCGTTCATCAAAATCATGGCATCTTTCGCATAAGATATCAGCCCATCCAACAAACATACCATATCCAACCTAGACCATGAGTTATGCCTGGGGGAATAGTAGGTATAACGTTGAGAGTCCGGGTTAATCTCACACCATATATTCCTAAGGCCAAATTCTTCACACATATCCCTAAATACTTTGGGCAAGACCCTCCTATCTTTCTCTTTTTTCTTCTTCAAATCAACCCTCCCTGTTTTGTAATCCTTAGCCCTATCTACCACCGCATTAAAGTCCCCCAAGAGACACATCTGCTCATACTCCAGGTCTAATATTTTCCGATATATTTTCTGGAAAAAGTCTCCCTGATTATTATTAGGTGCATATATGCCTACCAGTAACACTTTGCTTCCCACCATTTCTATCTCCAACATCAAGCTTCTCCCCTCTGGGTCCGCCCATAATTCTTTAGGACACAATTACTCCTTAACATACATTGCTACACCTTTCTTTTTCTCCTCAGCAGACACTACAAATAATTTCCCTAGTTTAGGGTAACTCAACAGATTAGTTTGGCATTTCTTAATATGAGTTTCCTGAAGGCATAATACATCGGCTCCACATTTCCTTAATCTGGTTAAGATATATTTTCTCTTAACAGGAGCATTGAGACCATTAACATTGAGTGTCAAAAAATTCACCCCTTGACACATCCTTACTTACGTGGGGCCTTAGATTTGGTAGCCTGTCTAGTTACCCTCTTATATTCTTCTCCCTTTCCCTCTCCATCCCCCTCCCCCCCTCCCCCCTCTGCTCCCCCCGGATTCCTCTCCTCCCTCTGACTTCTACTCTCCACTTCTCCATCACTCTCCTGATCACTAGTCTCACAAAAAGTTTTATAGAAATCTTGTGCGTCGCGTAGACTCTCAATCTTTATCTTTTGGTCTTCCCACATCACCAGGAGCCCCTCTGGAAGCAGCCATTTATATGCCACACCTTTTTTTCTCAATTGCGAAGTAACAAATTGATAGCATTGACGTTGCTCTCGGACCTTTCTTGGCAGTTGCTTAAGAATTGTAACCGGACGGCCTTTATACTGAATTGGTTGGTCTCTAGCTCTATAAAGCACTTTATCTCTAAGCGCCTTTTTGGTAAACCTAACGTGCACTTCCCTAGGGAGGCTGTATCGCCTGGCATAATTGGTATAAACTCGAAAGGCTTCATCAATATTGCACCGAACCTCTTTTTTCTCTTTCCCCACCAGGTCTGCGATCATTTCTCCTACCACTTCTTCCAGCTGTTCTTCTCTGTGTTCCATCACATTTTGGAAGCACAAAAAAGGCCACTTTCTCCATCTCCAGGTACACCATATCATCTTCCAGCTTCTTGGATGCTTGCGTGCACCTGTGCTCCCATTTCTCTATCCGCTTCTCCATATTCTCAGAGTCCTTTTCTACTGTTTTTATTCGCTCTTCATGCGTATCCAGAGTCACCTGGACTACACCCAATTTTCCTTTAATTTCCTTCATCTCCTCTCTCATGTCCCCCAACTCAGCCCTCAGGCTGTCAAAATTCGTCTCCATTATGTCCTGCATATTTTGTAGCATCGTATAAATCCCTTGAATTGTAGCAGATTTTTCTGTCGCCGATAGGCTCTCCATCGACTTCCTAACCCCTGGTGGCATCGTAACCGAAGAGGCCACTGCTGTCAAGGTGGGGGCCTTCTTTAAGGTTTTAGTTGACGTCGTCGTTAAAGACATTTCAGTTTGTCCCAGGAGGTTGTTGTGATTCAGGGTCAGCCTGTGGGTTCGGCAGTTGGGTCGGACGATTCAGAGGAGGAGGAGGGGGGTGTTGGAGAGCTTGCTGAGAATAATATTGAGGCTCCACAGAGCCCTCAGCCAGGCCCCTCCCATCTGGTCACGACGCAGACCCAGCTGTGTGAGCCTGACAGCATGGATGAAGATGACCCACAGCTGGCCCTGTTCAAGGATGCCCGACGCAGGAGGCAGTCAATCAGGAGTAAACAGAGGAAGGCAATGGGGCACCTCGGAAGGAGGCAGAGAGAAGCCACGCCCTGAACTGTTTAAAAGGGGAATGTGTGGGAGGGCTGGTTTGCTGAAGGCAACTGTTTGAATAGCTCCTGTTTTCATGGTTCGTGTTTGCTCTCTTTGCTCTGTTTGCTCTGTTTATGTTTTTATGTTAATAAATTTGGCAGGCTTAGTTCCAGCCTCTTGCCTTCTTGTAAAAGGGGTTGTCCCTGCCTTTTCTGCAGGGCTGGTAGCAGGCTGGTACAGAACAGAGGTTTCTCCACACTACTGTACACCACAGGTTAACTCCTTCCCAGATACTTTATCACAAACCCCGTACTTCCTTCTAATAAGTCTTCTGCCAGAACTTATCTAAACCTGTTCTGTAAATTAATTTCACTTCCGCTCTTTAGGTAGAAAAAAGAAAGAAAGAAGGAGTCACATCAATATCCGTCAGTTTAAAGCAGGATTTCTATAAGTCCACAAATCAGTACACTAGCTTTTTCAAGGGAAAGGAAGCTTCCACCAATCATGTCATATTTGTAAACAAGTCCATTTAAGCCTCTAATCAGCATTCACGGCAGCAGAAGACAAAAGGAGTAACAAAAAAGAAAAGAAAAGAAAAATATTTGTTGCCAAAACCACCCCTGATAACTGGCTGCCGCTCCTTTCACTTCTGCTTAGCGCCCCACCGGTGCGCTCGCTCAGAAAGTCTTTAAACTCACTTCCATTCTTTCTCACTTCCCTGCTTCTTCTCAAACTGCCGAGTCATTGGCTTCAGGGCTGCCAAACCATGGCCCTCTTTCAAGCCTCCGGATCCTCGCGGTGCTTTCCTTTTTCCAGCGAGGTGGTCGCACCACATCTCGCCTCCGAAGATGACCCCTCCACTTCTCCCAGCCCCTCCGGGGCTGGAAATGGCAGAATATCGCCGCAGGAGGCCTGAAAAACAACAAGAGGCTCAGCCGTCTATCGCCTCCCCGCCCAAGGCAGCGCCATCTCGGACTCCAGCTCTCAATATGGTTGGAAGAAAACTATATTAGAACAGGCTGTTACTAGAACAAGAACAAATAAAAACTGTATTTCCTGCACACAACATTACTTCTGGCTCTTTACATAGTGTGGTCAGAAAAAAAGGAGGCATAGAAATTTGAATGCTGATTATATAAATAAACCTTGTATCTGATACAAAGCTGTACAAGTCACTGACATTCTATCATTATAGCTTTATTGCCATAAAAATCGAATTATCACAAGTTTCTGGATTCTTTATTGCTTAATTGCTTCCTGAAAATCCTGCTAGGACAAACCTGATTTACATACTCATACAATGTGTATATTATTGTTATTATAGTTAGTCATTAAAAGTTACAGCCTTCTGTATTATATATTTCTTTGTTTTTAATGAGTTGGTTTTTAAAATGTATTCAGTAATATATGTAGAAAATTAGAAAGTCCTTATGAATGTCACTAGAATTATAATTAATGTTCAGTTCTGGGAAGCAAAGAGCTGAAATGTCACCACCTAGTTCTGTTCAAATGCTGCTTAAGTCTTAATGGCAAAAGATCAGTTACACCTATTTGAACTTTATCCTTTTGGCTTTCAAACTGTTCCCTTGTTTGCTTAAGGTTTTCAATTTTACAAAAACAGATTTATGATTTAACCAGATTGCTAACTATAAGTTAATTTAAGTGAAAGAACTGAGAAAGGTGACTGAGAAAGGTGACAAAGAAGATAATTATAGAGATCAGTTCTCTTAATTCCTTCTGTAGTTAATCTGAGGTTGATGATTGTCCTCTGTTGCCAGCTCTTGATGTCAAATTAGTTCTTGCTTTCTCCTTAAATTATTGCTCTTCTGTGATTACAATTAACACAATTATGGTCACTTCCAGTATTGTCCCTGTTTAACTTTTCCCTGTAACTGAGATAATTCTACAAAAGCCGAAATTAGAGTCCAAGCTATTAAAAAAATGTAATGAAATCAATTGTTTATTTAAACTGTCTGATTCCTTATGATTGCTGATTTCCTTGAATTAAAATTTGTTGCTTTACAAAGTGTTTTTTTAATGTAAGAAATCTGTTTGACACAAATTACATTTGAAGAGTAGCCATAAATAAGATCTGATTTAGTAGTATTATAATTGCAATGTTTGTTGATGCTTTTTCCCCTTTGCTTCTCTCTCCACATGTATTTTGATAGAGTAAAATGGGGAAGTTTATGCACTGGAAGGCAATAAGACATAATAGAAGCTGAAATAAGTTTATTGAACAAAGCAAAAGAGTAACTTTAATGGCAAAGCATAATATTTATGGACAAGGCAACAAATGAAATTTCAACATATAGAATAGAATAGAATAGAATATAGAATAGAATAGAATAGAATAGAATAGAATAGAATAGAATAGAATAGAATAGAATAGAATAGAATAGAATAGAATAGAATTAGAAACAGAATACTTTATTGGCCAAGTGTGATTGGACACACAAGGAATTTGTTTATGGTGCATAAGCTTGATATAGGAGATGACCAGACTGAGCCCAAGAGAGGGGTCAAAAGCATCATCAGTCCCTGTAAACCCACAAGAGATCTAATTCCAATCCACTTTGAATTCCTTTAACTCTATCTACCACCAATTTGCTTTGACTGTTAGTAGCTCAGATTCTTGTAGAGAACTTAAGCTTGCAATAAATACTCATTTGAACTGTCTGAATCTCCTGATTTACAAGGTGCTTCACCCTCTCAGTGTACATACAAACAAGGTAATATAATCAGTGTATATACAAATATACAAACAACATGTACATACAAATAACAAGTCTACATGCAAACAAGGTAATATAATCATAAGATACCAATAGGAGAGAATAGTAGAAAAAGATGAGAAGGATAATAATAATACAGCCATACTATATGGGTAAACATTTTTAGACATAAGACAGTACTGTGGTAATTAGGTGTTCAGCAGAGGGATGGCATGAGGAAAAAAAACTTTGTGTGTAGTTGTTTTGGCATGCCCTGTAGAGGCATCCTGAGGGGAGGAGTTGAAATAATTTGAGTCCAGAATGTGAGGTCTGTGGATATTTTCTCAGTCATCTTTCTGACCCATGTAGTATACAAAGTCCTCAATGGAAGGCAGGCTGGTTGCAATTGTTTTTTCTGCCGTTCTAACTATCTATTGAAGTCTGTACTTGTCCTGTTTGGTTGCTGTACCAAACCAGACAGTTATAGAAGTACACATGACAGACCCAATAATTCCTTTGTATAACTGTATCAACAGCTATTAGAACAGTCTGAATTTTCTTAGTTGAAGGAGGAAGAACAGTCTTTGTTGTGCATTTTTAATTATAGTTCTAATATTACCATAGGTGTCCATTTCAAATCCTGGGACATTATAGAACCCAGAAACCTGAAGGTTTCTACTGTTGATGATACTGTATTATCTAATATTGTAAGAAGTGGTAGAATAGGAGGGTTCCTCCTAAAATGCACTTTCATCTCTACAATTTTACGTGTGTTCAGCTCGATTGTTCCGGCTGCACCACAGGGCCAGTTGTTCAACTTCCCATCTGTATGCAGACTCATCACCATCTCATATGAGACCAATGACCGTTGTACCATTTGCAAACTTCAGTATTTTAACTGAAGGATGCTCTGAGATGCACTCATTTGTAAAAGAATAGTGGAGAAAGCACATAGCCTTGGAGGACGCCTGTGCTAATTGAACAGATATTCAATATTATTTTACCTAGCTTTGTTAATCAGGATTTTGATAATTCTGATAAGGGGTCAAAAGGTTCATATGTTGAAATTGCAGAATTAAAGGTCAGGCTTTAGCTGGCCTTTAGAGCTGTGAAAAGTTCCATAAGAAAGCACAAGCCTGTGGGTTAAACATGTGATTCAAACTGCAGAAGGTATACATGAGTATTTTTTATAACTTCTATACCTAATTTACTGTAATGCTGACTTCCTCTTATATAACCAAGTAAAAATAAGAAATCTACATATACTTGCTTCAAATTGCATTCAGGGTTTTTCCAATCTTACAGGAGGACCCACCTTTATTCGGCTGAAAAAATGAGTTTTTGTTTTAAGAGAGATAATCTGGACTCTATTTCTTTGTTCACACCAAGCAATACCTGCTTGATATTTTTGGTGACTCCACTGGGACTTTGGTGCTTGGTTCTGTGAAAACTTGAGGAGAGGGTTGCACCAAGCATCTCCAGGATGGTAGCTAAATTAGTTTAGAATTTCTGAGATGATGGTATTGAATACCGAACTGAAGTCTACCAAAAGGACGCTTACATAGGTCATTGCAGATTCAAGATATTGCAAGATGTAGTATAGTGCCATATTAATAGCATCGTTTGCTGATCTATTTGCAAACTGCAAGGGGTTTAGCAGTGGGTCCATGATGATTTTCAGGTGGGCCAGCACTAACTTTCAAAGGTTTTCATAACTATAGATGTCACAGCAACCAGTCTGTAGTCATTCAGGTCCTTGATGGAGGGTTTCTTGGGCACCAGGATGATAGAACAGATATTCCTTGAGTTACAACACTTGACTTAGCAACTGTTCAAAATTATGCTCCCCCAAGTTCTTACGACTCAGTCCCAAAGTTATATATGTTGCAACACCACAGCGGTCATTTGTCTTATGACTGACCACAGAGATGCTGCAACATGGCCCCTGCCTATTTCCCCCCTCCAGCCTGCCCCGCTGGGTCTCCAAGGCACTGGGCCTGCTTTGCTAAGCAATGTTTTCTTGGATTGTGATAGCTAACGTTCTTTCTTCAGGAATCAGATCCAAACATTTATTGTTTATATGTCTTACTTATATGTCTTACCTATATGTCTTACCTATCAGCTATCAAAAGCTTTATGAGACAGTACCAGCTCTTACCCCCTTCATGGATTACTGCCTTGTCGTGGCGAAGGGGCTTGCGTAATTCAATGAAGCTATGAGCTATGCCGTGCAGGGCCACCCAAGACGGACAGGTCATAGCAGAGAGTTCTGACAAAACGTGATCCACTGGAGAAGGAAATGGCAACCCACTCCAGTATCTTTGCCATGAAAACCCTATGGACAGTACCAAAAGGCAAAACGATATGACGCTGGAAGATGAGCCCCTCAGGTCGGAAGGCGTCCAATATGCTACTGGGGAAGAGCAGAGGGCTAGTACTAGTAGCGCCAGAAAGAATGAAGCGACTGGGCCAAAGCCGAAAGGATGCTCAGCTGTGGATGTGTCTGGTGGTGAAAGGAAAGTCCGATGCTGTAAAGATTTTTTCTCCATAGGAACCTGGAATGTAAGATCCATGAATCAAGGAAAACTGGACGTGGTCAAACAAGAGATGACAAGACTGAACATTGACATCTTAGGTATCAGCGAACTAAAATGGACAGGAATGGGTGAATTTAATTCAGATGACCATCAGATATACTACTGTGGGCAAGAATCCTTCAGAAGAAATGGAGTAGCCTTCATAGTCAATAAAAGAGTAGGAAAAGCAATACTGGGATACAATCCTCAAAATGACAGAATGATCTCAGTTCGAATCCAAGGCAAACCATTCAATATCACAGTAGTCCAAGTCTATGCCCCAACCACCAGTGCTGAAGAGGATGAAATTGACCAGTTCTATGAAGCACTACAGCACCTTATAGAACTAACACCAAAAAATGATGTTCTTATCATCATGGGGGATTGGAATGCTAAAGTAGGAAGCCAAAAGATAACTGGAATAACAGGCAAGTTTGGCCTTGGAGTGCAAAATGAAGCAGGGCACAGGCTGATAGAATTCTGTCAAGAGAATACGATGGTCATAGCAAACACTCTTTTCCAACAACCCAAGAGACGGCTCTACACATGGACATCACCAGATGGTCAACACAGAAATCAGATTGACTATATGCTCTGCAGCCAAAGATGGAGAAGCTCTATACAGTCAGTAAAAACAAGACCAGGAGCTGACTGTGGCTCAGACCATGAGCTTCTCCTTGCAAAGTTTAGGCTTAAACTGAAGAAAGTAGGGAAAAGCACTAGGCCAGTCAGGTATGAATTAAATCATATCCCTGTTGAATATACAGTAGAGGTGACAAATAGATTTAAGGAATTAGATCTGATAGACAGAGTGCCTGAAGAACTATGGACAGAGGTTCGTGACATTGTACAACAGGTAGCAACCAAAACCATCCCAAAGAAAAAGAAATGCAAGAAAGCAAAATGGCTGTCTGAGGAAGCTTTGCAAATAGCTGAGGAAAGGAGGGAAGCGAAAGGCAAGGGAGAAAAAGAAAGATACACCCAATTGAATGCAGAATTCCAGAGAATAGCTAGAAGAGATAAGAATGCCTTCTTAAATGAACAGTGCAAAGAAATAGAAGAAAACAATAGAATAGGGAGGACCAGAGATCTTTTCAAGAAAATTGGAGAAATGAAGGGAACGTTTAATGCAAAAATGGGCATGATAAAGGACCAAAATGGCAGGGACCTAACAGAGGCAGAAGAGATTAAGAAGAGGTGGCAAAATTACACAGAAGAACTATACAAGAATGAGCTTAACGTCCCTGATAATCACAATGAGGTGGTCACTGACCTCGAGCCAGACATCCTAGAATGTGAAGTAAAGTGGGCCTTAGAAAAGCTGAGCAACAACAAAGCTAGTGGAGGTGACAGTATTCCAGCTGAGCTATTCAAAATCTTAAAAGACAATGCAGTAAAAGTGCTACACTCAATTTGCCAGCAAATTTGGAAAACTCAACAGTGGCCACAGGATTGGAAAAGATCAGTTTACATTCCAATTCCTAAGAAAGGCAGTGCTAAAGAATGTTCAAACTATTGCACCATTGCACTCATTTCTCATGCTAGTAAAGTCATGCTTAAAATCCTACAAGCTAGACTTCAGCAGTATGTGGATCGAGAACTACCAGAAGTGCAGGCAGGATTTCGAAGAGGCAGAGGAACTAGAGATCAAATTGCCAACATACGCTGGATCATGGAGAAAGCTAGGGAGTTCCAGAAAAACATCTACTTCTGCTTCATTGACTATGCTAAAGCCTTTGATTGTGTGGATCATAACAAACTGTGGCAAGTTCTTAAAGAGATGGGAGTACCAGACCATCTTATTTGTCTCTTGAGAAACCTATATGGGGGTCAAGAAGCAACAGTGAGAACTGGACACGGAACCACTGATTGGTTCAAAATTGGGAAAGGAGTCCGGCAAGGCTGTATACTGTCGCCCTGCCTATTTAACTTATATGCAGAGCACATCATGAGAAAGGCAGGGCTAGATGAATCAAAAGTTGGAATTAAGATTGCCGGAAGAAATATCAACAATCTAAGATATGCAGATGATACCACTCTAATGGCAGAAAGTGAAGAAGAACTAAAGAGCCTCTTGTTGCAGGTGAAGAAGGAGAGTGCAAAACTTGGGTTGAAACTTAACATTAAGAAAACCAAGATCATGGCATCTGGCCCTCTCAATTCCTGGCAAATAGATGGGGAAGAAATGGAGGTAGTGACAGATTTTATTTTCCTGGGCTCCAAGATCACTGCAGATGGGGACTGTAGCCAAGAAATTAAAAGACGCTTGCTCCTGGGGAGGAAAGCCATGGCAAATCTAGACAGCACACTAAAAAGCAGAGACATCACCCTGTCAACAAAAGTGCGTATAGTCAAGGCTATGGTCTTTCCAGTTGCAATGTATGGTAGTGAAAGTTGGACCATAAGAAAGGCTGAGCGCCAAAGAATTGAGGCCTTTGAACTGTGGTGCTGGAGAAGACTCCTGCGAGTCCCTTGGACTGCAAGGCGATCAAACCGGTCAGTCCTAGAGGAGATCAATCCTGACTGCTCTTTAGAAGGCCAGATCCTGAAGCTAAAACTCAAGTACTTTGGCCACCTAATGAGAAGGAAGGACTCCCTGGAGAAGAGCCTAATGCTGGGGAAGATCGAGGGCAATAGAAGAAGGGGACGACAGAGAATGAGGTGGCTGGATGGAGTCACTGAAGCAGTAGGCGTGAGCTTAAATGGACTCCAGAAGATGGTAGAGGACAGGAAGGCCTGGAGGAATGTTGTCCATAGGGTCGCGATGGGTCGGACACGACTTCGCAGCTAACAACAACACCAGCTCTTACATCAGACTTTCCATACCACAGAAGCATGACTCTCAGTTTTAAAAAAGGATAATATTCTTGAGCTAGCCTGCCTCAGAAGATGAGAAAAAAAGTCTGAAAAATACTGGTAGCTAGAGGGAACTGGGAAAGGAAATGGAAGCTCAGAGACTTTCTTTAAAACCTGCTATTTTACTAAGTCATGTTTTGTGTAAGAACAGGAGAACATAGAGGAAAATGGGGCACATCGTCATTAATAGCCCCCTTCCAGTGTGTTAATTAGGGTGGCACAATGGTGGTGCAGTGGTTAGAATGGTGGATCTGTGGTGGTACAGTGATTAGTGTTAAATATTCGGTTCTTGAAGGCATTGAGCGAGACGAGGTGTTCAAACAGCAACAAGTTTATTCTAAGTTAGAACAGAACAAAAGCCAGCTAATAGGTGCTGCACAGCTATTTATTTATTTAGTTATTTTATTTATTTTATTAAATTTATATACCGCCCTATTCCCATAGGACTCAGGGTGGTTTACAGGGAAAATTAAAAGCATAACATACAAAAATTAAAATCAGTTAAAACAATTAATTAATTCAAGTCCCCGAAATTTAAAACTAAAACCCAATAAAAATTAAAACCCCTCAGCCTGGGTCAGACAGCTCGAAGAGCCAAGTTTTCAGGTCCCGGCGAAATGAGCGAAGGTCGGGGGCAGTCCTAAGTTCCGTGGGAAGTTGGTTCCATAGGGCCGGCGCGCCCACAGAGAACGCTCTTCCCCTGGGAATAACCCGCCGGCATTCCTTAACCGGCGGTATCCTGAGAAGGCCCTCCCTGTGGGAGCGCACAGGACAAAGGGAGCTTGATGCCGGCAGCAGGTGTTCCCTCAAATATCCCGGACCCAAGCCATTTAGGGCTTTATAGGTCATCACCAGCACCTTGAATCTCACCCGAAGGGCAACCGGAAGCCAATGCAGCTCGCGGAGTAGAGGTGTTACATGGGAGTATCGGGAAACCCCCATCACAACTCGCGCGGCCGCATTCTGCACCAGTTGAAGCCTCCGAGTGGTCCTCAAGGGCAGCCCCATGTAGAGAGCGTTGCAGTAGTCTAAACAGGAGGTCATGAGCGCATGAGTGACTGTGCGTAGGGCATCTTGATCCAGGTAGGGTCGCAACTGGCGCACCAGGCGAACCTGGGCAAAAGCCCCCTTGGTCATGGCTCCTATGTGGTCTTCAAAATTGAGCCATGAATCCAGGAGGACGCCCAAGTTGCGAGCCCTATCAACGGGGGGTAACACCTCACCCCCCATCGTTAAAGATGGAATAGTCTGGTTGACCCGCGATGCCGGTATGCACAGCCACTCAGTCTTGGCAGGATTGAGACAAAGCCTGTTTCTCCCCATCCAGACCCGGACCGCCTCCAGGCAACGGGACATCATGGCGAGGGCATCGCTGGGTTGGTTTGGGGTGGAGAAAAAAAGTTGGGTATCATCAGCATACCGATGATACCCCACCCCGAAACCACGAATGATCTCGCCCAGCGGCTTCATATAGATGTTGAACAGGAGGGGAGAGAGAACCGACCCCTGAGGAACTCCACAAACGAGAGGCCTCGGGGCGGATCTCTGCCCTCCCGTCAACACCGACTGCGAGCAGCCCAGGAGATAGGAGGAGAACCATTGTAGAATGGTGCCTCCCACTCCCAACCACCTGAGACACCGTAGTAGGATACCATGGTCTGTGGGATCAAAAGCCGCTGAGAGATCTAATAGGACTAGGACAGAGGAACAACCCCTGTCCTGAGGCCGCCAGAGATCATTCACCAGCACGACCAATTCCGTCTCCGTGCTGTGCCCGGGCCTGAAACCCGATTGGTACGGGTCCAGATAATCGGTTTCCTCCAGGAACAGAGGAAGCTGATGCGCCACCACACTCTCAACAACCTTCGCCAAAAAACGAAGGTTGGAGACCGGACAATAGTTATTTAAAACAGCCGGGTCCAGGGCAGGCTTCTTGAGGAGGGGTCTCACCACCACCTCCTTCAAGGTGGCAGGGAAGATACCCTCCTTCAAGGAAGCAGTTATTACTGCCTGGAACCAGCCTCGTGTCTCCTCCCGGGCCGCATAAACTAGCCAGGAGGGGCATGGGTCCAACAAACAGGTGGTGGAGCTCAGCCTCCCCATCATCCTGTCCACATCATCAGGGGAAACAGAATCGAACTCAGTCCAGATAACATGCTCAAGACCGTCCGATTCCTCCACGTCAGACTTTGCCCAGTAAGAGTCCAAACCGGCCCGGATCTGAGTGATTTTGTCCATCAGATGATGACTAAACTCCTCGGCCTGTCCCTGTAAGGGATCCTCCCTCACCTCCTGTCACCCTAAACAGCAAGTCCTGTCACCCTAAACAGCAAGTCACCCTAAACAGGGCGGCTGGGCTATTATCTACGGACGCGATGAGGGCAGCGAAGTAATTAGCCTTTGCCGTCCTCATCGCCGCAAGATAAGACCTTATAAAGATTCTTAACTGCAATCGGTCAGATTCGGATCGGCTGGATCTCCAACAGCTCTCTAGACCCCGTCTCCTACGCTTCATCTCCCGGAGCTCCACAGAAAACCATGGAGCCCACCGGGATCTGCGCCGGGTCAGGGGTCGCAAAGGTACAACACGGTCGAGCACCTCGGTGGCAGCCTTTTCCCAGGTATCCACCAAGGCGTCGGCCGGGCTGTGAGTGAGGGGGATAGGTATAGACCCAAGCGCCGTCTGGAACCGTTCTGGGTCCATTAGGCACCTGGGGCGGAACCACCTAGTCAGTTCCGCAGCCCAGCAGCGGGGGGTGGCATAACAGAAGACCAATCACAGGAGGTGATGATTGGACCATGACAGGGGGACAATAGTTGGCGAGCCCCCTCCCAGATCATCAAGCCACTGCCCAGATAAGAAAACTAGGTTGAGAGTGTGTCCCCCCATGAGTCGGACCCTGAATTACTTGGGTCAGGTCCATGGCCGTCATGGAGGCCAAGAACTCCCAGGCTAACTCAGATGACCCTCCCAGAGAAGGCAGGTTAAAGTTGCCCAGAACTATAAGTCTGGGAAACTCAACCAACAACCCTGAGAGGGCGTCAAGAAGCTCAGGCAGGGCCGTTGCCACACAGCTGGGCGCCAGGTATGTTAGCAACAAGCCCAACTGAGCCCCAGGGCCACACCTCAGGAGGAGGGACTCACTCCTGCCTATCTGTACAACAGTGGACTCCCGCGGACATAAGGTCTCCCGTATAACTACCGCCACCCCACCGCCCCTGCCCTGAGCCCTCGGATGATGCAACACACAGAAACCTGGAGGGCAAAGCTCAGTCAGAGGGACACCTCCCTCTGAGCCCAACCAGGTTTCTGTAATACATGCCAGGTCCGCGCGTTCCTCCTCAATCAAATCGTGGACGAGGGGAGCCTAGTTCACCACGGATCTGGCGTTGAAGTACACCAGCCTGAGCTCAGGGACCTGATCCCCCTCACCCCCGGATAAACGGGTAGCAACCGGAGGGTCGGAGCACGCCACCGCTTGAAGACAGCAGGGGCGTGATCCCAGATGTCGATATGGCTCTCCGTGTGACCGCCTGCTGCCATTCCCAATCGTCGTGGGGATTTGAGACCCCACCCCAATGCCAGGAAAACCAGAAGCCCCCAACCCCAACCCCATCTCGCCGGGAACCATCTCAGGCCCAGACTGACAACCGGTTGAGGAAGCACATCCTAATTCCCTCCCAACCCTACCATTCCCCCCCTCCCTAACCCTTTAAAACAACTGGCTAAAAAACATACTAGGGGCCTCTTGATGCATTTCCACCAGAGGCCCCTATCCATGCCCAGCCACCTCTCGGGGTCCCAAAAATTGGGCCCGTCATTAAGGGAATTACAGGAAAAGGCGGCAGGTCGTACCTAGGAGGGAGAAGCCCCCCTGAGGGCGTACAAGTCAGCACTAGAGTAACGCAGACGAGCCATATAGTGTTAAAGATATCCACATAGGGCACTTATAAACAAATGGGTAGTCAGATGGTATTAAGTTAATATCAAGATGACGTTGATATTGAATCCGGAAGTACCTCAAGTCCACCAATCCAGCTCCGCTCTCACCCGAGCCAGTAACCATGCAAAAGAAACCCCAACCGCCTTCTCACTACAGCTGAGGCATCCAGCCTGGGGTGGACAGAATACAACTACTGGGGTAAACCTACCCCAACTGGTCTCTCACACCAGAGGGGTGGTTGATAGCCAATCCAGAACTGCCCTCTCACCACGGTCAGGTCCCAGGTCGATTCCGGACTATCAATAGGGAAGTCACAGGAGCAGGGGCATAAACCATGTCCAAATAACCAGCTTAATGTTAAAATAAGCAGATAAGCAGAAAGTTCCCGTGTCAAAACACCACAGTTATAGTTCCGAGATCACATCTGTAGCCAATCTCCAGGCCACTGTCGTCTCCTCGCTGCTTCTGCATTTGCCATGAAGAGGGGGGCCAACGTACCGAAATACGGTGCTCATCAACTGCACCTGCTCCAACCTCCAACCAGGCGTTAAATGCGGCCATGGCCGATCATCAGGCCACCATAATCTCCCGGCCACTGCTGCTGTTCCGAAAGGGCGGGAGGCCTCCACACCATAACAAGGGCGCAAGCCAGTTCAGCCAGGACGCTAGGCCAGGCCGCGGCTGATCCTCAGGCCGCCAGGTCACTGCCACCATTCCGGGAGAGCAGGAAACATCCACGCCGCAAAAAGCGCCTGCCAGTTGATCCAAGGTACAGCCAATCTTCGGGCTGCCAGGCCGCTGCTGCAGTTTCCAGGGGCGGGAAGCCTCCATGCCGCAGGAAATGGCGCCCGCCAGCAGTCCAAGGTAGAGCCGGGCCGCGGCCGATCTTCATTCCGGGCGGGGAGACATTCACGCCGCACAAACGCTCCCAGAGCTCAACAGATGACCGCCGCCATCTTGGGTCGAGAAAAAAAAATAGCTGCGCAGCTATTTATACGGTTGGCCTCTAGGTGGTGACCAATAGATTTAAAGTAGCAGTTTCCTGCCCCAAACATACTTAACAGCCAGGAGACAGCAAGTCTAGCTCAGCACAACAACCATTACATAACACACAGAAAGTAGGTCAGCCATTAAGCAAGCAGTTAGAGACATAAAGCAAGTGAATTACACAGATAAGGCCAATACATTACAATTAGAATGCAGACTAACTCTGCCTACTACCAGGAGTTCAATCCTGACCAGCTCAAGGTTGACTCAACCTTCCATTCTTCCAAGGTTGGTAAAATGAGGACCCAAATTTTTCGGGGCAATATGACTTTGTAAACCACTTGGAGAGGGCTGTAAAGGGATGCGGAGCAGTATATAAGTCTAAGTGCTATTGCTATTGCTAATTATACAATTTTGTAATTACTCCTATGGTTTTATGAGCTCCACTTTTAATGAAGCAGTCTCCTTTTTCTCTCTTCTTTGTGCACATGCTGAAGTTCCTCCCACTTATTTTGATGAAGTATTCACAGATGATAATGACTGGGTATCTTGGACAAGCTAATTTTGAATAGCTGAGTTAAAAACGTTTTTATAATGGGAGAACAAGTAGACACCATTCATTGAGACTCCTTTCCCTATTTTCCCTAAGGCCCTAAGGCAGGGGTGTCAAACTCGCAACATCATGTGATGTGTTGTGACATATTGTGACTTTTTTTCCATTGCCGGCAATGGGGTGGGCACAGTTTCGGCATGATGCATCCGGCCCGCAGGCTGGCAGTTTGACACCCCTGCCCTAAGGTAATAAAGCAGCTAGACTCTTTCAATGTGTTATGAACACAGTGTTCTGCTAATTGCAAAGCTATATTGAAAAAGAAAATCTTTTGCTCTCATTGTTGCATTTGTGTTCATAGTTCCTTTTGCCCTTCTGAGATTTGTTTTCTACAGTTTCTTTTCTGGTTCCCAAAGTTTGATATGCCAACTATCTGATAAGATGTTGATGCGGTTCTCTCACTTTCTGATAATGCTTCTTGAGCTCTTTTTCAGATACTGGCTCTAACTTACTAATGGCCTTTTTAAAAAAAATTCTCCCACTGTGTAGCATTACCTTTACTTCTACAGTAAATATTTTGTTATATTGGATTTACTTCATCAAGTACAAAAAAAATCACATAGCTATTTAGTTATACTTCCTATTTTTACAGAATTGATGAATTTTCTTCTAGTATATAGTAGTTACAGAAAAGCATGCTAATGGTTAATCCCTCTGCTTAGAAGGCATGCCTCTGCTTGTCTTGGTGTCACAAAAAATGGCAGGTTTAGATTAGCAAACTGCATTATTTTTCTTCTCCCCCTACACCAACATTCCATGCTTTACTACTTTTTCTGTTTAAATCTTTTAATATATCTGCAGTTTAAACATTGAAATCATGTTGTCAGGTATTCAGATGCTAAATACATTAACTTTTTATTGTGAGAAAGTCTAATATATTTTAACTGAAAAATATGGTAATAGTAATTAAAATTCCTAGACTAAAAACAGAGAGACTATGGATTAGTCTTCCCTCAGGCACAGAAGCTGTGTAGATAACTTCGAGTAGATGGCTCTCCCCCAGCCTAACCCACCCCACAAAGTTTTTGTAAGGACATAGGAGGAGGGAAGGAGCATTATATTCACTTCCTTAAGTTGTACAAAAGAAAGCTGAATAGAGATGGGATACAACCTAACCAATAAAATATGCAAATATGCAGGGCAGGAAGCAGCCGACTTTATCCCTAAGCTCAAGCCCTAAATATAGCTTTAATCACTGCAAATCGATTAAACTGTAGATTTTCAGTATCATTTTAGAAGTGTACTTGCAAAAAAACACGGAAACGCCAGCCCCAAACTCATCACTGACAGCAGACTCTCAATAATACAAGATTTCCCATTAGAGTTTGATCGTTTGTCCAATTATTTATTTGTATTAGATTCGACTCCCAAGGATTCTGTCTATAGATCTATTCCAAAATCCACCCACGAGTTACTTCTCTTTATCTTAATGTATTCGGTTCAGCACTTTCTCTGGTAGCTGACTAATGCACACGGACACCAGACTCTACAGAATAAGAGTCGTGTTAATTTATAGCGACAAAAAATTAGAAGTCTGGTAATATTTTTTTCAACTGACAAATGTTATTAAAAGGCACAAACGAATTATGTGTCACAGAGACCTCAGAAAGATTTGTAAAATGACGCCACCAAGCCGAGTTTCCCTCTCACTTTTCTTTTTTTCCGGCTTACGTGTCACATGATGGTCGTATCCCAGAATCCCTCAGTCAAGATGGTAGCTTCCTGGAGCTGAAGGCGCACATGTTTGTACGGTATACGACTGAATAAATAGTTTTTCGCAAGATCTCTTGCTTAGTTTACCACCATCATCTCCTAAAGTAGCTTTTTTTTTAAAAAAAAAATTCGTATACATGAAGACCAAATCGTCAGCTCATAAGACTGAGAACACGCATCGGGTGAGATACGAGTGCCAGATCAATTTCATATTTGATTTACCGCAAAGGATAATTAATACATGCGTTGCTGTTAATTTAATCCTGGATACGTCATTGATTTTAATAGAACTTAGATCTGAAATTGTGACATCTATTTTCATATTAACATTAGGAAATTAATAGATATTTTCACTGGTGCTAAATACTAGTTAGATCATTAGTTTGCGAATGAAAATAATTCTAGTTGCCTATCCAGTAACATGTACATTATAATAATATTTAGTGTCATCTACAAGTAAGTGAATTGAGCAAATTCGTCCAGACAGAACAATTTACAGTACTAGATTGGGAAGGCTCCTGTTTGGGGATTGGAGCAAGTTTTTCAGCCAACCTTGTCATTATCTTTGGCTTATAGTATTCTATTACTATTATTATCTGGAATGTGGAACATGTGGTTAAGTGCAAAAAAGGACTAATTCACATTCTTATATGTGTTAGTATCAGAAGATTATAGTATATGTATAGGACATGTGTTTTCATAAGCAC
Organism: Vipera berus; assembly: GCF_964194415.1. Lineage (NCBI taxonomy): Eukaryota > Metazoa > Chordata > Lepidosauria > Squamata > Viperidae > Vipera > Vipera berus. The sequence continues at coordinate 57,806,129 of NC_138208.1, forward strand.
CATGCCATTATAGGACAATTTTTTAAAAGATGTAGTGGCATCAGATTTGATACAAATGGCAAAGTATTCTTTTACAGTGTAATTTCATGAATGTTACTGATATTCAGCCAGAGTATCTTCTGTGTTGTTGTTTTTGTAGTTTCTCACTTTTTCGGAACGTTTAAGCAATGTAAACATTGACATTATACACCGCATTGATAGAACAGGAAGCTATGCTGAGGTAAGACCAACAGTCTTGAAGTCATATTGTCTTTGTGAGAATATTGCCATATATCATATTTTTTAGTGATAGGAACAGTTATCTGTCTTTTGTTTACTTGCTGATATCATTGTCCTCCCTCTCTGTCCCTCCCTCCCAGTGTGGTAACAAGATTACTGTTCCTTTGTGGTACATTCTTATATTATTCCCATAATGCAATTAGCTGCCTTGTGTGCCACTGTTGATGGAAAGTTTGAGGTATACATTTTTTTTAATCCCATTTTTATCCCACCCTTCTCCGAAGACTCAGGGCGGCTTACGATCTAAGAAGCACAAATCAATGTGCTTAGCAATAGCCTTCATTCTATGTATATGCCTGCTTATTAGGTCTTTCGCCCCCCACCCCAGCGGCATTTTACAAAGTCAGCTTATTGCCCCCAACAATCTGGGTCCTCATTTTACCTTTACATTAAATAAGTTCTGTAGCTCCACTGTACAGATGGCGAACTATGACAAAAAGACATATGGGCCTCATTGTACCACATCTCAAATTACAAATAATGTGGGTGTCTGCAAATAAATAAATCCTTTTGGTGACTGAGGGGGCAATTAATCCACCACAAATACCCTTTTATTTGGACACATGTACATCAACTTCCATGCTGAAATTATGGCAGCATGGAAGAGTTGTTGTTATAGCTATCTACCTTGAACTGAGAAAATTTATTGAATGGTTTCTCTTTATTTACTCTTAAATGCTATGATAAATAGTATTGTTTTCAATTTAATAGTAATTATAATATAGATGCAGACCCTATTTTAGGCAGATCTACAATATGTCAAAGTCAGCTTTTGAATATGATTGTTTAGTTATAAAAAGAACAAAACAAATTTTAAAAAAAATCAAGGAAAATTTATATACATATCCCATTAACTTATATAATGCTGACATGGTTAGGACTTCATGTAGTATAACAAAAGATCTATTAATTTTAGTGAAAGTGTACATTAACTGTAGAAAGTCTCTTAATGTTCCTATTTTTTCTATTCCTTTCTTTTTCTTTTTTGGTAGTAAAACAGTGAAAACAAGCTATAGAAAAATTAATATTTTACTATAACAAAAATTGGCACTTGGCTTCCTACTGTCAAATTATTACTATTGTATTATAAGATATTGCCATAGTAGTTGATTTATTAGGATTTTCAGTTCTTTTTGAAATTGTCTGGCAAATCGTTTCAAATTATGTATGCAATACAATAACTACTGGAATATTGATCTACGACAGAAAAGATTGTGTCCCTTATTCTTTGGAAAATTATATATATGTTCACTGATTAATGTATACGCTTGATTTTGGTAGGAGGTTGAGACCTATTTTCATGAAGGACTTGAGAAATGGAGAGAGCTGAATCTGACACGGCATTTTGGTATAATCTTTTTTTTTCCCCAAAAAAAATATTTTGTATTGCATTTCACTTAGAAATCCAAGTACTTACAATAAGAAATTCAGAATTTCATAGTTGCTTTGTCCCTTTGTTTCTGCTACTTCCAGTTTCTAAACTAAATCTTCAGTTTTTTGTTAGCATCAAGTAAAAAATAGTTGTTTTCTGTGCCTCCTTCCCTCCATAAAAACAGTTGTCTTGCTAAGACAGCCAGGAATTTTCTGGAAGGATTATGTTTGGCTACATTTGTTTCCCAACAGGTGTCAAGTAATTTGTTGACATCAGATGTCATTTTCTACTTCATATCTCTTAAAATACCTGCAGTTTAATTTTGCAAGTCATTATCTACATCTCCTCTTAGATTGGATGGACAGTAATATACCAAAAGCACTATTACTTTGTTGGTTCCCTCACTTAATTTAACCCTAGAACTTGCTACCGTACAACATTGCTTAATTCATCCGTTTAGATTTTTAAGCAAGAGTGGATATTTTTAAAAAGCAATGCAACCTCCCTATTGCTTTTGTTCCTATTGAAGTCATTGCATTCAAATCTTGCATTCTGGTCATGGGATTAATTTCATCAGATTGTTGTATGTGTGAAAGATCAGATTTGTTTATACTAAATATTAGTGTAAAGATAATGAACTCCATTAATTTTGTGAGTCACTCATTTGTCATTGAGTTGTTTAACAGGCCCCACCTTCTTCCGTTTCTTTAGTGCATGTCAATCTGAGTTCTTGTTTCTTTTCTAATCTAATCTAATCTAATCTAATCTAATCTAATCAAATATATATATTTAAAAGAGAGAGAGAGAGAGACCATCAAGCCCTATGGCATGCTACCAAACAGGGGCTGAGAGGTGGTCCTCTCGCTCCCTATCCAAACCGACTGGGACCAACCTTGGAGAAAGTAGGTGAACCAGGTCAGAACTGAGCCACCCATCCCCAATTCCCTAAGTCAGCCCAAAAGGATACTGTGGTTGATGGTATCAAAAACCTCTGAGGATGGATGCATCACCTCCATCCCACTCCTACCAGAGATCATCTGTGAGTGTGACCATTGCAGTTTCAGTCTCATATCCAGACCTGGAATCTGATTGAAAAGAGTCCAAATAACCCTAACCCATTTTTCTTCTGGGATTCTCTGGTTCTGCAAAGCCACCACCTTCTCTTAAAAGGGGATGTGGAAGACTGGACAAAAATTGTACAGAATGGTAGAGTCTAGCAATAGCTTCTTGAGGAGGTGGCACACCAGTGCCTGTTTAAAAGGAGCCAGGAACACTCTTTCTAACAAGGATGAATCACAGTGGCCTGGAACCATCCTCTTGGGTGGCCTTAATCAGCCAGGAGTGGCATAGATCTAATGCACAGATGGTGGCATTCACATTCTATGTACCTGATGGTCAATTACAGTCTTTCTACAACAGTTATGATACCTTGATACTTAGTGTATCATAATATATCAGTGATATGTTCCCTCTGATTATAATGGCATGAACCCATTTCTCTGATGCCACCAAAAAAGTGTACTTCAGCGTTTTGGCAGAGTACATCTATGTCAGCCTTATTTCATTCTCATATATATTCTCAAATTTTACCTGGTGGTGTCTTTTCTAAAATAAGTTTTTATTTCCTTACATATGGAGGAGTTACTTTCTAGTGTTACTATTGGAAGTTTTCTAGGTATAAATTAATTGAATTTACTTTTTTCAGCTTTAAAAATATTACATCAGCATGATTGGATAATTGAGTTCATATAGCTTTTGATGTGTACAGTAAATGAATCATTCAGGATGGTCCCTAAAAACGTGCTGCTGTGTGATTCATTCACTGATGTAATATTTTTAGGGCTGAGAAAAGTCTTGCAAAAAATCTGTTTCTTTATCCTGATTTCATGTGTATGTGTTATAATTACCTATTTTTAATTTTTAAAATTGGAAGATTTCTGATACGTTCTGTATCAGAGTAAGATAAATGAAGAGGTTATGTTGTTAATTCTTATTGACTCATCCAGATGGAAACTTTTTAAAAATAAATAGAGACTGCAATCCTATATTTATTTTATGCATACATACATAAATTCTCAAATGCATATAAATAGAGAGCTTTAGTGTTTTCACTTAGCCCTGACAAAAAAGTACTATCTTTGAATTACGTATAACTGTTACTAATTACTTTATTGTTTTCTCTGTTTTTTTCCCCTAACATTTTTATATATTTTTTTCAAAATAGTGACATTCTACAGACAGGTAGTCAACAAATGCCAGTCTTTCAACCAGATAGTATACTATCAGAATGACATTGTAAAAAGCTTGAAAACCCACCTGCAAGTGAAAAACAGTCTTGCATTTCAACCCCTTTTGGAGTAAGTACATGTTGTCATCAGAAATACATTTTCTTCACAGACACAAGACAAGAATGTGGGTATTTTTATCTGTAAATAAAATATTTTCCCTGAAAATAAGATCCGGTCTTTTTTTTGCCTCGAAAAGGTGTTATTTGGGGGGGGTGGGTGTCTTTTCCACTCACTGAGCCTCGCCCAGCCAGCCCATTACTTCTGTGGCCAAAGGAACAGCTTCATTTTGCACCAGAGAATGGAGCTCCAGCCTGCATTTCGCAAAGGCCTTTCCAGAAGGCCACTGCAGCTGAGAAGTGAGGTATGGACTCATAGCTCGGTTCTCGGCTGTACAGGCCTTGCAGAAAGGCCTCTGTTTGCGAAATGCAGGCCCGAGGACACTGCAGAAGAAGTGGGCTGGCAAGAAGAGGCCTGGCTGCAAGGTAAGTGGGTGTAGGGCTCTTGGGGCAGCTCCACCCACCCCCACCCTAGCTTGATTTTTAGGTGTGTGCCTCGTCCCCAAACTAGGGCTTGTTTTGGGGGTAGGGCTTATATTAGGCCCACCTCCAAAAATCAAGCTAGGGCTTATTTTCAGGGTAGGTCTTACTTTTGGGGAAACACGGTAAGTGTCTTTAATATTTTTAATCCTAATGATTGTTTCTGTTGCTTTATTTACAACACTTTGACTGGGTTCACACGATGCATTAACCTATAATATGATCTCTACTTTTGGTTTAAAGTATGAGGTAAAATCAATTGCAGTGCAATGTGTGAAGCCAATCTGCATGAATCACATAATTCATATAGGTCATACATCACATTTTAATGTAGAATAGTCTTCTCCAGTTTGATGTTTTCCAACTGTATTGGATATCAGCAGATATACATTATTTATGGATGTTTATGACCAAATGATGATGGAAATTGATCCAACAGATCAAGAGGACAACAGATTGGAAAAAGTACTATACTGCAGATTAAATAGTTCATACATATAGATGATACAATAAACTAATAGTGGAACAATAATACTAATTATATCTGCTTCTCAAAACTGTTGTAGTTGATATTACCTGTAGCTGAAGAATGTTTCACATATAAGAATACATTATATAAATACATTGCACTCTGAGCACACTAGGGCAGCAAGATTTTTCAGAGCTATTTGTAACTACTATTGAATATGTATGTTTGTTACAGGCTGTGTTCACACGTTGAGCTATGTCATAATGTTATTTGTTTCATTCTGATTTAGTGCCCCATGCAACTTATTATAATTGAAAACCATAGTTTTTAGTCAAACATATTGTGTGAGCCTATCCAATTAAGGAATACTCAATTAAACAAAGTAGTTTAATACAATGTGCAAATCAAGTCATAATTCTGCTATATGTTTTTCAATCTAGTTTGGTGGTACAGCTGGCCCGAGATCTTCAGACAGATTTTTATCCACACTTTCAAGATTTTTTTCTCTGCATTACAAGTCTGTTAGATACTCAGGACACAGAGTTGTTAGAATGGGCCTTTACATCACTTTCATACCTTTACAAATATTTATGGAGACTGATGGTGAAGGACATGACCAACATTTATGGGTAAGCATTTTGATCAAAAATATTATAGAGGATTTTAGTATGCAAGTTTTATTAACTCCCATCATTTGAGTGCTAATCCTTAATTCATTTTACTGACCAGGCAAAATATATGCTATAAACCTAACCCTGGAAATATCAATAGTGATATATATGTTATATATTGTAACATTAATTTAATAAACTAGAACCCTAACTTCATAACTCAGTGTTCTAAAAGAAAATCTCAACTATAATGTATATCAGGGTCTATCACTAATCTTAAGCATGTGCCTAATTCTTATGATATTAATTTTAATCAAAGTCCTTAATGTGCTAGAACCTTTCACCATATCCAAAAACAAATACTTGTCTTAAAAATAACTCTGTAAGAATTATCTGTGCAATAACATTGATTAAACACACATGTCTCCTTCATGTTGTAAAACTCAAGATTGTAGACTAATGCTCCTCCTATTTTCTCCATAACAATAACCCTGGGAGATGCATTGTGTTGAGAAAGTGTCCAGCCCAAAGACATTCAGCCAGCTCTTCTGTCTCTGGGAGAATACATAGTCTCTTTTCCAGTCCAGTCCCCTAACTGCTATACCAAACTACCTTTCCATAAATCTAAATAAATATAAATCAGTGATTGGTACAAGCCATAAAAAACTCTCCTAATATTTATTAATTTTAAACAGAATCCACAATGGACCAGAACCCTATCCCAAGAGGAAAATCTTGTCACATAACTCATATAAATATTGTGTTGTAAACTACTAGGGAAACTTTCAAATGAAAACCTTTAGTATCTAATTTAGAAATATTCACATGTTCAGAATTATGATTTCAGACAAGCACAGAATGTGGTTCTGGTAAGGAATTTGGTGTCTATGAAAGATAATGGAAATATGTCTGCAGTCTTGGTACAATTATGTGCTGATAGCAAAATTTAACTATTCCTGACATGAAAACCCAATACTTCGGCATGACTATTTCAACCGTTTTAGACTTAAAGAAGCTTTAGACATTTATTTAGCGATCAATTGCTCCATTTGCCTTTATATAGATATATCTGAGTCTGCAAAATATTGCTGGAAGATTCAGTTGACCTGGCTAGTTTTCATTCTTTTTTTGGTACATGAAAATATTGTCTTTACAGATTGTACAGTACCCTTCTGGCTCATCGCAAACAGCACATCAGAAACTTTGCAGCAGAAAGCTTCACCTTCCTGATGAGGAAGGTAGGTGTTTGATGGACCGGGGGAGCGGTACTGGGAAGAATGAATGGGAAAGGTATAGTTTTCCTTGAGACAAGTTGGCCATTGTCTTTAAATCAATGCTGTTGCCAGAGATGCCTTTGGGACTGGCGGCTATTTTTGTTTCATGAAGAACATGTTTCATGAGTATATGCTATGAATGATAATCTCTTTCTTCTTAATAATACATGTTAGAAAATATAATTTCAAATCCTGTTTTGGTCAAGTATTCATTAGATAACTATGTAGTAATATCAGTTCTCATGTTACAATATGCAAGTCACAGTGTTATAAGAGTAGCTCTTCTCTCCCAATATAAATATATGTGATATAATACTTGGCAACCGCCCAGGCATTAATATATCCAATTTACACATGAGAATTGGGAGACGAAGATCTATATTGGAGCCAGGTATGTTCATGCCTGCAGTTTGATTTGAACCAAGGATTTTTAACTCTTGAATTAAGCTACTGCATGAGCTCCGAATTTTTCAGTTATCTACTATGAACTATTTAATGGGGGGAATTACAGGCATTGCTCTGTGTTAATTCAAGATCCTTGTCTCAGCTTAGTCATCCCACATAACTAATTTTGTTTCAGTTTGTGATGTGCAAGTTTGGCTTGCGCTTATACATCTGACCTTGATATCAAGAAGTAGGTATGATTGTTATCATTATAGTGATTGCAACTATAGTGCTCTTCAGGCAATGAATGACTGTAATACACAACAGAAAGAGGTGAGGAAGAGGGCAGGAAGGAAAACACAACATTTTTATGGTGTTGAATGTTTTTCCTGAAGAATACAGATGGGAATTTGGAAAATCTAATGACTATATAATCACTGTTCAAGTTTTTCTATGGTTTTCTACTATAAA